>NC_134357.1:347821974-348121974 GCF_048569485.1 Anomaloglossus baeobatrachus | reverse complement strand
CACGGACGCGAGCCTGTCAGGGTGGGGAGCGGTTTTTCTCCACCACACAGGGCTCAGGGAACCTGGACTCCGATAGAGTCTTCACTTCAGATCAATGTTCTGGAGATAAGGGCAGTGTATCTAGCCCTATTGGCTTTCCATCAGTGGCTGGAGGGCAGGCAGATCCGTATCCAGTCGGACAACGCCACTGCCGTCGCATACATCAACCACCAAGGCGGCACTCGCAGTCGTCAAGCCTTCCAGGAAGTCCGGCGGATTCTGCAGTGGGTGGAAGCCACAGCCTCCACCATCTCCGCAGTTCACATCCCGGGCGTAGAAAACTGGGAAGCAGATTTTCTCAGTCGTCAGGGCATGGATGCGGGGGAATGGTCTCTGCACCCAGAAGTGTTTTGAGAGATCTGTCGCCGCTGGGGAACGGCGGACGTCGATCTCATGGCGTCACGGCACAACAACAAAGGTCCCGGCATTCATGGCACGGTCTCAGGATCACAGAGCTCTGGCGGCGGACGCGTTAGTTCAGGATTGGTCGCAGTTTCGACTGCCTTATGTGTTTCCTCCTCTGGCGATGCTGCCCAGAGTGTTACGCAAGATCAGGTCCGACTGCCGTCGCGCCATTCTCGTCGCTCCAGACTGGCCGAGGCGGTCGTGGTACCCGGATCTGTGGCATCTTGCGGTGGGGTCAACCGTGGGCGCTTCCAGACCGCCCAGACTTGCTGTCACAAGGCCCGTTTTTCCATCTGAATTCCGTGGCCCTCAACCTGACTGTGTGGCCATTGAGTCCTGGCTCCTAGCGTCTTCAGGGTTATCTCAGGATGTCATAGCCACCATGAGACAGGCCAGGAAGCCAACGTCCGCCAAGATCTATTACAGGTCTTGGCAAATCTTCTTATCCTGGTGCTCTGATAACGGTTTTCTTCCATGGCCGTTTGCCTTACCCACTTTTCTTTCATTCCTTCAATCCGGAATGGACAAGGGTTTGTCACTCGGCTCTCTCAAGGGCCAAGTATCTGCGCTCTCCGTATTTTTTCAAAAGCGCCTAGCCAGGCTTCCGCAGGTCCGCACGTTCCTGCAGGGAGTTTGCCACATAGTCCCACCTTACAAGCGTCCGCTGGAACCTTGGGATCTTAACAGGGTACTAACGGCTCTTCAGAAACCACCTCTCGAGCCGCTGCGGGATGTCTCTTTATCACGTCTTTCGCAGAAGGTGGCCTTTCTAGTGGCAGTTACATCACTCCGGAGAGTGTCTGAGCTGGCAGCGCTGTCATGCAAAGCCCCCTTCCTGGTGTTTCACCAGGATAAGGTGGTTCTGCGTCCGGTCCCGGATTTTCTCCCTAAGGTGGTATCTCCTTTTCATCTCAATCAGGATATCTCCTTGCCTTCATTTTGCCCTAATCGAATTCACCAATGTGAAAAGGATTTGCACTCTTTGGATCTGGTGAGAGCACTCCGACTCTACGTGTCTCGCACGGCGCCCCTGCGTCGTTCAGATGCGCTCTTTGTCCTTGTCGCTGGCCAGCGTAAGGGTTCGCAGGCTTCCAAGTCAACCTTGGCTCGATGGATCAAGGAACCGATTCTCGAAGCCTACCGTTCTTCTGGGCTTCCGCTTCCTTCAGGGCTGAAAGCCCATTCTACCAGAGCCGTGGGTGCGTCCTGGGCATTGCGGCACCGGGCTACGGCTCAGCAGGTGTGTCAGGCAGCTACGTGGTCTAGTCTGCACACTTTCACGAAGCACTATCAAGTGCATACCTATGCTTCGGCAGACGCCAGTCTAGGTAGGCGAGTCCTTCAGGCGACGGTTGCCCTCCTGTAAGAGGGGGCCGTTTCGGCTCTTTTTATTGAGGTATTCTTTTACCCACCCAGGGACTGCTTTTGGACGTCCCAATTGTCTGGGTCTCCCAATGGAGCGACAAAGAAGGGAATTTTGTTTACTTACCGTAAATTCCTTTTCTTCTAGCTCCTATTGGGAGACCCAGCACCCGCCCCTGTCCCCTTCGGGCTGGTTGTTCTTTTGTGTACACATGTTGTTCATGTTGAATTGTTCTTTTGGTTCATGGTTTTCAGTTCTTCGAACATCCTTCGGATTGAATTTACCCTAGACCAATTTATAAGTTTTCTCCTTCCTGCTTTTGCACCAAAACTGAGGAGCCCGTGATCCACGGGAGGGTGTATAGGCAGAGGGGAGGGGTTACACTTTTTAAAGTTTAATACTTTGTGTGGCCTCCGGAGGCAGAAGCTATACACCCCAATTGTCTGGGTCTCCCAATAGGAGCTAGAAGAAAAGGAATTTACGGTAAGTAAACAAAATTCCCTTCTTCTATGTTTTTTAGCTTCTATGCAATCCCATGTGTTTATATTGTTACAATAAAGGGTAATCTGACCATAAAGGGATTATTTTTTTTTTTCTTCTTCTCATCAATTTTTACTTATCTTAAATCAAGATTATTTGTAAATTTCATTTTTACTGTAGTTACAGTAAATCAATAAAAACATATTTGGTGCCTTGGGGAAATGTGCAGGCAGTTTCATTTCTAAAATTTTTATTTTAAAAGCGGAATTACAACCAGGTAATGGGAATCTGCAGGCAGTTTCTTCCACTCATGAATAGCTATCCATGTGGAAGGACTGCAGCTGCCATAAGAGCCACTGGGTATAGGTCCTAATCCACTGCCCCTCAATGATGTCTCCTTAGGGATTCTGAAGAAAGACTTGGAGTCCACAAGACATCTGATAACCTGCTGATCAGTGAATGACAATCACTGAGTACTAACTGAGCATTTAAGTTACACTCCCAGCAATCGTCAAATTGACACCCATCCTGTGGATAGGTGGTAATTTGCCAAGTTGGTAAAACCCCTTTAATCCTTTATTGAAGTGTCTTAAAGTAGGTTTTCTGGACCAGATAATCAATTGAACGAGCTACCCATCGTATATTATTCTTTTATTAAATTTTTTGGCTTGTGTTAAATGCATTTACTGGAGCAGCTGTCTAAGAGGACTTTTCCCTTGTTGATACTATTTTGGGGTTATTATGACTATATGAAAAATCCAGATGTATATTTCAATATATTGCCCAAACTTTCCTGCAATTTGAGTAACAATCAGTCCTTATCTACAGTTAGGGATAAAGTAAAAGAGAAGTTTAAAGAACTGTTGAGCCTTAAATCAAAGAAGAAGAAAAAGAAGAAGAAAAGAACAAAGTCGGGTAATTACAAATTTAATTTAATTTAATTTACTTTACAGTTCAGTTAGGGACCATTTGACATGCATTTTTAGGTTGAATATAGACACCAGCCCATTGCGTTCAACCTATAGCCGAACATGTTGATCCATAGGAAGCTAAAAACCTCATGGGGCACATGCTAATATGAGGTGTTTTATTTATACACTAGATTCTTTTATTTCTTGCAAATAGCAGAAGTGACTCCAATATAGAAAAATAAGATCACTTTTCTTTCCCCCAAAAATAGTTATTGGGTGACACTTAACGGCTGTCATTTCAGTACCCATAGGGCTTGTAAGCGAACATCCTAATTCCACATAATAGCCAAGATAATTGAGAGGGGGGGATTAAATAGTTTCTCTGATTAAATTTAATAAAATAAATACAAATTTAATTATATATATATATATATATATCCGACAGAATGCACTACAGAAATCCCACCTTTTTGAGAGATAGATAGATGATATCTATCTCTCTCTCTATCTCTCTCTCTCTCTCTCTCTATATATATATATATATATATATATATATATATATATATATATATATCTCTATCTATCTCAAAAAGTTAGGATTTCTGTAGTGCATTCTGTCGATATTTTAAAGATGGCATGCTGTTGGACGTGCTGGGTGAAGTCTAAGACGTGCACTAAAACTGTCAGGCTGACTGAGACGTATGTAGATGATTTCTTCTATAGGGACTAATAAATGCAGTACAAAGTAGAAAAAAGTTTAATATAAAAGTTCAAATCGCGCCCCTTTTACCATATTAAAAATGAAGAACTAAAAATAAATTTGGTATTGCTGCATTCTTAAAAGTGTGATCTGTCAAAATTATAAAATAAATAAATTCAGTCGGCAAACAGCATAACAAGAAAAAAAAATGAAAACGCCAGAATTGCAGTTTTTCGACCGCTGCAGCAATAGAAAATGTAATCCCATAGTGATCAGGTCATCTTGTATACCCCAAAATAATATCAATAAAAACATCAGCTTGAGACAGAAAAAACAAGGCCTCACACTCCCAGATGCTAAAAATGTAAAACTTTATGGCTCTCGGAATGTCACGACACGAGAATTTTATATATATTTTTTTTTTTTCTACACTTAAAAAATATATGTTTTGGTAGCTACAGAATTGTACTGACCGAGATAATCATACTGCCAGGTCAGTTTTTATAGTTTTATTGTAAAATAAACTCTGGAAATAAAATAAAAAAAATAGACTTTCACTTTTTTTGCTATTTTGCCACACTTGTAATGGAAAGAGGGGGAAAAAATGTTTGCATCCCATGATAAAATGGATGGTGTCCTTCAAAGTACAAACCATCCCCATAAAATACAAGCACTCATATGGCTGTATCGAAGGAAAAATTTAAGTTATGGCTCCTTAGAATAAGGGGAGGAGGAGAAAAACGAAATCTAAAAATCGCCCTGCCCTTAAGAGGTTAAATTACCATTTCGGCATCTGAGGTTTGTTTTTTTGTTTTTTTTGTTGTTTTCTATACAGTTCTGCATTTGTTCGTTAGCCATCAGTAATGCATGCTCAGTGTGTGCATTAACCAGTCGCCATCTTCTGCCATTTTACATTGTTACTCCAGTCCCTCCAACCCCATATTGTTGTCTCAGCTTGTCGAATCATACATTGGACCTTTTACTTACGCTCTTAACCCCTTCACGACCGCGGGCAGTAAAATTACGTCCTATTTTAACGTGACTTAACGACCAGGGACGTAATTTTACTGCCTAAACTTCATTTGATTGCCGTGGCCATAGCAACGGCTTTCAAATGATGTCCCCTGCTGTTTCTTACAGCAGGGGACCTTTGCTTGACCCTAGGGGGGGCGGCATCGCCACCCCCTATCGACGATCGATGTGATTGGCTGTTCAAATCTGAACCGCCAACCACATCGATCGCACTAATTTCGGCAAAAATAATGCCCGAATTAGTGCGATCCTGTGAGATCCAGCTATGAGATGCCGCAGCTGCTGCAGCATATCATAGGTGGACCTCAAACATGCCGCCCCCAGCCCCTGCAGCACTGATTGGAGCGATCGTGCTATGACGCGCAATCGCTCCAATCAGTGTGCAGTGGGGCGGTGTGATTTGCCGGTGGCCGTCCTCCCCAGGCCTGTGCTGGCCTGCGAGCCCTCCCCCAACATGTCTGCAGCGTGCAGTGGGCTGGTACTTGTGGTACCACGCCACCGCCGCTGCTGGCCGCCGCCGCCTGCCGCCCGGCCCTAGCTGTCACCGCTGCTGCACGTGAGTACTGTGCTCACTTTGCAGCCAGCCCGTGCGCGCTCCCGTGGTGCCCCCTGCGCGCTCCCCGTGGTGCCCCTGCGCGCTGCCATGGTAGCCCCTGCCGTGCCCCCCCCGCGATCTGCTCCCCCCAACCCCCCCCCCCCCCCCCCCCCGACATCCCGATCTGCTCCCCCCGCGATCTGACTGCCTCCCCCATTATCTCTGTTCTGCAGCTCCCTCTCCGGTCTCCCCCTCTGCTCTACCCCCTCCCCCTCTGCTTCCCCCCCCCCTCTCTGCTCTCACTCCCCCCCCCTCTCCCCCTCTGCTCTCCCCCGACGTCCTCTTACCTGTCTTCACCGGCCTGATCACATCTGCGTCCATCGCTGGGTCCTTCCTGGGCATTCTGCTGATCTGCCTGCTGCTCCTGTAAAGCTGTCCATCTCTCTGCCATCTGTTCCTCTGCAGCTCTTCTGGTCAGAGATCCTCCTGCTAGTCCTCTGGGTACTGTGAGTATAACTTTTTTTTTTTTTTTCCGTATCCCCTGTCCATTTTTACACCTCATCTGTCCGTGCGTCCCGCCAAGCGCTGATCAGGGATGCAGATAACGGATCGGCATCCCTGCTCAATTTTTGGCGTGACTTTTTTTTTTTTTTCCGTATCCCCGACGCTTTTTGTATCGCATCCGTCCGTGCGTCCCGCCAAGCGCTGAACAGGGATGCAGATAACGGATCGGCATCCCTGCTCAATTTTTGGCGTGACTTTTTTTTCCGTATCCCCGACGCTTTTTGTATCGCATCCGTCTGTGCGTCCCGCCAAGCGCTGATCAGGGATGCAGATAACGGATCGGCATCCCTGCTCAATTTTTGGCGTGACTTTTTTTTTTCCGTATCCCCGACGCTTTTTGTATCACATCCATCCGTGCGTCCCGCCAAGCGCTGATCAGGGATGCACATAACGGATCGGCATCCATGGTCAATTTTTGGCGTGACTTTTTTTTTTCCGTATCCCCGACACTTTTTGTATCACATCCGTCCGTGCGTCCCGCCGAGCGCTGATCAGGGATGCACATAACGGATCGGCATCCATGGTCAATTTTTGGCGTGACTTTTTTCCATATTTGCGACGCTTTTTGTATCGCATCCGTCCGTGCGTCCCACCAAGCGCTGATCAGGGATGCACATAACGGATCTGCATCCATGGTCAATTTTTGGCGTGACTTTTTTTTTTTTTACGTATCCCCGACGCTTTTTTTTATCGCATCCGACCGTGCGTCCTGCAGCGGCCGATCAGTGCACTGCGTCTGTGCGTTTGAAAAGTCAAATGGCGCTCCTTCTCTTCTGAGCCCCGCCATGCGCTCAAACAATTACTTTCCACCACATATGAGGTATCTGCGTACTCAGGAGAAAATGCACAATACATTTTATGGTGCATTTTTTCCTGTTACCCTTGTGAAAAAAAAAGCTACCTAGTTGAAGCAACCGTTTTGTGGTAAAAAAAAAAAATTTTCTTTTCACGGCTCAACGCTATAAACTTCTGTGAAGCCCCCAGGTGTTCAAAGTGCACATCAAACATCTAGAAAAATTATTTGAGGGCTCTAGTTTCCAAAATGGTGTCACTTGTGGGGGAGCTCCACTGTTTAGGCACCATAGGGGGTCTCCAAACGTGACATGGCGTCCGCTAATGATTCAAACCAATTTTGCTGTCAAATGGCGCTCCTTCTCTTCTGAGCCCCGCCATGCGCCCAAACAATTACTTTCCACCACATATGAGGTATCTGCGTACTCAGGAGAAATTGCACAATACATTTTATGGTGCATTTTTTCCTGTTACCCTTGTGAAAAAAAAAGCTACCTAGTTGAAGCAACTGTTTTGTGGTAAAAAAAAAACAATTTTCTTTTCACGGCTCAACGCTATAAACTTCTGTGAAGCCCCCAGGTGTTCAAAGTGCACATCAAACATCTAGAAAAATTATTTGAGGGCTCTAGTTTCCAAAATGGTGTCACTTGTGGGGGAGCTCCACTGTTTAGGCACCATAGGGGGTCTCCAAACGTGACATGGCGTCCGCTAATGATTCCAACCAATTTTGCTGTCAAATGGCGCTCCTTCTCTTCTGAGCCCCGCCATGCGCCCAAACAATTACTTTCCACCACATATGAGGTATCTGCGTACTCAGGAGAAAATGCACAATACATTTTATGGTGCATTTTTTCCTGATAGCCTTGTGAAAAAAAAAAGCTACCTAGTTGAAGCAACCGTTTTGTGGTAAAAAAAATTTTTTTTCTTTTCACGGCTCAACGCTATAAACTTCTGTGAAGCCCCCAAGTGTTCAAAGTGCTCACCAAACATCTAGAAAAATTATTTGAGGGCTCTAGTTTCCAAAATGGGGTGACTTGTGGGGGAGCTCCATTGTTTAGGCACCTCAGGGGGTCTTCATACCCCACATGGCGTCCGCTAATGAGTGCAGCTAATTTTGCATTCAAAAATTCAAATGGCGCTCCTTGCCTTCCGAGCACTGCCGTGTGTCCAAAGATTTGATTTCCACCACATATGAGGTATCTGCGTATTCAGGAGAAAATGCACAATACATTTTATGGTGCATTTTTTCCTGTTACCCTTGTGAAAAAAAAAGCTACCTAGTTGAAGCAACCGTTTTGTTGTAAAAAAAATTTTTTTTCTTTTCACGGCTCAACGCTATAAACTTCTGTGAAGCCCCCAGGTGTTCAAAGTGCTCATCAAACATCTAGAACAATTATTTGAGGGCTCTAGTTTCCAAAATGGGGTCACTTGTGGGGGAGCTCCATTGTTTAGGCACCTCAGGGGGTCTTCAAACCCGACATGGCGTCCGCTAACAGGTGCAGCTAATTTTGCACTCAAAAATTCAAATGGCGCTCCTTGCCTTCCGAGCACTGCTGTGTGTCCAAACATTTGATTTCCACCACATATGAGGTATCTGCGTACTCAGGAGAAAATGCACAATACATTTTATGGTGCATTTTTTCCTGTTACCCTTGTGAAAAAAAAAGCTACCTAGTTGAAGCAACCGTTTTGTGGTAAAAAAAATTTTTTTTATTTTCACGGCTCAACGCTATAAACTTATGTGAAGCCCCCAGGGGTTCAAAGTGCTCACCAAACATCTAGAAAAATTATTTGAGGGCTCTAGTTTCCAAAATGGGGTCACTTGTGGGGGAGCTCCATTGGTTAGGCACCTCAGGGGGTCTTCAAACCCGACATGGCGTCTGCTAATGAGTGCAGCTAATTTTGCGTTCAAAAATTCAAATGGCGCTCCTTCCCTTCCGAGCTCTGCCGTGCGCCCAAACAATTGATTTTTACCACATATGGGGTATCAGCGTACTCAGGAGAACATGCACAATAAATTGTATTGTGTACTTTCTCTTTTCTCCCTTGTAAAAATGAAAATTTTATGGCTAAAGTAACATTTTTGTGTTAAAAAGTAAAATTTTCATTTTTTCCTTCCACATTGCTTTGGTTCCTGTGAAGCACCTAAAGGGTTAATAAACTTATTGGATGTGGTTTTGAGCAGTGTGAGGGGTGAAGTTTTTAGAATGGGGTCACTTTTGGGTATTTTCTGTCACCTAGGCCTCTCAAAGTCACCTCAAATGTAATGTGGTCCCTAAAAAAATTATTTTGTAAATTTTGTTGGAAAAATGAGAATTTGCTGATGACCTTTGACCCCTTCTAACTTCCTAACGGAAAAAAAATTTGTTTCGAAAATTGCGCTGATGTAAAGTACACAAGTGGGAAATGTTATTTAGTAACTATTTTGTGTGACATATCTCACAGATTTATGGGCATAAATTTTCAAAGTTTGAAAATTGCGAAATTTTCAAAATTTTCGCCAAATTTCCTAAATTTTCACAAATAAACGCAAAAAATATCGGCCTAAATTTACCACTGACATGAAGCACAATATGTCACGAAAAAACAATCTCAGAATCGCCAGGATCCGTTGAAGCGTTCCAGAGTTATAACCTGTCAAAGTGACACTGGTCAGAATTGCAAAAAATGGCCCGGTCATTAGGGTGTTTTAGTGGCCGGGGGTGAAGGGGTTAATGTAAGTTTGAGAGCCTCGTTCTCGGTTTTGTTTTTTTATGTAATGAGTGACTTCTGGTCACACGCATATGGTATAGTCGGCCAGCTAGCCACAAGTGTGGTCACGTAGCCCAGGAGAGGGACTGGAGCGGCCCCAAGAATGGCAGAAGACTGTTATCTGTAGGTATTTTAATGCACACTCAGAGCATACTTTATTGATGGGTAACAAATGGTGAATTAAAAATAAAGTGTTGGAGTGATACTTTAATATATTTTTCTGAATTCAAGAACAAAATCATAATGTATTTTTATTATTATTAATAATAATAATTAATAATAATATCTTCCATTTAAAATAAAGCCAGTACCAATATTCTGGAGTTGTTTGCAAATGAAGCTTGGATTCATTATAATTCTTACCATCAAACCTAATGGACAGAGCCTAAATGCTTCACCGCCTGTCACTAGAAGGTCTTGCGTCTGTTGTGCCCACTTCATGTCCTTCACGCTTACCTACATGACTTGTTCATTGTTAGTCATAAGCCATTTTAATAATGTGCTATTTCCCACTCCTCTGTCGTTACTTCAGAGCAATCTGGCAGTGAAGAAAATGTGGATATTTCAAAGGAGCAGTCACCCAAAAAAATAAACCCCAAGATTGATGCAGACTATAAAATTTCTTGTTCCATAAAAACCACTGAACAAGTAAAGCGAAGAGAAACAACCAGGCTGAGTGGTAAGTGACTATGGCTTGGATAATAAATAAGGCTGCATTCACACTGCCAATTTTTGCCATGATTTCAGAAATAGAATTAAAAATCATGATGCGTTTTTTTGTTTTGGTTATTTTTTACGTGTGAATTCATTACACAGGAGACCCAGGAACTGAGGGTTGGCTGCTGCCCCCAGAAGGCGGACAAGGATACACAAAACAAGTTGTCTGCTTCCCGCTGGTTACACCAATCTAAAGGCCCCTTTACACAGACTTTCTAGCGATCCCGACCAGGCCGGGATTGCTGGAAAGTCTGTAAACTGTCTCTGGTGAGCTGTCAAACAGGCAGTTCTGGCCAACGACGCAGCAGCGATACGGACCTGCAGAACGACCTCGCTGGTCGTTGGGAGACGTGTCACACAACATCTGTTTGACGACTCACACCTATGTTAGGGGCGTGGTGTT
Source organism: Anomaloglossus baeobatrachus (assembly GCF_048569485.1). NCBI lineage: Eukaryota > Metazoa > Chordata > Amphibia > Anura > Aromobatidae > Anomaloglossus > Anomaloglossus baeobatrachus. The sequence goes on along the minus strand of NC_134357.1, from coordinate 348,111,282 downwards.
TGGCGCTTGAAGCCACCTAGGTGTCCTTTTTACACGCCCTCCTCAGCTCCGATTGGTGATCGCTAGTGCGTTCTTATTGGCGACCCCGAGCTTGAAAAGATTAGCAAAAGTCGTGCTTGTATATCCTTTGTTCCTGAGCTTCTGTTGCTTAGTGGATCTTTTGTAGAGTTCTCTGTGCGGCGACTCCACACTGGTTTATCTATACAGCATCAATACAGCTTCAATCAAATGATGCTTACCATATAGGCTTTATAGTATTTCAGACTGGAGAACTCTCTAATGATCTGCAAACCAGCACGCTCAGGAACAAGGTAGCTTTGAAACAAAGGACGGAAGCGCTAAAGTTGCCGCCTTTTTCAGTGAAAGCCGCCCAATCAGAACGCAACAGTGACCATCAATCAGAGGTAAGGGGGCGGGAAAGGGAACGCTATAGCACGCCTACGGGCTGGGTTCTAAGTCGCTAACAATGTCGTTGTAACTGTGTCAAACACACCGATGCATGCTGCGCAGCAGGAAACAAAGGACCAAAAAATGTTCCTGAACGATTTGTAGCGATCAGCGACCTCACAGCGGGGGCCAGGTCGCTGATGCGTGACACATACTGCAATGTTGCTGGGTAGGTCGCTATTACGTCACAAAACCGGTGACCTTAAAGCCATATCGCTAGCGATGTTGCATTGTGTAAAGGGGCTGTAACACCAGTTTACCCTTGTGTCCTGTAGACAATGGAATGTCCAGATCACAGTGGGACACTCTGATACCAAGAACAGTGCTGAAAGAGTCACAATGTCTCCCCTCTAATCTGAAAGGCAGGACCATATTACCTGTTCTAACAGGCTTTCAGGTGATTGGTCCTTGTTTTCTCTCCTACCTGCGTGACCCCAAAGCATGGTGTGCAGCAGGGAGTGTAGTCGGAGCAGCCAACCTTCAGGACAGGCAAGTATTTCTCCTGCTCACGTGCCGCACTCCTCTAGCCTGTACCCATGGCTCAGTTTTGCCCGTCTGACCAACCCAGGTACAGCCATTCTGTCCACCAATTTGCCTCCGTTCCACTCATCTCTCCTAGCGATGCTGACCGTCTGCTAATTTAGAGCCTGGCTCCATTGCGGCCTCATCGCCAGCTCCACTCCTTCTTTGGTCTGATCAGCAGCAGCCCCAGCTGGCTTCACTCTTTTCTGCCTCCAGTCCACTTCTTCCAACAGATTGTCTCTCCACCTTTTATTTTCCATCTTCATTCAGGATCTGGTAGGCTTCTATTTGGCTCATGCACTGACCCTCGTCTTCCCCTCTACCCTGGCATTGATTACTTCCTTCTCTCCTATCATGTCTGACTCTAGAGAGGAGTGTATAGGTCTGTCTCTTGCCACTTTGTGTGTGTGTGCTGGAGTTCATTCTCTACTGCAGCCACAGACTGCTCAGGAACATCAGTTCACTCAGGAAGGTGCTGTACCCTCTCCTAAATAGGCCATTGCCATGTCTTAGTCAGTTATGGAGCTAACCAGAGTTTCTTTTTCTTTGGTTACCATCAAGAGTGCCTGCCCCTTTCCACGACCACCACCCATGGAACTCTAACCACTTCCCTTTTAGTGAGTCAGAGATTTCCAGTATGCCACATCATGTAAACTGTGACAGCCCCTTCCTTCAGTTCCAGTAGGTGGATGTAGCTTGCGTTAGAGGAGACAACTTGTTTTATGAATATACGTACCGTATATACACTTTGTGTCAACCTTCTGCAGCCATTAGCCAATGCCCATGGTTCCTTTTGTGCCTCAATGAAAGCTAAAAGAAAAAGATTTTACAGCAAGTACCAAAAATCCGTTTTATATTCCGTGAAATGGTCAGGACATGGTTATAAATTTATTTTTTGGTTTGAATAGATGAGGAAACACTAAGTGATTCATGCACAGAAAGTCTGCTTTGGAGCGATGAGGACGATTACAATGAAGAAATTGACGTCACAATTGCAGATGAAGATCTGGAGGATGAGGACGCTGAGTGTGAAATAGTTCGATGCATGTGTGAGGTGCAAGAAGAAAATGACTTCATGATTCAGGTAGATTTTGAGGATGCGGTTCAGATGGTTCTCCTTGCATATATTTTTGTTAATACCTTGGCATACGTGTGCGGAATTCACAGATGTGTTGTCACATATTAGGCTAAACCTAGATGGTTTCTTATCCTATTTTATATAGAATCCTTTTCTATTAGGTCTTTCATTCCTTAGGTTCCAATATTGGGTCTTGCTAGAGGAAGCACTGCATTTTTATTTTTTTTTAGCTCCAAATTTGTCTACCATCGGTAATACCTCAATGTGGGAAATTGTGGTGCAGTTTTTCGTTTATTGATTTGGATCTAGATACAGCACAAATACAAAATTTAAGGGAAAATATCAATATGGTAAGAGTTCTATAGGGGCATGCAGGTCATAGAAAGTTGGATAAAATGATACATTGATATCTGCAATTCAATGTCATTCAGAGATATAAATGTTTTCTTTATATGTAAAAGCTGTATGATTATTGGTTTGGACACCGATCTGCATGAGATTTTGCTTCCAGAACTAACTTTAAATGAAATGGGGTGTTTCCAGTGTGAGATATGTAATGACACAGTTTTGTGTCATAATCACACACCGCTGTAGAGCAGATCGGAACCTTGTCTCATTACAAATATTTGCTGCAGCACTGATCTTCCCATAGGGTTGAGAGCTCTGCTGCAGAGCTGTGCCTGATTATAAGTAACACAGTACAGCAGAGCTGAACTTTGTCTCATTACTCATTACAAACACAGCATGCACATGTGCAGTTGAACTCTTGGGTTGATTTTTCTGGAACAAGACATTGGATTGCAGATATCAAAGTATCATTTTAATCCTCTTTCTATGACCTGCATGCCTATATAAAGTGAATAGAAGGGTTGATCCCACTGACAGATTCCCTTTTAAGGCAGTGGTCTACCTTCTTGAAATTATACCAGCTCACCTTAGATTCCTGTATTTTCCCACCAATAATCCCCCAATTGATTTGCAACTTTTGCAGAGTGTTGAAAAAAAGACTATACAGTGCAACCTTGGATTACGAGCATAATTGGTTCCAAGAGTGTGCTCTTGAGGCCGCTTTACACGCTGCAACATCGCTAGCGATGCCGCTAGCGATCGCACCTACCCCCGTCGTTTGTGCGTCATGGGCAAATCGCTGCCCATGGCGAAAAATATCGCTAGGACGCGTCAAACGGACTTACCTTCCTAATGACGTCGCTGTGGGCGGCGAACAACCTTTTTTTTTTTTTTTTTTTTTTTTTTTAAGGGGACGGTTCATGCGGCGTCACAGCGACATCAATCAGCGGGCCACCAATAGAAGCGGAGAGCAGCCGCATTCATGTCACTCCCACCTCGTTGCCGGACGACGCTGTTGTTCGTCGTTCCCGGGGTGTCACACACAGCGATGTGTGCTGCCTCATGAATGACGAACAACCTGCGTCCAGCTTGAGCAACGATATTTTGAAAATGAACGACGTGTCAACGATTTGGTGAGTATTTCTGATCGTTAGCTGTCGCTTGTAGGTGTCACACGCAACGACATCGCTAACTAAGCCGGATGTGCGTCACGAATTCCGTGACCCCAACAATATCTCGTTAGCGATGTCGTTGTGTGTAAAGCAGCCTTTAAACCAAGTTACTCTTATATCAAAGCAAATTTTCCTTTAGGAAATAACGGAAACACAGACAATTTGTTCCACAACCCAAAATATTTACTGTATTTATACAAACTTATTACAGTAACACAAAATATGCTGTATTCATATAAAATTACAGTACACTAATACAAAATATTGTAGTAACAGATATATAAAACAAATTATACTGCACATTAGCTTACAATAGAATTGTTGCTGTGCAGGAGGTGAACTATGGGGAGAATAACTGATGTATAAATATGACAACCTATAGTATATTCTAGTACAATACAAAAAAAACACACCCAAAATATATTGTCCTCACAACAAGGGCAGAACTAAGCCAAATGTGGGGCAGGAATACTGCACAGGCAATTAGATTAGAGTACAAACAATAGCAGAAAGTCCAATACTGTATCCACAAATGCAAATTGATACACCTGCTATATAGTATGTACTGTACAGTATTTACAGTATACAGTACATATGGACAGAAAGTTGCCTTCAGAGCGGGTCACATGGTGAAAGAACAGAACCAGACGTGTGCACGGTGAGTATTTTGCTCTTATTGCAAATCATTGCTCTTAAACAAAGTTACAAATTTGTAAAAAAGCTTTGCTTGTCTTGCAAAACGCTCTCAAACCAAGTTACTCTTAATCCAAGGTTCCCACTGTATTACTAAAGATAAAAACCTGAATTGACATTCTACTCTTCACAAGCAATCTTATAGGTTGGGGCTAGAGTTTTCAACTCCTTCTCTTCCATAAATTTGGACAGTGTGAAGAATGTCTATGCTGGCAGCATGGAGTTTGTATGGGATTATTAGAAGACACCGTACCTGAAAAATACACTTGCTATGTCTGCCAGGATCCGCCAGGTACGTGGTTTTTGTTGTGTTTTGATTTTTGTTTGATTTTTTTTAAATTTTTTTATTAAAGTTTACATTGAACCCTTTATCAACATCCATCATACTTATTTGGCGTGCCAGTATGGGAGTTCGTCATTCTATGCACCCATTGGCGCACTTATAGCAATGCATTAACGCCCTGCAATCACGTCATAACAGCCGTGGGCCAAGCTTCCAGGGAGACTGTGTGATTTTTACTCTATAAAAAGGAAAATAACCAGACTTCAGCTTACCATAGGCAACTGCGCACCAGGACTTGCAGGTGCTCGTAGTAATCCAGGCCGGCCAGGCTGGTATATAGCTGAGAAGGAGTGAAGAGTGGACCCAGCACTACCATCCAGTATATTAAAATATCAAAAACGTATTAGATATTTAAAATCCAACGGATCCAAAACATGAGAGAAAACGCATTATGGCACCTTATGCGTTTCGGACAATAAGTAAAAACAAGTCCTTCACCTATGATTAAGGATTTTTACTCTCTGCAGCAATATTGCGTTATTTCTGTACGTAGTACAAGCGATCAGACGATTGCAGGTTCAAGTCCCCTAAAGAAACTAATACAGTGAAAATTAAAAAGAATCTGAAGCAAATTTTAAAAAAATAAACAGAAGATCATATCCGTTTTGTTTTTTTATCCTGATGCAATTTTCCAAATTCTGATTTATTTTTTATTTTTAACACTAAAATAATAAAAAAAAAATATGGACAATTTGGTATCACCGTAATCATACTGATGGGTCAGTCATATTACCAGGTAATTTTTAACACACAATGTACGCCGTATAAACAATTACCAAAAAACAATGTCCGAATTGGTTTCAAAATTGTATCACACTTGCCATTAATTTTACCACATTGTGTACTGGAAAATAGTATGTACAGGCACTTTAGTGCTGAGTAAATCCTTGCCTTTCTTATACAAATCTGTTTTGCCGTTTGAGAAATCCTTAGTTTGAAATTGTATAAATTGTATGCGAATGACACTGTTCTACATATTTTCCAAAGTTGTCAGGTCCAGTTATGAAATGAGCCATTTGTTAATGATTTTGACCGACTGAATTCAAATCTGACGATGAACATTTTTACCTGCCTCTTGTTTCTATATCTGATTTTTATTTATATATACCGTATTTTTCACTTTATAAGACGCACTTTTGTTCCCCCAATTTTGGACGTGTTCCATCAATAGGAGACGTGCCAGCAATAGGGGACTTGTGCCATCAATGGGGGACATGTGGAATCACTGGGGGATGTGTGCCAGCACAAGGGGGCTATATTCAAAATAAGGGGGCCATATACAGATTAAGGGGCTAATTTTAGGATGGGGGGGCTATGAGGGACATATGCCCTTTATGATTTGTTAGATGGACACTGGCATTATAAGACTGACCCCATTTAACATAAAAAAGTCTTTTCCTTCACCAAATTTGGGGGCGCGTCTTATAATCAGGTGCGTCTTATAAAGCTATATATATATATATATATATATATATATATATATATATATATATATATATATATATATATATATATATATATATATATATATATATATATATATATATATATATATATATATATATATATATATATATAATATAATTTTCCTGATATTTGTTTAAAGGAAACTTTAAAATGTTTCAAACACCTAAAACATGTCTAATTACTTCTGCGAATTATAAACAGTCTGATCATCTTACTAGTGTCTAACAATAATCTGCAAGCATTGATAGTCCATTTTCCTTTTTTTTTTTTTCCCTCCCTAACCTCAATATCTTGGTGAATTCTCACTGTTCTCATTGCTCACTGCTCCCCACTTTGGTGGGAAAAAAAAAGTCTAGGAGCAAATGTAAGAAATTCATCTTTAAGGACATGTTACAGCCAAGATACTTAAGTCTTGATGAGATTTTCCTCCAACTCTTCATAGTTATCTGTTCTTGAGTTCCCAAAAAAACTAGTTGCCAGTAACTCGAATGCTATCCATGCAGCCTTTTCCTTGCCCTGCAACAAACAGAGCAACTCCTCATCTTGAAGAAGCTTACGAATCGGCGGTCAAATAAAGCTCCCTTCTTTTTATCTTTGCTTCACTCAACCTTGGAAATTTATCAGTGAGATATATGACTGTTTTTGCAATTCATCCATTGCTTTTACAAAGTTCATTAGGCCAAACTTGAGGCCAAACTAGTGGTCAACAACTGCCGGATGCAGGACTTTTTTTTTTTTTTTTTTCTCCTGGCTCTTTCACGACTGTCCCACTCACATAGAATACAGCAGAACTTTGCATATCCCAAAGACCAAGTAAGAGGGCAACCACCTTTTTAAGTCACCACAGAGGGGCAACAAATGGTCAGAGTTCAGGCACCTCAGCAGCTGCTTCATGTTGTCATAGGTTTCTTTCATGTGAACTGCATAACCAACTGGAATAAAAAGTAGCATATTGCCATTATTCAGCAAAACCACTTCTAGGCTTGTTTTGGACGAATCGAAGAAGAGCCTCCATTCTCTGGAATATGTCTCCTCTTCAGAGCTTCCTTTAAACTGTTGATGTGGCCTGCCACAAGATCAACCTTCATAAAGAAGTATTGGACGAGATCTTTATGGTTGCAGAACAAACAAATCCGAACATCGCCCGCTAGGTTCCAGACTACAGCAGGGGAATCGCCAAAGAGCTCAGAATTATTCTTGGGCAGATTCAAATCTCTAAGATCATTCAGTTCACTTTGTGATATGTGTGGTTCATTTGAAGTTGCCGACAGAAAGTCTGGGTCATTTGACGAAGATGTTTCATGATGCGAATTTCTCTCTTCTTCCTCACTTGACTCAACTGAAAATGTTTCTAGTGCTTTTGGAAGCGGCAGTTCTTGTGTATTTGATACAGTTCATATTGCAGATGAATGTTTGTATACTGTAAAGTCCACTTTTTCTTCCTTGCAACTTTTTTCCAAATTTGGGTATTACCATCTGGAAATGGGAATTGGTAGTGTGATCGATTTGGCTCTCTCCAGATCATTGGGACTGCAAAATAAGTGCCTCTTCCCATGTAACCAGTGGGTAAGATGTGATGCACATCTATTGTAGCATATGTGTGGAGCCCTACTCTTGTCCTGATCTCCTATTTGCACCCAAAATACAGGTTGTAGGCGGCTTTCCTTATGGTAGTAAAGTTTCACCTTTGTAACGCAAAAGTGATTTTTCTCTGCGTCTGTAGCAAAATCTATCTGCTTTCTTAATGCAAGATTGTGGCATAACTCAAAAAAACAAATGTCAATATGCTAAGAATTTTAAAACTGTATACTTTTACACAGAGAGCATTTTGTAAAAGTAGAGGATGCAATTGTAATTAGGATTAAGTCATAGAAGCTGAGTTGGCGTTTTTTGATTTGGTCACCTAAAAGAATACTGAAGGCTCAATAGAATAACTAAACTAGCAAAGTAAGGATTTACTCAGCATTACGACACTTTTACATAAATGTCAGTAGTTTGGAGTATAAAATTCTGGTGAACGGTTTTGTTAAGCAGATTGATACTATTTTGTGTGCTCCTTAGTCTAAGAAAACCCTTGCCACTGATTTGTGAGGACTGCAGCTTTTTAGCATTTTTCCCATCGGCAAAACAAAGCTGTCTTGGGATTGGAAATGACCTACATTTTTTCAGTGTGCATGTATGCGACTGTTAGACACTGAAAGAGCATCACAGAAAATTGACAATATACAGACCTTTCCATATCAATACATTGGGGGACACGGGTAACAATGTGTTACTTTTTAGGTTTTCCTTGTTATGTTAGTAAGCTTTTTCCATTTTTGTTTTTCAGATTCTTTCTTGGGGCAACATGGTGTAATCGTTCGCCCTGTCTTCCCACCTAAGAGACTGAGAGAACAGGTTTTTTTTTTTTCTGATCCACATTGTACCTTCTTTGATCTGCAAGGCAGATCCCAACCTTCCTAACCCATCAAGAGTTTCTCGGGGTGGCCGTGACTGATTGTCCTTGCCACCCCAGCACTCTGGCCCAGGCCAGATGTTGCCAGAAGGAAGACGAAGGAGGACTCCTCTCTGACGCCACCGGTGTTAAGAGTACCTCCCTTTTCCAGCCGAATCCCAAGCATCCTTTCCCCAGGAGATGTTCTGTCAGGTTTCGTTCCTTTCTGAGATTTTCTTCCCCTTGGACCTACTCCTGACTAGACTATTCTCTAGGCCATCAGGAAAAAAGGCCATCCTGGCGTCCTCGGGGCTCCCAAGTTATCTAAGTCTAACAGGCTCTCTTCTGCATAATCGGTCACCCCACCTAGGAATCCTCTCAGGGTGGGTGGCCGCCTTTTTTTTTTTTTCCCTCACAATATGTGGCTCTCTGTAGTCGACGATGCCTGGGAGATTCTAACCACTGGTTACAAAATAGAATTTTCTGCTGTGCCCCTTTAATGCTGCTTTGAGTCGTCGCCCCCCCCCCCCCCCCCCCTCCATAGTATTATCTCAGGTTCCCATATTCCATAAGGCCATGCCTTCCCTCCTCTGGGCAGGTGTCATTGTACCCATCCTTTCTCAAGAATGCTTCTTCGGTTTCTATTCCAACCTTTTTGTGGTCCCAAAGAGGGGTGTCTCCCTCCGCTCTCTCTTGGATCTAAAGCTCCTAAAGCAGCATCTTCATCGCTTAGGAAGGGAGCCCCTCCACTTGCTGATTGCCTCTATGGAACTCTAGGAGTTCCTCTGCTCTGAGGATGCCTACTGTGAGGTAAATCCGGAGATATGACGATAAATCATGATATTCAAGTATGTCAGGAAGCCCTCTCCTGGTGTCACCCCCCCTTTCCTTCACACAACTGGTTTAGCAACAAATCCCATGGCCATGTCCTGTGATATGGAAATTAGGTGGCTTAGGGACAATGGACACAGGATGACTCCCTGCCGTCACCCTGTAGTAGGAGCTGCTATCTAATTAGCAAGGCTCTGGAAGTAGCCAGACAGAACGACTCCAGTAAAAAATGGTTCATATCTCGCAAGCCATATTTCCGATAAATATGGCAACCATAAAAATGGTGTCTCCGCATGTGGACGATGCCGGCACCCCCTTTTTATGGGAGCAGGACATTGGGAAATGCCCCAGGCGTGATATCAGCCAATGGGGAACTGGCAGACAGGTCATGAGTCCCCTCGTTCTGTAGCTAAATTCATAACTGTCACAATGAGAGCATTGGCGTCCGCCTACGACGCTCCCAGGCAAAGTTATGGCCCATATTCCATGTTGGGATATTGTCCATAACTCAAGCCAGGGGTGGAGCAGTGCTCCCTGTGAGGTCACGAAGGTAGGAGGGGACCTGGATCTGCCCAGGTTGATAACCCTACTTCGGCCATTTTCCAGGGTTCTTCTCGCTGGGGGCACGTGTAGGAAACATCTGTGGGAGTTCCTGGAAACCTGGTCTACAGCGCCCCCCTGTGGCCAGACGCAACAAGGTAACTGCTGGAACTGTGTATGCCTGTTTGTAACCCATGCTTTGATTGTAACTGTACTCTGACATATGTATATTCTGTAGATTCCCTAGTGTATATATTGTAGTTCTAGTGTGCTTTAGGCTGATTAAATTATATAATTAATCTTGGGCTGTTCTGTTATCTCGATCTTGAATCCCACGTCTGTGTGTTCGGCTAATAGTTACCGTGAAGCGGTTGGTGGCAGCGAGTTTGTGCCAAGGATTATTGTGGGGAGGCCAGTGAGATTCGGGGAGATTTTATATATTCCGCCCGCGGAGGTCGGGGGAATATATACCCTACTCTCACCGGGGACCCTTCAATAATCGGCATAAGTAGTATAGCGGCCTCCTTGCTTATTGTCGGGCAATTCCATAATTGGCCTGACTATAAGAGGGGCGCTAGAGAGCGCATCACGTGCTCTGTCTGTCGGTCGGGAGGTATAAAGGAGGGGTGACCCCCACTTGTTACCCCCCGATTGTGACGTACTGGTAGCCAGCGCGGGGGATTTCTGAGTGACCCCCCCGGTGGTTTGTGACACCTACCTTCACATTCCAAATTGTGACGCTCATCAGAGGTTTCTCTTCCTCAGGGTCCAAGGCTCCCACTACCAGTTAGCAGCTCTTTCCTTCGGTCTTGCCTCATGGCAGCCGTCCTGGCTATTTTTCACCCCAAAGAGAGTCATTTCTTATTTCGATGACTTCCTGATAAAAGCCCCGCCCTACCTGGACTGTTGCGATTGATTCCAGATCACTCTCAACACTCTCACCCACCTAGGCATGCTAGTCAACACTGCTTGCGTCAGGGTTTATCTTCCAGAAGAATAGATTTCAGCTCTCATCCTTGGGATTCGCTCACTCATGCGTCCTTTCACCTTGCTCCCTTCAGCTCTGCATGCGTGTGCTAGACAAGATGGTTGCCGCAGCGGAGAATGTTCCCTTTCCTCAATTCCGTACTCTTCCCCCTCCAGCTGGCCCTCCTGCCAGCTTGGCTCAAGAGAATTTCCTCCCTGGACTGTCCCATTCGTCTTCCTCTTTGAGTGAGACTTCTCTGGTCTGGTGGAGTATTCCTTCTTCCATTCGACATGGGAGATCATTCCTCCCTTTCCATTTGCACATTGATCTTCTCGATGCATGCCAGCCTCCTCCGTCCGTTAGGGAGCGGTTTTCCTCAGTTAGTTTAAGGCCGCTGTAAAGGGGGCTTTACACGGTAGCGATATCGCTAGCAATTTGTAGCGATAGCGAGCGTGTAAGTACCCGCCCCCGTCGCGCATGCGATTTGTTTCTGATCGCTGCCGTAGCGAACATTATCGCTACGGCAGCGTCACACATACCTGGTCGGCAGCGTTGCTGTGACTGCCGAACAATCCCTCCTTCAAGGGGGAGGGACGTTCGGCATCACAGCGACATCACCGCAACGTCACTTAGCGGCCGGCCAATCAAAGCGGAGGGGCGGAGATGAGCAGGACGTAACATCCCGCCCACCACCTTCCTTCCGCATTGTGGCCGGCAGCAGGTAAGGAGACGTTCCTCGCTCCTGCGGTGTCACACATAGTGATGTGTGCTGCCGCATGAGCGATGAACCACCTGGATAAACAACCCTTACCGATTTTGAGTTTGGGACGACCTCTCCATGGTGAACGATTTTCACCATTTTTGAGGTCTCTTAAGGTCGCTGGTCAGTGTCACACGCTGCGATATCGTTAATGACGCCGGATGTGCATCACTAACAACTTGACCCCGACGACAAAACATTAACGATATCGTAGCGTGTAAAGCCCCCTTTACTCTTAAGAGGCCTCTCTTCAACATCCTGGAACTCTGAGACATCTACCTAGCTCTCATCCCCTGGTATGACTTGTTAGCGGGTCACATATGCAATCCAACAATGTCACGGCCTTAGCATACATGAACCATTAGGGTAGAACACGGAGTAAGTCCATCACGTCAGAAGTCTCTTGGATTCTCACTTCGGCTGAACGACATGTCCGGCAATGTCAGCGATACACATTCCAGATGTGGATAACTGGGCCTCCCACTTCCTAATTCGTGTGGGTCTCTCCGCAGTAGAGTGGTCCCTCAACACTTCAATGTTCAACCAAATCGGTCAAAGGTGGGAAACCTCTGATGTCGACCTGATGACCTCTCGAATGAACCACAAAGTTCCTAATTTTGTGTCCAGATATCGCAACCCTTTGGTATCGGTTCCGATGACCTGGTCCTTCCCTGCTCTGTTCCACTTCCTATACCTAGTCCCTCTGCTTGCTCTGATTCCTAGACTCATCAAGAAGATCAAAGCAAAGGGGGTACCACTCTTCCTGGTCCATTAGAGCCTGGTACACAGAGTTGACTTGCTCCCAGATGTCCCCCCTCTTCCACCAGAATTCTCAGTCTCTCAATTTAACTGTATACCTGTTCAAGCCGCAGTCTTAAGAGAAGCCGGTTTCTTTTCTCAGGTCGTTAAATGCGAGGATAAGGCTTTCTCGCCTTGATCAAAGTCTTATCTCTTGCTTGTGTGAGGACAGTCAGACCGTCTCCATTATTTTTACTCTCCCTTCTCTCTTGTCCTTTGTACAGTTGGGCCTAGAGTCCAGGTTGTCTCTGTTCTGTCAAGGGTCAGGTTTTTGCACTTTTCAATCATGTTCTAACAGAACTTGGACTCTTGTCCTCGTGTCAAGACCTTTCTTCAGAGAGTGGCTCTCTTGTTTCATCTATATCATTATCCCGTGGGCCCTTGGAACCTTAACATAGTCTTGAGTGTCCTTCAGGGACCTCCCTTCAAACCTATTCAAGATTTCGCTTTTTCTTTTCTTTCCTGGAAAGTTTCATTCCTGGTTGTGATCACCGCTGTCAGACCGGTCTCAGAATTAGTAGCCCTTTTCATGCCGCACGCCTTTTCTTGTGCTCCACCAGGATAAGGTAGTCCTACGATCAGTCTCTTCCTTCCTCCTCATGGTGGTTTCTCTTTTCCACCTCAACAAGGACATTGTCCTTACATTCTTTTTGTTAGTTTTGATCACATCCTCTGTAACAGTCCCTACACAAGCTGGATCACGGCCTTACATCTGTACCTCCCAACAGTTTCCTTCAGATGCTCTGATTAGCGGACCCGTGGCAATTCAGGTTTTGTGGGTTCAGCCGGACTTTATATATAAAGCTCCGTAACTGACCTGGAATTGACCTGCACTTCATTACAAGTCGTTGATTGGCTATTCACCCACATGCAGCCAGCCGTTAACAGAACACCTCCTTCCGGGGAAGGGTAGTTTGTGTTTTTTTTTGTTTGTTTTTTTTTTTTTTTTTTTTTTTAATACAAACTTCTTAATTTTTTCTTCCCCATTTAGATAAAAGTAAAACTACAGGTTTGGTATGTACGAACTTGTACAATCCTGGGGAATCATAATGCCAGGTCAGTTTTACCAGCGATAAACATGGCAGCATGGTAAATAAACCCCCAAAACAGCAATAGTGCAATTGCACTTTTGTTGCTATTTCACTGCACTTGGATTTTATTTCCTGTTTTTCAGTACAATATGGGGCAGAATGACTGGTCCCATTCAAAAGTACAACAAGGCCTACAAAAAACAAGCCCATCTATGACTATATTGACGGAAAAATAATAAAGTTATGGCTCTTGGAAGAAGGGCAGGGAAAAATGGAAAATCTCTTGGGGGTGAAGGGGATAATGAACAGTCCTGATTTATTGAGTAATTATAGTACTTTTAGTTTCCCTTTTTGTAAGGTTGTTTTCTTTTTTTTTTTTTTTATTTTTTATTTTTCTTCTAGGACAACGTGTGAGTTTAAAGTACTGGTATGATAAAGAGTGGCTGAATGAAGGTCATATGCATGGATTATCATTTCTAGAGGAAAATTACTCTCATCAAAACGCAAAGAAGATTGTTGCAACCCACCAGCTCTTAGGAGATGTGCAGCGTGTGATTGAGGTTCTGCATGGATTGCAGTTGAAGATGAGTATATTACAGTAAGTATACACCCGTGCATTATAAGACCAGCACATTATAATCTATTTTGGAGATACGTTCTGTTGTACAATCAGTAGATAATGTTTACTGTATCACGCCTGTGCCGGGACTTCTTGCACAGTGGCTGGAGTACTGCAGCTTGCTGTTCCCTGGTCAATCCATACTTTATTCCCATCCATTGCACTAAATGTCCTTAGCAGTGACTGTATGTTTTTAGTCGTGACAAAGTAAGCAAAAAAATTATTCCAGTTCCATCAAGCACTTTTTTTTTTTTTTTTTTTTCTTTTTTTTTCATACCACAAACGACATGTTTGGTGAGAAATTATTGTAAAAACTAGGTTTGTCGTGACCTTTAAAGTTACCAACAGTAGGGATTAAATTCAGGGCTGTGGAGTCGGTAAGCCAAACCTTCGACTCCGACTCCGACTCCGACTCCTCAAATTCTCTTGCACCGACTCCGGCTCCGACTCCGGCTCCGACTCCGACTCCTACATATATTGCTTATAGTTAGGTGAAAAATTTATTGTAGTACATGAATATGTGTATGTGAACATTAGACATTTAATAATTTTTATGATACAATAATCAAGATATTTGGATAGAACATAAAATATATTTATTGGATACAACTTTAGAACACAAAAAACTAATAAATTGTAAATATGTAATACACTATGTAATATACAGTAGATTACATATATATCTTGTGTGTGTATATACACTGTGTATATATATATAATATTACATATTTACAATTTATTAGTTTTTTGTGTTCTAAAGTTGTATCCAATAAATATTTTATGTTCTATCCAAATATCTTGATTATTGTATCATAAAAACAATTAAATGTCTGATGTTCACATTATACTACAATAAATTTTTCACTTAAATATAAGCATTATACTAAATGTTATTATTTAGTAAAATATTCAGCACATTCTGCATTGCACTCCTGTCCCCAATTTATTATATATTTTAGGAGTCGGAGTCGGTGCATTTTATACCGACTCCAACTCCGACTCCGACTCCACCAAAATGAGCTCCGACTCCGACTCCACGACTCCAACTCCGACTCCACAGCCCTGATTAAATTGATGGTTTTAGTAGAAAATGTCAGTCCCTTTTGTTGAACCCACCATAGATCAGTAAATTATCACCGTTCTGGTGATAGGTGAGTAAATTCTAAAGATGTGAACAAGGATTTTAAGTTGTACAAAATTGATGTGATGCAGACCATTAAAACCATCTCTGATTTAAACAGAAGCAATGAGCATCCAGATCTGCGGTTTTGGGGCCATCCATGGAAGCAACATGCATTAAACGATAGATGTTACATCAGACGAACTGTGGAGGAAAACGCCTGTAAAGAGGATTCCACAAACTACAGGACTTACAACGGAGCAGTGGATAAGCCTTCCCCAGTTCCTTTTGTGGAAGAATCTTATATCACCAGTGAACACTGTTACCAAAAACCTCGGACCTATTACCCTGCAGTAGAGCAGAGACTGGTTGTAGAAACTCGCAGTTCATCCCTAGATGGCGGAGTAGACCGAATACGGAATAACAGGGAAGACTCCATTGCTGAACGATTAGGCTGGGAATTGGACCGAGAGTTGCTAAAGGTAGAGAGCGAATCAAAGCATAATTACTGTAAGGTGGGTAATAGAAAATTGAGTTGGAGAATTTTTGTTTGGGTTCCGTCTGACAACTGCGGTTCTCTGCACAGATGTTTTGTGGCACCACTTTTGAACCTGTCTGTGACTTACTGTTGTGTGACTATGTTAGAGCTCTGACTTTGTTATAAGTAACCGTCAATTGCAGACAAGCCACGTTTCGCGTGCAACTGGCATTGAAGCCTATGGCAAGTACAGTTGAAACCAGAAGTTTACATACACTACTCTAAAAAGACACATCTGTATGTTTTTCTCACTATTTGACATGAAATCAGAATAAATCTTTCCCATTTTAGGTCAATTAGGAACCAAAATTATTTATATTTGCCAAATGCCAGAATGACAATGTTTTAAGGCATTTTTATTACTTTCTGCAAAATCAAAAGTTTTCCTACATTTCATTAGCATTTAATACCATTACACTTAAACTGTATGACTAGGGTCAAACGTTTTGGATATCCTTCCACAAGCTTCTCACAATAGTTGGTAGGAATTTGGGTCCATTCCTCCTGACAGAACTGGTGTAACTGAGCCATGTTTGTAGGTCAACTTGCTCGCACCGGCCTTTTCAGCTTTGCCATAAATTTTCAATAGGATTGAGATCAGGGTTTTGTGATGGCCACTCCAAAACTTTGACTGTTATCCTTAAGCCACTTTGTAACCAGTTTGGCTGTATGCTTCGGGTCATTGTGCATGTGGAAGACCCATTTCTGCCCAAGCTTTAAGTTCCTGGCTGATGTCTTGAGGTGTTGCTTCAGTATCGCTGCTCTCCGGTCCGGTGCTTCCTCTCTGCTGCGATCTCCGTGCCCCTTCTATGCAGCCCAGGCTGGCATTGCGGTCCTGCGCAGGCGCACTTTGATCTGCCCTGCTGAGGGCAGATCAAAGTACTGTAATGTGCAGACGTGAGGAAAGGTCAAAGAACACCCAATACCTTGATCTACCCTGAGCAGGGCAGATCAAAGTGCGCCGGCTAGTGTGCATGACATAGGACGCGTCATGCACACGAGCCTCAGAAAGAGGATGACTATCGCCGCAGAGAGGATGCACCAGACTGGATGGAGGAGGCGCAGGACCAGAGAGCATCAACACCCATCGCACCGGACTGCCCAAACACACACACACACACACACACACACACACACACACACACACACACACACACACCCGGTGAGTATTCTAAAAGTGTTTGTTTGCGTTTTACAGCACGGCCTGGTCTTTTTATAGACAGTATTCTGGAGTGCTGTATATAAGAGCCTACTGGTGGTGGCCGCAGCTTGTAGGGGACAAATCTGGTGACCGGTTCTCTTTTAAGGATACAAAGGCCTGCTGAATAGGTTAGAAGAAACTAGAGTAGAGGGAAAAAACAAAGAACAGATAAAAATATGGTGAATAGGCCTGTCATATTATGAAGATCTCATTGTGTCTATAAGAAAAATGCTAATGAAAAAGGAAAATATATATGCTCCATCAGTAACAAATTGTGCAGCACTGTATACACACGTGGTGAAAATTGTTGGTACCCCTCGTTTAATGAAAGAAAAGCCCACAATGGTCACATAAATAACTTTAATCTGACAATAGTAATAATAAAAAAATCTATGAAAACGAACAAATGAAAGTCAGACATTGCTTTTCTGCTTCCACGGAATTTTTAAAAAATAACTCGTGAAATAGGCCTGGACAGAAATGATTGCGCCCTCCTCCTTAACTTAATATTTTTTGTACAACCTTTGGAGGCAATCACTGCAATCAAATGATTCCTGTAACTGTCAATGAGACTTCTGTACCTTTCGACGTATGGTATTTTGGCCCACTCCTCAAGAGCAAACTGCTCCAGTTGTCTCGTGTTTGAAGGTCACCTTTTCCAGACGGCATGTTTAAGCTCTTTCCAAAGATGCTCAATAGGATTTAGGTCAGAGCTCATAGAAGGCCATTTCAGAATAGTCCAATGTTTTCCTCTTAGCAATTATTGGTGTTTTTTTTTTTTTTTGTTTTTGTTTCATTATCCTGTTGCAAGACCCATGACCTGCGACTGAGACCAAGCTTTCTGATACTGGGCAGCACATTTATCTCTAGAATCCCTTGATAGTCTTGAGATTACATTATATCCTGCACAGATTCGAGACACTTTGTGCCAGATGCAGCAAAGCAGCCCCGGAACATAACAGAGCCTCCTCCATGTTTCACAGTAGGGACAGTGTTCTTTTTTTTTTTTATTATGCTTCGAACATAGAGCTGATGTGCCTTGCCAAAAAGTTCAATTTTTGTCTCATCTGTCCATAGGACATTAACCTAGAAGCTTTGTGGCTTGTCAACATGTAGTTGGGCAAATTCCTGTCTGGCTTTTTTTTTATGATTTTTTTTTTCTCTTCTCAATAATAGTGTCCACCTTGGTAGTCTCCCATGAAGTCCATTTTGGCTCAAACAACGACGGATGGTGCGATCTGACACTGATGTTCCTTGAGCTTGAAGTTCACCTTTAATTTCTTTAGACGTTTTTCTTGGCTCTTTTGTTACCATTCGTATTATCTGTCTTTTTGATTTGTCATCAATTTTCCTTCTGCAGCCACGTCCAGGGAGGTTGACTTTAGTCCCATGGATCTTAAATTTCTGAATATGTGCAACTGTAGTCACAGGAGCATCAAGCTGCTTGGAGATGGTCTTATAACCTTTTACTTTTTTTTTTTAACATGTTTGTCTATAATCCTCTTTCTAATCTCCTGAGACAACTCTTTGCTTCCTCTGGTCCATGTTGAGTGTGGTACACCCCATGTCACCAAACGGCACAGTGAGTATCTGTAGTCCTATATACAGGCGCACTGACTAATTACAAAATTGTAGACATCTGTGATGCTAATTACCATACCTTGATTTTAACATGTCCCTTTCTTCGGCGCTCCATTGGGAGACCCAGACGATTGGGTGTATAGCTACTGCCTCCGGAGGCCACACAAAGCATTACACTAAAAAGTGTAAGGCCCCTCCCCTTCTGGCTATACACCCCCCGTGGGATCACGGGCTGCTCAGTTTTCAAGCTTTGTGCGAAGGAGGTCAGACATCCACGCATAGCTCCACTGTTTAGTCAGCAGTAGCTGCTGACTATATCGGATGGAAGAAAAGAGGGCCCATGCTAAAGGGCCCCCAGCATGCTCCCTTCTCACCCCACTCTTGTTGGCGGTGTTTGTTAAGGTTGAGGTACCCATTGCGGGTACGGAGGCTGGAGCCCACATGCTGTTTTTCCTTCCCCATCCCCCTGAGGGCTCTGGTGAAGTGGGATCTTACCGGCCTCCAGGCTCTGAGGCCGGGCTCCATCCACAGACCCGGAGATCCTGCTGGATACGGAGCTGGGTACAGTCAGGGACAAGGCCCTGCAACATTCAGGTACTCTGTGTCCCCGTACAGACAGGCACAGACACACTCCAGCGTTGCTGGGTGTTCTAGTGCGCCGGGGACAGTAGCGCTGCGCGCTTGGGTTATACTCACTGCAGCTTAGCTGAGTGAGTTTATGTGTGGGGAACTACCGCGCCGGCCGCCCCCGGAGACTGCGGCGCGGCTGAGACTTGTGGTGCGCCGGGGACTTCGCGCCGACCGTGCTTTTACGACGGCAGCGCTTATAAATCTAGTTCCCTGCTTCTGCGGCCTAGTTACGTTTCGTTCCCGCCCCCAGCCCTGTCAGTCAGGGAAGGGGAGAGACGCTGTACAATAGTCAGCGCCGAGGGCTGGAGTCTTATTTACATACTCCAGCCCTCTCACTGGGCACAGTGGGACGCCAGTTTCCCGCTCTTTGTCTGCAGCACGCCCACGGCCCGCCCCTCTTCACAGGACGCCGGCAGCCATTCCTGCACGCAGTCTGAGCTGGAGAACGGACATAGCCCTGGGAGACCCAGACAGGGGATTCTGGCGACCACACACCCGCTGTTAAGCGGGCGGTAAGCAGCACCTAGGTGCTGACCCCACTAGTGCCACAGTGTTGTTTTGTGTACTTTTGTCTGTACCTATATATTGCACTGTACGGTCGCTTCTTGGCTTATACCCCTATATTGCTCTGAGGAGACAACAGCATGTCATCCGCAAAAAGCAAGGGTGCCAAGGCACAGGCTTTATATGCTGCCTGTACCGCATGTGGGGCTGATCTACCGGCAGGTTCCACTGACCCCCATTGTGTGCAATGTTCGGTCCCTGTGCCACTTCGTCAGCCGGAGTCTATGCTAGTAGTGGCCCAGGCAGAGACGCCTGTGAACCCTGCCCCGGTGACTGGGACAGAGTTTGCAGTTTTTGCTGATAAGATGTCTGTGACTATGACAAAAATTCTAGAAACTTTGCAGTCCAGGCCGGTCACTCAGACCATGGGCACTGCTGATTCAATGTTCCCCGGTCCCCCTCAGTTGGAACTAATCCGTGCTCCAAGGGGGTCCCAGGCATCACAGGCTGAAGGCTCGGACTCGGACGACAGTCCCAGGCAGCCTAAGCGAGCTCGCTGGGAGAGACCCTCGGCGTCATCACGCTGGTCAGGGTCTCAGCGAGAGGATTCTCTGTATGATGAGACAGAGCTAGGTGATCAGGAGTCTAATCCTGAGACCGCTCTCAACCTGGATACCCCTGATGGTGACGCCATGGTGAATGATCTTATAGCGGCCATCAATAGACTGCTGGATATTTCTCCTCCAGCGGAGGAGGCAGCAGCACAGCAGGAGAAATTCCATTTCAGGTATCCCAAACGTAAATTGAGTACTTTTCTGGACCACTCTGACTTCAGAGAAGCAGTCCAGAAACACCATGCTTATCCAGATAAGCGTTTCTCCACACGTCTTAAGGATACACGTTATCCCTTTCCCCCTGACGTGGTCAAACGCTGGACCCAGTGTCCAAAGGTGGACCCCCCAATCTCCAGGCTTGCGGCTAGATCCATAGTTGCAGTGGAAGATGGGGCTTCACTTAAAGATGCCAATGACAGACAGATGGACCTTTGGTTGAAATCTGTCTATGAAGCTATCGGCGCGTCGTTTGCTCCAGCATTCGCAGCCGTGTGGGCACTCCAAGCTATTTCAGCTGGTCTGGCGCAGGTAGACTCTGTCATACGTCCATCAGTGCCGCAAGTGGCGTCCTTGACCTCGCAAATGTCTGCGTTTGCGACTTACGCTATCAATGCGGTCTTGGACTCTACCAGCCGTACGTCAATGGCGTCCGCCAACTCTGTGGTTTTACGCAGAGCCTTATGGTTAAAGGAATGGAAAGCAGATTCTGCTTCCAAAAAATGCTTAACCAGTTTGCCATTATCTCAAGACAGACTGTTTGGTGAGCAATTGGCTGAAATCATTAAACAGTCCAAGGGTAAGGACTCTTCCTTACCCCAGCCCAGATCAAGCAAACCTCAACAGTGGAGGGGACAGTCGAGGTTTCGGTCCTTTCGAGGTTCGGGCAGGGCCCAATTCTCCTCGTCCAAAAGGACTCAGAAGGAGCAGAGGAGCTCAGATTCCTGGCGGGCTCACTCACGCCCAAAGAAAGCAGCCGGAGGAACCGCTTCCAAGCCGGCTGCCTCATGACTTTCGGCCTCCTCTCTCCGCATCCTCGGTCGGTGGCAGGCTCTCCCGCTTTTGCGGCATTTGGCTGCCACAGGTCAAAGACCGGTGGGTAACAGACATTTTGTCTCACGGGTACCGGATAGAGTTCAGTTCTCGTCCTCCGCCTCGGTTCTTCAGAACTTCCCCACATCCCGACCGAGCCGATGCTCTTCTGCAGGCGGTGTGCTCTCTAAGGGCAAAAGGAGTGGTGATCCCTGTTCCTCTTCAGGAACGAGGTCAAGGTTTTTACTCCAATCTGTTTGTGGTGCCAAAAAAGGACGGCTCTTTCCGTCCTGTTCTGGACCTAAAACTGCTCAACAAGCACGTGAAAACCAGGCGGTTCCGGATGGAATCTCTCCGCTCCGTCATTGCCTCGATGTCTCAAGGAGATTTCCTAGCATCAATAGACATCAAGGATGCTTATCTCCACGTGCCGATTGCTCCAGAGCACCAGCGTTTTCTACGCTTCGTTATAGGAGACGAACACCTTCAGTTCGTAGCCCTGCCATTTGGTCTGGCGACAGCCCCACGGGTTTTCACCAAGGTCATGGCAGCAGTGGTAGCAGTCTTGCACTCTCAGGGACACTCAGTGATCCCTTACTTGGACGATCTACTTGTCAAGGCACCCTCTCAAGAGGCATGCCAACACAGCCTGAACGTTGCGCTGGAGACTCTCCAGACTTTCGGGTGGATCATCAACTTTTCAAAGTCAAATCTGTCACCGACCCAATCACTAACATATCTTGGCATGGAGTTTCATACTCTCTCAGCGATAGTGAAGCTTCCGATGGACAAGCAGCGTTCACTACAGACAGGGGTGCACTCTCTCCTTCAAGGCCAGTCGCACCCCTTAAGACGCCTCATGCACTTCCTGGGGAAGATGGTGGCAGCAATGGAGGCAGTCCCGTTTGCGCAGTTTCATCTGCGCCCACTTTAATGGGACATTCTCCGCCAATGGGACGGGAAGTCGACGTCCTTAGACAGGAAAGTCTCCCTTTCCCAGACGGCCAAGGACTCTCTTCAATGGTGGCTTCTTCCCACCTCATTATCACAAGGAAGGTCCTTCCTACCCCCATCCTGGGCGGTGGTCACGACAGACGCGAGTCTGTCAGGGTGGGGAGCAGTTTTTCTCCACCACAGGGCTCAGGGTACGTGGACTCAGCAGGAGTCCACCCTTCAGATCAATGTTCTGGAAATCAGGGCAGTGTATCTTGCCCTACAAGCCTTCCAGCAGTGGCTGGAAGGAAAGCAGATCCGAATTCAGTCGGACAACTCCACAGCGGTGGCATACATCAACCACCAAGGCGGGACACGCAGTCGGCAAGCCTTCCAGGAAGTCCGGCGGATTCTGATGTGGGTGGAAGCCACGGCCTCCACCATATCCGCAGTTCACATCCCCGGCGTAGAAAACTGGGAAGCGGACTTCCTCAGTCGCCAGGGTATGGACGCAGGGGAATGGTCCCTTCACCCGGACGTGTTTCAGGAAATCTGTCGCCGCTGGGGAAGGCCGGACGTCGACCTAATGGCGTCCCGGCACAACAACAAGGTCCCAACTTTCATGGCACGGTCTCGCGATCACAGAGCTCTGGCGGCAGACGCCTTAGTGCAAGATTGGTCGCAGTTCCAGCTGCCCTATGTGTTTCCCCCTCTGGCACTCTTGCCCAGAGTGCTACGCAAGATCAGGTCCGATTGCCGCCGGGTCTTGCTCGTCGCCCCAGACTGGCCGAGGAGGTCGTGGTATCCGGATCTGTGGCATCTCACGGTCGGCCAACCGTGGGCGCTACCAGACCGGCCAGACTTACTGTCACAAGGGCCGTTTTTCCATCTGAATTCTACGGCCCTGAACCTGACTGTGTGGCCATTGAGTCCTGGATACTAGCATCTTCAGGATTATCTCAAGGGGTCGTGGCCACCATGAGACAGGCTAGGAAGCCCACGTCTGCTAAGATCTACCACAGAACGTGGAAGATTTTCTTATCCTGGTGCTCGGCACAGGGAGTGTCCCCCTGGCCATTTGCATTGCCTACTTTTCTTTCCTTCCTGCAATCTGGTTTGGAAAAAGGCTTATCGCTCGGCTCCCTTAAAGGGCAAGTCTCAGCGCTATCGGTATTTTTTCAAAAGCGTCTAGCACGACTTCCTCAGGTACGCACGTTCCTGCAGGGGGTTTGTCACATCGTCCCTCCGTACAAACGGCCGTTAGATCCATGGGATCTGAACAGGGTACTAGTTGCTCTCCAGAAGCCGCCCTTCGAGCCTCTGAGGGATGTTTCACTTTCTCGACTCTCACAGAAAGTGGCCTTTCTGGTAGCGGTCACGTCTCTTCGGAGGGTATCCGAGCTGGCAGCGCTGTCATCCAAAGCTCCCTTCCTGGTTTTTCACCAGGACAAGGTAGTGCTGCGCCCGATTCAGGAGTTTCTCCCTAAGGTGGTATCCTCTTTTCATCTCAATCAGGATATCTCCTTACCTTCCTTTTGTCCTCATCCAGTTCATCGGTATGAAAAGGATTTGCATTTGTTGGATCTCGTGAGAGCACTCAGAATCTACATTTCCCGCACGGCGCCCCTGCGCCGCTCGGATGCACTCTTTGTCCTTGTCGCTGGTAAGCGCAAAGGGTCGCAGGCTTCCAAATCCACCCTGGCTCGATGGATCAAGGAACCAATTCTTGAAGCCTACCGTTCTGCTGGGCTTCCGGTTCCATCAGGGCTGAAGGCCCATTCTACCAGAGCCGTGGGTGCGTCCTGGGCATTACGACACCAGGCTACGGCTCAACAGGTGTGCCAGGCAGCTACCTGGTCGAGTCTGCACACTTTCACCAAACATTATCAGGTGCATACCTACGCTTCGGCGGACGCCAGCCTAGGTAGAAGAGTCCTGCAGGCGGCGGTTGCCTCCTCGTAGGGGAGGGCTGTTTTGCAGCTCTAACTTGAGGTATTAATTTACCCACCCAGGGACTGCTTTTGGACGTCCCAATCGTCTGGGTCTCCCAATGGAGCGCCGAAGAAGAAGGGAATTTTGTTACTTACCGTAAATTCCTTTTCTTCTAGCTCCAATTGGGAGACCCAGCACCCGCCCTGTTTCCTTCGGGATTTTTGTTTTTTTCGGGTACACATGTTGTTCATGTTGAACGGTTTCAGTTCTCCGATGTTACTTCGGATTGAATTTGTTTAAACCAGTTATTGGCTTTCCTCCTTCTTGCTTTAGCACTAAAACTGAGCAGCCCGTGATCCCACGGGGGGTGTATAGCCAGAAGGGGAGGGGCCTTACACTTTTTAGTGTAATGCTTTGTGTGGCCTCCGGAGGCAGTAGCTATACACCCAATCGTCTGGGTCTCCCAATTGGAGCTAGAAGAAAAGGAATTTACGGTAAGTAACAAAATTCCCTTCTTTGTCACATTATTTTCAGGGAACCATCATTTCTGTCCAGGCCTATTACATGAGTTTATTTTTTAAAAAAAGTGTAAGCATGGTTGAAAAGCAATGTCTGACTTTAATTTGTTCCTTTTAATAGATATTATATTTATTACTTTTGTCAGATTCAAATTATTTCTGTGATCATTTTGGGTTTTTCTTTCATTTAAACGAGGTGTACCAACAATTTTGACCATTAGTTTAGATTATGACCACAATATCACATTATTCACATGAAATAGGAGGCAATATGTATAATAATAAACAAAGGGATGCATATTATTATTATTATTAATGTTATAATACATACATTGTCATGTTACAGTAACAAAGTGGGAGAGAATTACATTGTTACAATTCTTTTGCTATCTAGTTGTTATGAGATGAAAAAACAATATTTCTTTGTCGCTCCTAATTGGGAGACCCAGACAATTGGGTGTATAGCTACTGCCTCCGGAGGCCACACAAAGCATTACACTTAAAAGTGTAAGGCCCCTCCCCTTCTGCCTATACACCCCCCGTGGGATCACGGGTTCCTCAGTTTTCAAGCTTTGTGCGAAGGAGGTCAGACATCCACGCATAGCTCCACTGTTTAGTCAGCAGCAGCTGCTGACTATGTCGGTTGGAAGAAAAGAGAGCCCATACTTGGGCCCCCAGCATGCTCCCTTCTCACCCCACTTTGTGTCGGCGGTGTTTGTTAAGGTTGAGGTACCCATTGCGGGTACAGAGGCTGGAGCCCACATGCTGCAT
The DNA here is from genome assembly GCF_048569485.1 of Anomaloglossus baeobatrachus. Taxonomy (NCBI): domain Eukaryota; kingdom Metazoa; phylum Chordata; class Amphibia; order Anura; family Aromobatidae; genus Anomaloglossus; species Anomaloglossus baeobatrachus. The sequence goes on along the minus strand of NC_134357.1, from coordinate 348,085,861 downwards.
CCTTCCCCATCCCCCTTTGGGCTCTGGGTGAAGTGGGATTTACCGGTCTCCAGGCACAGAGACCGTGCTCCGTCCACAGCCCCTGGGGAATCTGCTGGATATGGAGCGGAGTTTCGTCAGGGACAGGGCCCTGCTACGCCAAGGTACTCTGTGTCCCCGTACAGGCCGCGCACACACTGCAGCATTGCTGGGTGTGTTAGTGCGCCGGGGACAATAGCGCTGCTGCGCTTGTGCCACACTTCCACAGCTTGCTAAGGGAGTTAGTGTGTGGGGAACTGCCGCGCCGGCCCCTGCTGACAGTTTTTACTGCGACGCGGCTGGGACTTGTGGTGCGCCGGGGACATCCGCGCTGGCCGTGCAGATTTGTCGGCCGCGCTTTTTACTAGAGTCCCCGGCTTTTGCGGCCTAGTTCCGTTTCGTTCCCGCCCCCAGGCCTGCCAGTCAGGGGAAGGGCGGGACGCTATACAGAAAGACCGCGCCGAGGGCTGGAATCTGCTTTACATACTCCAGCCCTCACATTGAGCACAGTGGGAAGCCAGCTTCCCGCACTTTGTCTGAGGCACGCCCACGGTCCGCCCCTCTTCACAGAACGCCGGCAGCCATTCCTGATGTGCAGGCTGAGCTGAAAAGGGGAGACAAGTTCTGGGACACCCAGGCACGGGATTCTGGCGACTACACACCCGCTTGTAGCGGGCGGTAAGCGGCACCCTCCGGTGCTGACCCCACTAGTGAAAGTGTTCATTTGTATTTTTATGCATGCATGCTATACATTGCACTAAACGGTCGCTGGTGATTCTTGGCTATATACCCTCTTGGAGGAGAATACAGCATGCCGTCCGCAAAAAACAAGGGTGCCAAGGCACAGGCTTTTTATGCTGCTTGCACCGCTTGTGAGGCTGTTCTACCGGCAGATTCCACGGACCCCCATTGTGTGCAGTGTTCGGTCCCTGTGCTCCCTGCTCGGCCAGGGCCTCTGCTGGAGGTGTCCCAGAGAGATCCACCTGTGAATACTGTCCAGGTGACGGGGACAGAGTTTGCAATTTTTGCGGATAGATTATCTGTGACTATGTCTCAGATTCTAGAAACTTTGCAGTCTAGACCAGTAACTCAGACCATGGGCACTGTTGATTCATTGCTCCCGGGCCCCCCTCAGTTGGAACAGCTCCGGGGGTGTCCCACGCATCCCAGGGTGATGGCTCTGACACGGACGACAGTCCCAGACAGCCTAAGACAGCTCGCTATGAGCGGCCCTCTACATCATCTCACTGGTCAGGCTCTCAGCAGGAGGATTCTCTGTGTGATGAGCCGGAAATAGCTGATCAGGATTCTGATCCTGAGACCGCTTTCAATCTAGATACTCCTGATGGTGACGCCATAGTGAACAATCTTATCGCGTCCATCAATAAAATGTTGGATATTTCTCCCCCAGCTCCTCAAGTGGAGGAGTCAGCTTCACAGCAGGAGAAATTCCATTTCAGATTTCCCAAGCGTAAATTAAGTACTTTTCTGGACCATTCTGACTTTAGAGAGTCAGTCCAGAAACACCACGCTTATCCATATAAGCGCCTCTCCAAACGGCTTAAGGATACACGTTATCCCTTTCCTCCTGACGTGGTCAAGTGCTGGACCCAGTGTCCCAAGGTGGATCTCCCTATCTCCAGGCTTGCGGCTAGATCCATAGTTGCAGTGGAGGATGGGGCTGCACTTAAAGATGCCACTGACAGACAGATGGAGCTCTGGTTGAAATCCATCTATGAGGCTATCGGCGCGTCGTTTGCTCCTGCATTCGCAGCCGTATGGGCACTCCAAGCTATTTCAGCTGGTCTTGCACAGATTGACACGGTCACACGTACATCTGTTCCGCAGGTGGCATCCTTAACCTCTCAAATGTCTGCATTTGCGTCTTACGCGATTAATGCTGTCTTGGACTCTACGAGCCGTACGGCAGTGGCATCTGCCTACTCCGTGGTTTTACGCAGAGCCTTGTGGTTAAGGGAATGGAAAGCAGGTTCTGCTTCCAAAAAAGGTTTAACCAGTTTGCCATTTTCGGGTGACCGGCTGTTTGGTGAGCACTTGGATGAAATCATTAAACAGTCCAAGGGTAAGGATTCATCCTTACCGCAGCCCAGACAAAACAAACCCCAACAGAGGAGGGGACAGTCGGGGTTTCGGTCCTTTCGAGGTTCGGGCAGGTCCCAATTCTCCTCGTCCAAAAGGACTCAAAAGGATCAGAGGAGTTCAGATTCTTGGCGGGCTCAGTCACGCCCAAAAAAGACAGCCGGAAGACCCGCTACGAAGGCGGCTTCCTCATGACTTCCGGCCTCCTCCCTCCGCATCCTCGGTCGGTGGCAGGCTCTCCCGCTTTGGCGACATTTGGCTGCCGCAGGTCCGAGACCGTTGGGTGCGAGACATTCTGTCTCACGGGTACAGGATAGAGTTCAGTTCTCGTCCTCCAACTCGATTCTTCAGAACGTCTCCGCCTCCCGACCGAGCCGATGCTCTCCTGCAGGCGGTATGCACTCTAAAGGCGGAAGGAGTGGTGATCCCTGTTCCTCTTCAAGAGCAAGGTCACGGTTTTTACTCCAATTTGTTTGTGGTACCAAAAAAGGACGGGTCTTCCGTCCCGTTCTGGACCTAAAAAACTTCTCAACATCCACGTGAGAACCAGACGGTTCCGGATGGAATCCCTCCGATCCGTCATCGCCGCAATGTCTCAAGGAGATTTCCTAGCGTCGATAGACATCAAGGATGTTTATCTCCACGTACCGATTGCCCCAGAGCATCAGCGTTTTCTACGCTTCGTTATAGGAGACGAACACCTTCAGTTCGTAGCCCTGCCTTTTGGTCTGGCGACAGCCCCACGGGTCTTCACCAAAGTCATGGCAGCTGTAGTTGCAGTCCTACACTCTCAGGGACACTCCGTGATCCCTTACTTAGACGATCTGCTGGTCAAGGCGCCTTCCCAAGAGGCATGCCAACACAGCCTGAACGTGGCGCTGGAGACCCTCCAGGGTTTCGGGTGGATCATCAACTTTTCCAAGTCGAATCTAACCCCGACCCAGTCGATAACATATCTTGGCATGGAGTTTCATACTCTCTCAGCGGTAGTGAAGCTTCCGCTTGTCAAATAGCGTTCATTGCAGACAGGGGTGCAATCTCTCCTTCAAGGTCAGTCACACCCCTTGAGACGCCTCAGGCACTTCCTAGGGAAGATGGTGGCAGCAATAGAGGCAATCCCTTTCGCGCAGTTTCATCTGCGTCCACTACAATGGGACATTCTCCGCCAATGGGACGGGAGGTCGACGTCCTTCGACAGCAACGTCTCTCTCTCTCAGGCGGCCAAGGATTCTCTTCGATGGTGGCTGCTTCCCACCTCATTGTCGAAAGGGAAATCCTTCCTACCTCCATCCTGGGCGGTAGTGACGACAGATGCGAGTCTGTCAGGGTGGGGAGCAGTCTTTCTCCACCACAGGGCTCAAGGTACGTGGACTCAGCAAGAGTCCACTCTTCAGAACAACGTTCTGGAGATCAGGGCAGTGTATCTTGCCCTACAAGCCTTCCAGCAGTGGCTGGAAGGCAAGCAGATCCGTATTCAGTCGGACAACTCCACAGCGGTGGCATACATCAACCACCAAGGAGGAACTCGCAGTCGGCAAGCCTTCCAGGAAGTCCGGCGGATTCTGACGTGGGTGGAAGCCACGGCCTCCACCATATCCGCAGTTCACATCCCAGGCGTGGACAACTGGGAAGCAGACTTCCTCAGTCGCCAGGGTATGGACGCAGGGGAATGGTCTCTTCACACGGACGTGTTTTAAGAGATCTGTCGCCGCTGGGAGATGCCGGACGTCGACCTAATGGCGTCCCGGCACAACAACAAGGTCCCAGTTTTTCATGGCACGGTCTCACGATCACCGAGCTCTGGCGGCAGACGCCTTAGTTTAAGATTGGTCGCAGTTCCGGCTTCCTTATGTGTTTCCACCTCTGGCTCTGTTGCCCAGAGTGCTGCGCAAGATCAGGTCCGACTGCCGCCGCGCCATCCTCGTCGCTCCAGACTGGCCAAGGAGGTCGTGGTACCCGGATCTGTGGCACCTCGCGGTAGGCCAACCGTGGGCACTACCAGACCGACCAGACTTGCTGTCTCAAGGGGCGTTTTTCCATCAGAATTCTGCGGCCCTGAACCTGACTGTGGGGCCATTGAGTCCTGGATCCTAGCGGGTTCAGGATTGTCTCAAGAGGTCATTGCCACCATGAGACAGGCCAGAGAACCTACCTCCGCCAAGATATACCACAGGACGTGGAAAATATTCTTGTCTTGGTGCTCTGCTCAGGGAGTCTCTCCCTGGCTATTTAGCTTGCCTACTTTTCTTTCCTTCCTGCAATCCGGGTTGGAAAAAGGTTGTCGCTCAGCTCCCTCAAGGGGCAAGTCTCAGCGCTATCTGTATTTTTTCAGAAGCGCCTAGCACGACTTCCTCAGGTACGCACGTTCCTGCAAGGGGTCTGTCATATCGTCCCTCCTTACAAGCGGCCGTTAGAGCCCTGGGATCGGAACAGGGTTCTAATTGTTCTTCAGAAGCCGCCTTTCGAGCCTATGGGGGATGTTTCCCTTTCTCGCCTTTCACAGAAAGTGGCCTTTCTAGTAGCGGTCACGTCTCTCCGGAGAGTGTCCGAGCTAGCAGCGCTGTCATGCAAATCTCCCTTCCTGGTGATTCACCAGGACAAGGTGGTTTTGCGCCCTATTACGGAGTTTCTCCCTAAGGTGGTATCCCCGTTTCATCTTAATCAGGATATCTCCTTGCCTTCCTTGTGCCCTCATCCAGTTCATCAATGTGAAAAGGATTTGCATTTGTTGGATCTCGTGAGAGCGCTCAGGATCTACATTTCCCGCACGGCGCCCCTGCGCCGCTCGGATGCACTCTTTGTCCTTGTCGCTGGTCAGCGCAAAGGGTCGCAAGCTTCCAAATCCACCCTAGCTCGGTGGATCAAGGCACCAATTCTTGAAGCCTACCGTTCTGCTGGGCTTCCGGTTCCCTCAGGGCTGAAGGCCCATTCTACCAGAGCCGTGGGTGCGTCCTGGGCATTACGACACCAGGCTACGGCTCAGCAGGTGTGCCAGGCGGCTACCTGGTCGAGTCTGCACACTTTTACCAAACACTATCAAGTGCAGACCTACGCTTCGGCGGACGCCAGCCTAGGTAGACAAGTCCTTCAGGCGGCGACGGCCCACCTGTAGGGTAGGGCTGTTTTTACGGTCCTATCACGAGGGGTTATTATACCCACCCAGGGACTGCTTTTGGACGTCCCAATTGTCTGGGTCTCCCAATTAGGAGCGACAAAGAAGAAGGGAATTTTGTTTACTTACCGTAAATTCCTTTTCTTCTAGCTCCAATTGGGAGACCCAGCACCCGCCCTGTTTGCTTAGGGATTTTTGTTTGTTCGGGTACACATGTTGTTCATGTTGAATGGTTTCGGTTCTCCGATGTTCCTTCGGATTGAATTTGTTCTTAAACCAGTTATTGGCTTTCCTCCTTATTGCTTTGGCACTAAAACTGAGGAACCCGTGATCCCACGGGGGGTGTATAGGCAGAAGGGGAGGGGCCTTACACTTTTTAGTGTAATGCTTTGTGTGGCCTCCGGAGGCAGTAGCTATACACCCAATTGTCTGGGTCTCCCAATTGGAGCTAGAAGAAAAGGAATTTACGGTAAGTAAACAAAATTCCCTTCATATGTGTTATTAGTCATACTATAGATATATACGAAAAAGTGATATCCATATTGTTACAATCACATTATCATAAGACCATATCATATACTCTATTGAGACCGTCTGGAGACAAAGTTTGTAACGTATGTATCCAGAAGGCCTCGTGTTCCCTTAATTGTTTCACGCGGTCACCCCCTCTTCTAACACGAAATACCTGCTCGAATACCTGGAACATGACTACAAAATGGGCAGGAATGGGTAATGTCGTTTCTTTACTTACACTGAATTGTCAATTTATGTTTTAAGATGGGGTCCCGGATATGCTGGGAGGTCTCTCCAACAAACCCGAGACTGCAGGGACCTTTAATTAAATACACAACATATGAAAAGTCACATGTAAAGAAATTTCTAATTGGGAATCTTTTGCCAGCACATGGATGACTGACTTATTCGCCCTTTGTTACGTTTGAACACTGGGCGCAATTAATGCATGGGTATGTGCCTTTTTGTGGTGTGCGTAAGAATCCTTGAGTAGGTGATGTCTTCTTTGTGCCAATGTTGGCTCTTACTCCGTGCCCTTTCAAATTATGTCTTTCTTTATCGTTCCTATGGGAGACCCAGACCATGGGGTGTATAGCTTCTGCCTCCGGAGGACACACAAAGTACTACACTCAAAACGTGTAGCTCCTCCCTCCTAGCATATACACCCCCTGCTAGCCAGTCATAGCCAGTTCAATGCTTTGTGTTTCAGGAGGTCACACACACATGCATTCTCTGTTTTTTGATTTTTGATTTTTCCTTTTGGATCAAAGATTTGGAAGAAAAGCGGGTCCAGCTGGACTCCCGGCATGTCCCTTCTCACCCCACTGTGTCGGCGGTGCTGTTAAGGTTGATTTTCCAAGGCTGGAGCCTTCTCGTGCCGCGCTCCTTCACCATCCCCTGGGGCTCTGGCTTGAAGTGGGAGCCAACACGGTTCTCACTGCTTTGCAGGAGACCGGTCTCCATCCGCAGCCCTTTTTCAGGATCCTGCTGGACGGAGCGATCACCCCCCAGGGACCTGGCAACCTGCGTCTTACAAGCTAAGTATATGAGACGTTATTACCACAGAAAGTGGTCTTTCCAGGGGTCCTTTATACTTTATTTATTGGGGAGAGTGTGTTATATGATTGTGTTAACATTTCCGGCCGGTTCTCCAGTTTTCACTGGAGAACCGCGCCGATGGTGCCTGCACGCCGGCCGCATGTTTAAATCTAGGCCCCGGCTTCGCCTGAGGCCTAGTTTCGGTTTCCACTGCCTCTGCATGTCAGTCATGCAGAGGGACAGTGTGGCTCCGCCCAGCGGCTGTGCAGCACAGGGAAGGGACACTCCTCACTGAGGAAGGATTCCCTCCCCTGGCTACCTCATTTGCCGCTCTCAGAGTAGGCCCCACCCCCTCTCCTCGCTCCGGTCGCCATTTTCTCAGCGTTCTCTGTGCCTGCATAGGCACAGAGATTCCACATTGTGACAAGTGGGGGCCTGGGCTGAGGGACTGGAGGGCACAGAAATGTCTGTTTAAACGATCTGGCAGCCACAACCTCCGGTTTGTGCATCTGCTTATTTTATCTGTTTATATATGCTGGGGGCCATTCTAGGACAGAGCCCCCACCTCTGCAGCATGTCTCACATCAGAGCAAGGCTGCAAGGCTGTTTTTATTATGCACTGCATGTAGTCTCGTACGGCTGTACCGAGCTCATAAACACAGTGGCCCCTCAGCCTGGAGGCTCATCAGTGGTCCCTCCAGCTGCTCCGGCTTCGGTGGCTGACCCCTGGTTTGGCTAGAATCCGCTCTTTCCAGGGGTCGGCTGTCCCGGAATCTGCTGAGCATGCATTAGTCCCCTTCTCAGGGCGTTTTCTGCTACAGCTCGCTCAGCAAAGCTCACAGAGGACTCTCCTACTGGTCTCAGACCCCGTCCTCCTGACATGGAGACGCAGGGTCCCCTGTCCTCCCCGTCCCGCAGCTCTGATTACGAGCTGACTCACTGGACGAGGAGGATGTCTCTACCAGGCTCGGACGCTACTTTATGTACCATTGATCTGTCCGTAGGTGACGCAGATGCTAATGATTGGATTGCGTCCATTATACTTGTACTGGACCTCCATCCGCCTGTATCAGGGGAGTATTCCCCGCTGGCAGAAAGGCATCAGTATACCTTAAACAGGACAAGGAGTGTGTTCCTTAACCACTCCAGTTTTCAGCCCACTGTGTCCAAGCCCACAGCCTGTCCTGTCAGACCCCAAAGCGGGGTTCTGATGACGGTTTCCCCCTCCCATCAGAGGTGGTCAAGGAGTGAGCTCATTCGCCAAGGGTGGTCCCTCCGGTGTCTAGACTTTCAGCCCGGATAGTTGTATCAGTGGCTGACGGCACCTCTATAAGGATCCCACTGTACATTAATTTTGTACTGGACCTCAATCCGCCGGAGTTACCTTGCCTAGGAGAACACAAGGTGTGTTCCTTAACCACTCCAGTTTTCAGGCCACTGTGACCAAGCCCAGGGTCCGCTCTGACAGTCGCTTCCCATGAAGCGTGGTTCTGAGGACTGTTTTTCCCTTTCCACCAGTGGTGGTCAAGGAGTGGGCTCATTCACCAAAGGTGGCTCAGCCCGGACCGTTATGTCAGTGGCTGATGGCTCCTCACTTAAGGTTTTGCGGTCCGCCAGGTTGTCCTTCTGGCCAAATCTGTATGGGGGCGGCAGGAGCTTCGTTCTCCTCAGCTTTACAGCAGTGCGGTTTTTTTGTAGCCTTCTCTGCTTCTCTAGAGGAGTTGCATTCCCTCACAGGGACTCTATGCCCGAAATGGTTGCCTGAACTTCCAGACTTCAGTCACTGCGGTGGCCTCGGCTACTTTCCTCGCTATCCGCAGGCTCCTGTGGCTTCGGAAATGGAAGGCAGATGCTTCTATAGAAGTTCCTTGCTGGGCTCCCTTTTGTTGGGACCAGTCTCTTCGGAACCAACTGGATGAAATTTAAGGAAGCTCTTGGCGGGAAGAGTTCTTCCATGCCACAAACCTAAACCAGGAAACCTGTCCAGGGCAGGAATCAGTTGAGGTTTCGTTTTTTTCGTTCCTCCATCTGATCGTTCTCTAAGCCCTCGGCCTCGTCCACTAGCTCGGCCAAGGTTCATAAACCCAAATGGCGCTCGAAGCTGCGTCTTCAGAAAACCGCAGGAGATGCTGCCACTGAGTCAGCTTCCTCCGAGCTATCTAGCCACGCCAACAACGTTGGTCGGTGGCAGGCTCTCCCATTTCGCGACGTATGGTTTTAACACGTCTCCGTTCAGTGGGTGCGGGATTATATCTCCCATGGCTACAGGATAGAATTCTATCCACCCGCCAAACAGATTTTTTCTGTCAACTCCCCCCGGCTCCAAGGCCGCCGCCTTCTCACAGGCCGTGGCATTCTTGCAGGCCAATGGAGTAATTGTACCGGTTCCCGACTGGGAACGGTTCTGAGATTTCTGCTTAAATCTATTCCTAGTCCCCGAAGAGGGCGGTGCCTTCCGACCTGGATCTTAAGCTTTTCAAGCATGTTCAGGTGTGGCGTTTTCACATGGAGTCTCGGTCTTGTTCCGTGTGTTTTTCACCGGATCAATCAATAACCCAAGGAGATTCCCTAGCATCCATCGGCATCAGAGATGCCTATCTGCAGGTGCCAATCACAGTTTCACACCAGCGTTGGCTACGTTTTTGCAATCGGAGTGGTCCAATTCGTGGCTCTTCCCTTGGGGTTAGCCACGGCCCCTCGAGTATTCTCAAGGTTGGGGCAGCTGTGATTAGGGTCCTGCACCTCTAGGGATTGGCAGTGATCTTTTGCCCTGGACGGTCTTCTTGTCGGGGCTTCATCCAGTGCAGACTCTTAGCAGAGTGCTTCGCTCACTCTCGCCACTCTAACCAATTCGGGTGGCTTGTCATTCTGTCCAAGTCCACTCTGACTTCGAACCAGAAGTTCCCGTTCCCAGGGACGCAATTCGAGACTCTGTCGGCACTTGTGAAGCTGCCCTTAGTCAGACAGTAGTCCCTCCGCTGGCGGTCGACGTCGTTCTATCAGGCACCGAATACAGGTACTGGTCAGATGGTGGCGTCAATGGAAGCGATTCCCTTGCCCAGTTTCTCCTGCGTCCTCTGAGGCCGGATATTTTCCGCTGTACAAGCGAACTTCCTCCTTCCACGGGGTGGTGGCTTCGCCACAGACCAGGGGCTCGTTTCAGTGGTGGCTTCGGCCACTCTGTCTCAGGGACGCTCCTTCCTGGCCCCGTCCCGGGTGATCCTCACCAGGATGCTAGTCTATCCGCCTTGGGAGCAGTATATCTCCACCGTGGAGCGCAGGGCGCTTGGACTCTGTCCGAATCAGCCCTCTGGATCAATGTGCTGGAAATCAGAGCTGTATTTCTAGCTCTCTAAGCCTTTCACCATCTGTTGGCGGCTAGGCACATTCGAGTCCAGTCGGACAACGTGACAGCGTTTACCTACATCAACTTCCAGGGCGGGACACTCAGCCGCCTGGCAATGTTGGCGGCTCAACGCATTCTTCAGTGGACGAGGGACTCCTAGTCCACCGTATCCGCAGCCCACATCCTAGACGTGAAAACTGCGAGGCAGACTATTTCAGCTGTCCAATCGTGGTCCACGATCCTCAGGTTTTGCGGCAGACGCACTGGTTCATGTTTGGTCCCAGCTTCGTCTCTTACGTGTTTCACCCTCTAGCTCTTGTCCAGAGTCCTGCGCAAGATCAGTAAAGAGGGCCGTCGGGTCATTCTCATACTCCAGACTGACCCAGGCAAGCTTGGTACCCTGACCTGCTCCATCTGTCCGTAGTGTTGCCATGGCATCTTCCGGACCGTCCATACCTTCTCTCAAAAGGTCCGTTTTTTCCGCCAGAATTCTGGACTCTCAGATTGACGGCGTGGCTCTCGAGTCCTGGATCTGGTTTCTTTGTTTCATCTTTCACAGAAAGTAGTCTTTCTAGTGGCCATAATTTCCCGCCAGAGAGTCTCTGTTTTGGCTGCACTCTCTTCGGAGTCACCCCCTTTTTTGTTTTTTTTCATCAAGACAAGGTGGTCTCCGTCCGACTCCGGACTTTCTCCCTAAGGTGGTTGCTGCTTCCACCTTAACCGGGGCATTTTTCCTGCCTTCCTTTTGTCCGGCTCCTGTTCATTGCTTTGAAAAAGCGTTGCATATCCTGGATCTGGTGCGGGCGCTCTGGATCTGTGTCTCGCACCGCCGTTATTAGGCGGTGCACCTCTCTCTGGTGCTGACCACTAGTCAGCGTAGCGGTCTCTCGGCATCTAAGCCGACCCTGGTTTGTTGGCTTAGGTCGGCCATTTCCGATGCCTACAAGTGTACTCAAGTGCCTTCCCCGCCGGGGATCAGGGCACACTTGATCAGAGCTGTCGGTGCCTTTTGGGCTTTCAGGCACCAGGCTACGGCTCAGCAGGTCTGTCAGACTGCCACTCGGATTAGTCTGCATACTTTTTCGAAGCACTACCCAAGGCATGCTCATGCTTTGGCAGACGCGGGCTTGGGCAGACGCATCTTTCAGGCGTCTGTCGCCCATTTGTGAAGTTAGGTTTCGCCTGCTTCTCAGTTTGTCTGTTTATTCCCACCCATGGACTGCTTTAGAACGTCCCATGGTCTGGGTCTCCCATAGGAACGATAAAGAAAAAGAGAATTTTGTTACTTACCGTAAATTCTTTTTCTTATAGTTCCGTCATGGGAGACCCAGCACCCTCCCTATTGCCTGTTGGCAGGTTTCTTGTTCCGTGTGCTTCACGGCTGTTGTTGTTGTAGACAGAGGTTCCGGTTGTTCCGGGTTTTACTCTGTCTCTACTTGTGGGTGGATGTCCTCCTTCAGCTTTTGCACTAAACTGGCTAGGGCTGGCTAGCAGGGGGTGTATATGCTAGGAGGGAGGAGTTACACGTTTTGAGTGTAGTACTTTGTGTGTCCTCCGGAGGCAGAAGCTATACACCCCATGGTCTGGGTCTCCCATGACGGAACTATAAGAAAAAGAATTTACGGTAAGTAACAAAATTCTCTTTTTTATTACATAGTAGTATTTTGAATTCCCCAATGTCTGGATAGGCTGTGCCTAGAAGTGCACGTGAAAGGCAGAAAGTGTATCCAGCTCACCTGTTATTAGAGTCCATACTCCCCTCCAAGGTGCACGAGGCCTGCCGGTCAGTCCATACCGGTGCGTGTAACAGGAGATTAGGAAAGAAAGGAATGGGCCCAGCACCAATTCAATAAAATATAAAAAAAAAGTTTTCTTTTATTGGTATCCAGTTAAAATAATGTCGGGGAACTCACTGTACAAAAATATGTATAGCAGGTGAAAATTTACGCGTTTCGGACGAAAAAATTATCTAAAATCAGAAGAGTCCTTAATCATAAGTCAGTGTTTACAGATGCATTGATTTAATAAAAAAATTGAGGGAAGGAGGTCAGCAGATGAGCAAACGCGAGGTTCAGCATTTGTACCGAAGACAGACTTTACAAAAAAAAGAAACCGAGTTTGGGTTCGACGTTCGGGTGCTTTTACGTATGCAAACCATTCATGTGCACATCGCTGTGCTCTGGTACGCTCCGTGCTCAGCCCAGTGCGAGCTGCTTCCAGTGTTTAATTAGCTCGCACTAGGGATAACAGCGTGATTGGATGTAGTGTGCTCATCTCTAGCCTGCTGTGACCATCACCTATTGTGAATGGTGGATCCTGGGTCATCTTCTCCATGTAGCGTTGTTACTAGAGCTGTTTGGACTCGCAAAAAAAACGGGACTGGCGGATCACTGCTTAATTAAAAAAACAAAAACGATCCGCTCTGGAATCTGGTGCACATATAAGTCTATGGGTATGGGGACCAGAATCCAGAGATTAAAAATGTTGGTGGAAGGGATAGGGGGTTAAGAGCGCGTGCGGTGTACTCACAGAGGCTGTGTTATGGCGGCAAACTCCTTCGGGTCACGCTTTTCCCTTCCGGAGCAGATAATTGACTATTCACTGCTTTGCCCGCCCATCGGCGTTTGTAATTGGTTGCAGCTAGCTGCGCCCCCAGCCTGAATGGCAGCGTGTCAGCTGACTGCAACCAATCACAGGCGCCAGGACGGCCGGTGGGTGGGGAAAGCAGTGCAAGTGTCTACGGGTCAGTATGGGGAGAGTGCATGTAGACAAACAGATGCGGCCTGCTCCTGTCAGAAAAGTGTGCAGCTGTGCCTGGTGATGCGACGCGAGATTCGCACGAGTCCCTCACAAGTGTGACTCCGGTCTTAAAGAAACCACATGCGGCTTTTTTCAATTAAATACATTTTTTTTAAAAAAAGACGACGTGTGGTCCCCCCCTAATTTTCATCCGCAGCCAAGATAAAGCCAGCTGAGGGCTGGTATTCTCATCCCGCAGCCTCACGGATCCGTAATTTTACAGTCCGGATCCGCTCAGCCCTAGTTGTTACCTTGTAATCCTGTCTGATTGTGGTTGCTGATAACTCCTCTATATAGAACAGGAAGTTAGTCTTTTATAGCCATTGTGACAATTGCAAGAGTTAGGTGCATTTTACTTTAACGGGGAATTCCCGTCTCGAAAAGCCTATCCTAATATATAGTAGGAGTAGTAATATGGTAATAATATTAGCAAATACCTCCAATTATAAACTGAAGTATAGTTCTTCTGATTCACTGTCTCTTACCTCATTTTCAGGGCATTGCAGGACCTCAGGTATCCATGGTTATTACCACACATGAAGTCAGTTAGTTGCTAGTGGCCATAACCATGGATACCTAATGCCCTGCACATGAGGTAAGCGACATGGTGAATCAGAAGAACTATACTTGTTTGCTAATATTATTACACCTACTTCATATTGGGATTGGATCTTAGAGATGGGAATTACACTTAAGTTAAGAAGGCACCTCATGTTTATTACATGTGCAGCAATAGTGAAATGTACATGAATATATGTATGTATATATAAGAAATATAATCTACCATGTGTCCAAAAATAAGAAAGGGTCTTATAATACTCCTTGCTTCTAGATGCGCTAGGGCTTCTTTTCAGGGGATGTCTTATATTTGCAAAGGTTTAAATGACCTCTTTTTAAACGGGAACCAATCACCAGGATTTTTGTATAGAACCTAAATCCAGTGCTATACTGGCACTATCAGGCTAGTTCTATACATACCTTTAGTGGTCCACTCGGAGGAAACCTACACATCCTAGCTGATCACTAAAGGTATGTATAGAATAAAAAAAATAGTGTTTTCCGCTTACCAGGATAAATGTCCCATGATGAATGAGCGGTGCACGGACCCTCTAGATCACCCCAGTTCTGGAATCCAAGAATTGCCAGTGGAGAGGGAAGGGGGAGGGTGAATGGGATCCAGCACCAGCAAAATATAGAGTAGTTTATATAAAAATAAAAAATGTATTAGAACATAAAGATTAAAATGGAAAAAACCGCAAATTGGTAAAGGAAAAGACATCAATTGCATCCAATTTGCAAGCTGCGCTTTTCCTATGCCAATTAACCATGTAACTAGTTGGGGCTTTAGTTCCCCAGACTAGTCCCTTTCCATGTTATGACACCCCTGAGAGCATAATATGATTTCCAGGAGTTGGCACATCGCCAGCTCCTGAACTTTTATCAGCGACATCACTGCACTTCTGAAGTTGATATACATGTCCCGACTAGTGATGAGCGAACCCGAACTGTAGTTTGCTGGCTGTACCGAACAGCAGGTTTATGGGTCCTGGACACAGAGTTCTCAGGTAAGTCCATGTTACAATTCGGGTTCGGCCACCCAGATAATAAAAAAAAAGAAAAAAAAACTAAACAAAAAAAGAAACACAAACAAATGGTTAAAGCAAGAGAATATCCCATGCGGCTGTATCAATACTTCCAGGTCTACTCATCACTCCTCATGCATATTCACTGCTTTCCCCGCCCACCGGTGGCTCTGATTGTCTGACGGTAGCCATTGCCCCCACCCTCTCTAACAGCGCCTGTGATTGGTTGGGATCACAATCACTGTCTGCGTGCTTATAGTGGAATATAAAGTAAATTTTAAAAAAACGTAGGGTCCCCCCTATAGTGATACCAGCACAGATAAAGCCACAGCTACCATGAGCTGTGTATCAAAATAAGAGGAACCACATGCGGCTTTTTTTTAAAAAAAAAAAATGATTTAAATAAATAATTTTAAAAAAGATGTTCGGTGCCAATAATTTTGCTTCCCAAGCAAGATAAAGCCGGCAGATGAGGGCTGGTATTCTCAGGCTGGGGAGGCTCATGGTTATTGGGACCCCCAGCCTAAGAATAGCAACCTGCACCCGCCCCAGAATTGTCGCATCCATTAGATGTGACAGTCCCGGCGCTTTACCTGGCTCCTCACGATTGCCCTGGTGCCGTTGGAAACGGGGTAATAAGAGGTTAATGACAGCTCTGAGCTGCCACTAAGCACAGAATTAGGGATGGGTAGAGGTCTAAAAGACACACACACACACACACACACACACACACACACACACACACACACACACACACACACACACACACACACACACACCATCACAAATCCTAAAAGTAAAAAGAAATAAAACAGACACTGAGAAAAATCCTTTATTTGAAGTAAAATACAGCACCCTCTTTGTCTTTTCTATTAACCCCCAAAAAGACCCTTGAAATTCCGCTGTAATCCACACGCCGTTCCACGACTGTCCTGGTTCTGCTACGTCCGAGCCTGGAGAAACCGAAAACATGTCTGATCTCTCAAACCTACAGAAAACACTCACAAGGGGGACCTGGCTGGCAGCAGTCATGTCACTCAGTTCACTGGAGGTCATACCTGGGTTTCCACACTATGACCTCTGGTGACCTGAGCACCGCACTCTAGCTTAAAGGGGTGGTTCACCCATTTTTTTTTTATTTTCTGTCGAAGTTCTACTTACAATTCTAGGTATTTTCTCCATTGGCTTGTATTTCCATTTCTGGCACTGAGCGGCGCTATGCTGCACGCTCAGTGCCTGTCACATGACCCCCTGGAGCTGTGGCCGCCGGCATCCTCTGACGTCCCGGCATTTCCGGGCTCTCAAACAAGACTGGTACGTCACAGGATGCCGGCGCCACTCAGATTGAGTGACAGGGCTGTGGGCGGTGACTACCGCACGTCACAGCTCAGCATCGAGGGGAGGATCCGGAGGACGTCAGTGTGGAGCCGGAAGCGTCCTGCAGATGGTGAGGCACGGGGCGCCAGTGTGCAGTACAGGGGGGGTTCTTCAGCTGAATCCCCCCCCTGCACGTAAGTATGTGATCACACTGTCCACCCGCCCGCTCTGCTGCGATGTCAGGAGAGCGGCCGGTGTCGGGCAGTGTGATAATCTGCTCCTCCCAGCAGCAAGACACTGACAGGCATGTCACCGCTGTGCTCTGCCATCTGTCCTGCTGCATGGGACCAACTGTCTGCACTCTGTCACCTGCACCACAAGTCACAGAGTGGAGACAGTTGGTGACAGAGCACCTCTGCCCCCCCCTCTTCTTTCCCCACTATCTTCTCCCCCCCCTCTCTCTCTTCTCCCCCCCTCTCTCTTCTCCCCCCCTCTCTCTCTCCCCCCCTCTCTCTCTTCCCCCCCCTCTCTCTTCCCCCCCCTCTCTTCCCCCCCCCTCTCTCTCTTCCCCCCCTCTCTCTTCTCCCCCCCTCTCTCTCTTCTCCCCCCCTCTCTCTCTTCCCCCCCCTCTCTCTCTTCTCCCCCCTCTCTCTTCTCCCCCCCTCTCTCTCTTCTCCCCCCCTCTCTCTCTTCTCCCCCCCTCTCTCTTCTTCTCCCCCCCTCTCTCTTCTTCCCCCCTCTCTCTCTTCTCCCCCCTCTCTCTCTTCTCCCCCCTCTCTCTCTTCTCCCCCCTCTCTCTCTTCTCCCCCCTCTCTCTCTTCTCCCCCTCTCTCTCTTCTCCCCCCTCTCTCTTCTCCCCCCCTCTCTCTTCTTCTCCCCCCTCTCTCTTCTCCCCCCCTCTCTCTTCTCCCCCCTCTCTCTTCTCCCCCCCTCTCTCTTCCCCCCCCTCTCTCTTCTCCCCCCCCCTCTCTCTTCTCCCCCCCTCTCTCTTCTCCCCCCCCTCTCTCTTCTCCCCCCCTCTCTCTTCTTCCCCCCTCTCTCTTCTCCCCCCCCTCTCTTCTTCCCCCCTCTCTCTTCTCCCCCCCCTCTCTCTTCTCCCCCCCCTCTCTCTTCTCCCCCCCCCTCTCTCTTCTTCCCCCCTCTCTTCTTCCCCCCCCTCTCTCTTCTTCCCCCCTCTCTCTTCTTCCCCCGTCTCTCTCTTCTCCCCCTCTCTTCTTCTCCCCCTCTCTTCTTCTCCCCCTCTCTTCTTCTCCCCCTCTCTTCTTCTCCCCCCCTCGCTCTCTTCTCCCCCCCCTCGCTCTCTTCTCCCCCCCCTCGCTCTCTTCTTCCCCCCCTCTCTCTCTTCTTCCCCCCCTCTCTCTCTTCTTCCCCCCCCTCTCTCTCTTCTTCCCCCTCTCTCTCTCTTCTCCCCCCCCTCTCTCTTCTTCCCCCCTCTCTCTTCTCCCCCCCCTCTCTCTTCTCCCCCCCCTCTCTCTTCTTCCCCCCTCTCTCTTCTTCCCCCGTCTCTCTCTTCTTCCCCGTCTCTCTCTTCTTCCCCCGTCTCTCTCTTCTTCCCCCGTCTCTCTCTTCTTCCCCCGTCTCTCTCTTCTTCCCCCGTCTCTCTCTTCTTCCCCCCCCTCTCTTCTCCCCCGTCTCTCTCTTCTCCCCCCCCCTCTCTTCTCCCCCCCCCCTCTCTTCTCCCCCCCCCTCTCTTCTCCCCACCCACCTCTCTTCTCCCCACCCACCTCTCTTCTCCCCCTCTCTTCTTCTCCCCCTCTCTTCTTCTCCCCCCTCTCCTTCTCCCCCCCTCGCTCTCTTCTCCCCCCCCTCGCTCTCTTCTCCCCCCCTCTCTCTTCTCCCCCCTCTCTCTCTTCTCCCCCCCTCGCTCTCTTCTTCCCCCCCCTCGCTCTCTTCTTCCCCCCCCTCTCTCTCTTCTCCCCCCCCTCGCTCTCTTCTTCCCCCCCCTCTCTCTCTTCTCCCCCCCTCGCTCTCTTCTCCCCCCCTCGCTCTCTTCTTCCCCCCCCTCTCTCTCTTCTTCCCCCCCCTCTCTCTCTTCTCCCCCCCCCTCTCTCTCTCTCTTCTCCCCCCCCTCTCTCTCTTCTCCCCCCCTCTCTCTCTCTTCTCCCCCCCTCGCTCTCTCTTCTCCCCCCCTCGCTCTCTTCTTCTCCCCCCCCCTCTCTCTCTCTCTTCTTCTCCCCCCCCCCTCTCTCTCTCTCTCTCTCTCTCTCTCTCTCTCCTGGCATGGTCAGTACAGAAATCTCTCCATCGTGGAGGGGTGAGAGGGAGTAATAAACATGGAGTCCCTACTGTGTCTGTGTATTTATTTCTAAATAAAGTATTTTTCTCTGTGTGATGTCTTTTTTTTTTTTTTTTTTTTTTAAAACCCTTTGTTGGAGATTCTTAATGGCCAGGTTAAACTTGGCCTGACATTAAGAATCTCGGGCTTTATACCAGTTGGTAAAACATAGCTGGTATTAACCCCTTATTACCCAGCGTGCCACCTGCCACCAGGGCCACTGGAAGAGTCGGATACAGCGCCTGAAGATGGCGCTTCTATGAAAGCGCCATTTTCTGGGGCAGCTGTGGACTGCAATTCGCAGTGGGGGGCCCAGAAAGTTTGGGCACCCTGCACTGTGGATTCCAATCCCCAGCTGCCTAGTTGTATCTGGCTGGACTCAAAAATTTGGTGAAGCCCACATCATTTTTTTTTTTTAATTATTTCATGAAATTCATGAAAAAAAAGGGCTTCTCTATATTTTTGGTTCCCAGCCGGGTACAACTAGGCAGCTGGGGGTTGGGGGCAGCCGTAGCTGCCTGCTGTACCTGGCTAGCATACAAAAATATGGCGAAGCCCACGTCATTTTCTTAAAAACGTTTTCAGGGAAAAACCTTTATAAAAAAAAAAAAAATGCTTCCCTGCATTTCTATTGCCAGTGAAAGTAACACCAAGCAGTGGGGGCTAGCAGCCAGTAGCTGCTTTGGTTACCCTTAGCAATAGAAAATGCAGCGGGAGCCCACAAACAATGTGATTTTTTTTGTTTTTTTTATTTTTAATGAATTTTTTTAAAAAAATCGGCATGGGCTTCGCCCATCGAGCACCAGAGCATTTTACTGCTCATTCATCCCAAGTAATGAGATGACTCCAGTGTCGGCCGATTACTTGTTCTGTGTCCCCCTGCATCCATCGCAGTGTGTACGCTGTAATAAAGAAAGAGTTTTTCAATATAAACTACATCCTGGCAACAGTGGTTTCTTAGCGCGGCTAAAACCCGATTCTCACATATATATATATATATATATGTCCTTTTTTTCACTACGGGCTGTGAGGTTAGCGGAGTGGAGACAGTGACATGCTCTGACACATAGTGTGCTGCATGTCACTATCTTTCTCCACTCTGGCACTTGTTGTGCAGGTGACCGGATGCTACATGTCACTAACTGTCTCCACTATGGGACTTGTTGTGCAGGTGAGAGTGTATACAGTTGGTACTATGCAGCAGAAATCAGAGTGGGGCAGTTAGTGACATGTATCATCCGGTCACCTGCACAACAAGTCCCAGAGTGGATACAGTGACATGCAGCACACTGTGTCAGAGCAGAGCATGTCACCAACTTGCTCTGCTCTGTCACCTGCGGTGCTGCATGTCACGTTTTTGCCGCGATTTGGTGCCTTTTTTGCTGCGTTTTTGCTCACTGCGTTTTTAATCAGTGCACAATGCCATTAAAGATTGTTGATGAAAAAAAAAAAGGTCTGATGTAATTTCCTTATTCAAAATGTTCATTGTATGCAGGAGAGCAGACAGCAGCTGCAGAACTACAAGGCTCAGCATCCTCCATCCAGGACTGTATGCAGTTTTTTACCCAAAAAGAAAAAAAAAATGACATGGGCTTCGCCATATTTTTGTATGCTAGCCGGGTACAGCAGGCAGGTACGGGCTGCCCCCAACCACCAGCTGCCTATTTGTACCCGGCTAGGAACCAAAAATATAGAGAAGCCCTTTTTTTTTTTTTTTAATTATTTCATGAAATAATTTTTAAAAAAAAATGACGTGAGCTTCGCCTAATTTTAGTGTCCAGCCGGGTACAACTAGGCAGCTGGGGATTGGAATCTTTCTGGGCACCCCCACTGCGAATTGCAGTCCGCAGCCACCCCAGAAAATGGCGCTTTCATAGAAGCGCCATCTTCTGGAGCTGTATCCAACTCTTCCAGCTGCCCTGATGCCGGGTGGCTAGCTAGGTAATAATGGAGTTAGGGCTAGCTGTATATTATCAGCTAGCCCTAAGCCCGAAATTCATGGTGTCACGCCAATATTAGACATGGCCACCATGAATTTCTAGTAATGATAAAAAAAAAAAAAACACAACACACAGAAAAATATTTTTATTAGAAATAAAACACAACACAATTAGTGACTCCATCTTTATTGAAATAAATCCCCCTCCGCAGTAATCCTGGGTTAGGGTCCCGCGCCGTCCAATCCGGATCCAATATCATCTGATCGGTTTGCTGGAAGGCAAAGCGATCAGATGATGTGTCAGGTTAAACTACGTGAATCACATGACACATCAGCTGATTGTATAAAAGCCGATTATACAATCAGCTGATGCATCAGTGCAAAAAAAAAAAAAATACTCACGTCTGTGCTGATTACCGGCAGCTCCTGCAGCGGAGTCTGATCCTGGCCCATCACTGCAGGAGCTGCCGGTAATCAGCTGATGAAGTCCCCTGACGGCAGGATCAGCTGATAGCCGGCCGAGCACGAAGAAGCCGGCGACACCACGAGAATCGATCAGCTGATGCGTCGGGTGACTGCATCAGGTGATCCACCGCCAGGTCCTGCAAGCTTCGTACGTGCCCCGGGAAGACTGCACACAGCCGAAGCGGCGGTACCGAGACAGGGGCTGGAAGCAGGCATGGCACCGGGACCCTGCAGACAGGTGAGTATGACATACACACACACACACACATACACATACACACACATACACATACACACTCACACACACACTGTATATACGCACACACACTGTATATACGCACACACACTGTATATACACACACACTGTATATACACACACACACTGTATAATACGCGCACACACACTTTCTTCCCTGGCTGTGTAGAGCTGCTGCTGTCTCTGTATGATTGATCTCGGTGCATCCACAGGGAAGAGGCAGGGAGGAGGGTTTGGGTGGGAGCAGAGTGGGTGTATTAGACACAATGGGTGTGTTAGATAAGCCAGACACCGCCCTAGAGCCACAAAGAATTCTGGGACTTGTAGGAACTGAACACAGGAAGTCAGAGGAGAGATTAACCCCGATCAGAGCTGGAGCCAGCAATGACCGTGTGCTGCTAGTGCACAATAAAAGGTAATTTTGCTGAAAAAAACATAATAGATGTGTTGAGGGCACATATTAGCAAGATTTATCAGAAAAAAAAAAAAATCAGTTTTGGTAACTGGACAACTTCTTTAAAGTGCAGGGCCGTGCCCTGCACCCTGCCAGCCCTTTAACACTGACCGTGCCGGCCCGGGGAAGGGGAGTGCAGTCTGCCCATACACACGCTCACACCTATATATAGGTGTATGTGTACATGTATATTATACAATGTATAATATGTGCAACGGCTTATGTATTGTGAGGTTTGAAGAACATGCATTATTTTCCCTCTGATGTGTCCCTGTCTGTAGTCCTCCCATGCAGGTTAACGCTTGCTGTCAGGACCTGTCAGTATTCAGTGTGTCTGGATGCTGAAGATGCTTTTCCTTAGGATGGTCTACAGCAGGGGAGGTGCCTGTGCATGTTCCTGGGACAAAGCACGGACTCTCTATGATGCAGCACTTCAGTAATGTTAGCTTGCTACAGCCATGAGATGGAATCGCATAGCGTGCTAAATGCACTTGTGAGGTGTGCAGCAATACTACAGCCTTAGAAAATGGACTACTGCAGATTAGGTCACTTGTAAAAAGAAATGTACACATATTTTGGGAGGAAACCTTTTAGACTAATTGGCGAATGTGCAACTGTGGATTCAGTATGAAGAGATGTCACAATGATTACTTTCTCCCCCCCCACCCCCCCCCCCCACATCTACCTATTTTATTGGTGTGTCCTAACTACACACACTCAATTTATAAGCAATCAAGTAAAATAAGTATTCTGTGTATAATGGTTTCCCCTTGTGTAAGCATTACATGAATAGTCCATATTCCCAGAGTTTATCGCAGGCTGATTAGAACCTAGCTGTTATGAAGTCTTCCATACATTGCAGAAATGGAGAGAACTGGAGAATCCTGCTGTTATGTTTCACACATACACACATAAGCATGGAGGGCGTAATATACAGCAATAAGGCTATGTGCACACGTTGCTTTTTTTATGTGCGTCTTTTCTGCACATAAAAAAACAACATGTTTTGGCAGGAAAAACGCAGCAGAAAAAAAGTGCATTGTTTTATTGCGGGTTTTTTTTTTTCATATGCGTTTTTTTCCTGCTTATTTTTGTGCTTTTATTTCATGGTGATCGTGGGGGTCAGACGCTGTACCACCAGAATCGCCATCGAGTGTGCGGGTGATGTTACTGCTGGGACTCCCTACCCGGAGAGGTGCTCGCGCCACTCCCGGGCAGTTTAACCCCCTAGATGCTGCAGTCAGTGCGATCGCAGCGTTCAGGATGCAGGGAGAGGAATCACTTACCTCTCCCTGGCGATGGGATCCCTGTAATGCGATCACAGGGACCCGATCACTGCCATAGTAACCCTGGGTCATCACCATGATGACCCCGGGTTACTGCGCTACGGAGAGCCTCACAGACCAAGCTGTATGCATAGTGTGTGGGGCAAAGTACTGATCCCCTGTAGTGCACTGTAGGGAATTACAGAAACGTAGGAAATAAATGCAGATACAATTGATATGTTGCTTCTGTTTTTCAGCAACAAAATCTGCAAGGGAAAAAAAGAGCAGCGTGTGCACAGCAACTTAGGATTCTCATACACTTTGCTGTAATGCTTTTTCCTTGCTTTTGTTGATTAAAAAAAAGCAAGGAAAAACATGTGGACACATAGCCTAACAGTGTTGTGAATTCAGCACTAGGCTTAAAGGAAGGGTGTCGTGTTTTTTTTGTATTAATAGTGATTATGAAATTTAAGTATTTTTAATACAAAATTAAATTCACTGTTTTATTTAGTTTTTATGTAATTCTAGTTTTATTGAAGCACTGGGGTCTGCCATCTTGGATTTGTGTTTGTAACGACAGTTACTCACTTCCTTTATGGCAGCCACCTGTGCATAGAGGACAGTGGTCAGTATCCGACCCCATTTAGTAACATAGAGCAGGCGTCTGCTGCGAAATGGACGCACCCCTGAGCTGTCCAGATCACAGTAGAGGGAGGAGATCAGCGCCATCTTTGTGGAGGAGACAGCATGTGCTCACCTCGGCCCTCTGTTCAAAGCTCGTACTGTGATCATTGACATGACAGGCTGCCGGGGGCGCAGGTCTGAGGTGAGTGCATGCGTCTGAGAGCGGTGATCTGCAGCCTGAGCGGCACTGCACTATGGATCACCCCTCCTCACCACATGTTACCTTGGACCTCCGATCCCAGCCAGCAGCACAGTATATGGGGGCGCGAGATACAGCGGGACATAGGGAGGGGAAACAGCCAGCAGCGGGGCATAGGGAGGGAGACAGCCAGCAGCGGGGCATAGGGATACAGTGGAGCACTATGCAGCTGTCCTCGGTAACACTTTTTAGACATATTGTAATCACTTTGTGGCCAACAACAAAATGGCTCCGTCCTGTGAGCCTAAACTTCATCGTCCCTTATCCTTATGGAGACACCCAGATTAGGAGGGGGAGATGTGACATCACACACAGGAGAGCAGATTCTGCCCACTTTACTGCAGCTGTAATGTGAGCTGTTTCTGCAGTAGTTCTAACAGCAGGATTTCAGAAGCTGCTCCCCCTAATGTTTAAGAGTGGAAAATATGAAACTTTTCTTTTTTTTTTTAAATTTTTCTGAATTTAAAACCAATATTATTTAAACATAACATTAATACTTTATATTTTTTCAGTTCTTGAAAAAAAACATTTTTTTGACAACCCCTTCCCTTTAAAGGGAATCTGTCATCAGGTTTTTGCTATAACAGGTATTCTGATTCCAGCAATGTGTCACTTGCATGCTGCCATTTTGATAAAAGCATTGTTTTCCCTGCTGCAGATCTATTAGTGCTCGGAATGCTGAGCTGTGTAAAACTCCGCCCACACCAGTGATTGGCAGCTTTCTATGTACACTGTGCATAGGCTGCTGTTAAACAGTGGTGTGGGCGGGGTTATACAGATCAGGAGGACTATATGGCACAAGACAATTAGTCCTCTAGTGACTAGTCTGCTGCTTATAAAACACTGACTTTTTTTATTGAAACTACATAAAGTAGCCCTTTAAAGGGAACCAACCAGCAGGATTTTCATATCTAAAGTAAAGCCAGTGCTATACTGACCCTAGGATGCTGAATGTAACCATACCTACTGATCTGAGATTGGAGGTTCTATTTCAGAAATATGTGCAAGTAAAGTTCCAGCAATGCACTATTTGATTGTGTAGATTGTGTATAAAATAATAAATCTGTGAATAAATGCAGTATAGATCAGTGTAATACAATACAGCACAACTTTTGAAGTCCCTGCATATCCCTCTTTCATGTCCTTATGAACTGATTGGGAGTTGTAGCCTGGTGGATTCAGCCCTAGAACTCAACATGCCACTTCGCCCTACATTGGGGTCATATCGCTAGGCCCACGCTGCCTCTGAAAAAAGTCATTCATGCAATTTTTTGCAAAGTGTTATGAATTGGAATCTTTTGTACACATCCAATATGTTTATCTGATGGTCCTAGATAAACACCTGTTCTATATAATGGAATGCGTCCGATCTCGGGAGCCAGCAGAAAGGGTGCTGATTGGTGTTAGGTTTATTTTTCTGCTTGTAAATATGAAATATTAATCACATAATTTTGGTGTTTAGGTAAGAGAGTGTCTATCAAAGAGGAATCCCCCTCAGGAGTCCCCTCACGCTCAGCCCGCAGACAATGGGGACACTGCAGTCAGTTCACAACTACAGTGGCAGCTTAACCTCCTGACGCATCTGGAGTCCCTGCAGGATGAAGTTACCCATAGAATGGATTTTATAGAGAAGGAGCTTGATGGTGAGTAATTCTTTTGGTAGTATTTTGGTAGTTAGTACCCCTTCCCTAACCAATAATTACAATCTGAACATTCGGAGAAAGAGCGGTGCAATGGATTCAGCCATTGTCCCGATGGGATCTTCAGCTGGGTACTACCCTTTATATACTGGAACCTCCTAATTGTGTATCTTCGTAATTATGGGGATGAAACATTCCCTGCCCTGCTATTATCTAAGTTTTTGTTGTTTTTCTAAATGTAGCGCTACCTCTGCTTTGCCCATTGACAGAATAAAGGTGGCTAATTCCCTGCCACTGCATATGGGAGCGTTCATTTTTGACTCCTTTCTACCGCATGGCAGGAGTTTAGTTGTCATGTGTTTTGTGCTGGCATGAATGACTTGTCATAAGCACAGTGAGCACGAAGTATCAAAACTGGTCCAAGTAGACTGGCTGCATATAGCAATCAAACAGAAGGCTGCATTATTTTTCCAAAGAGCGCCGGGAAAATGTGAGCCGATATCTCCTTTGGACATATGCTCCTCTTTTTTCCTTTGCACGTGTTTTGTTATTTTAACACCCTTTTAATAGACCTCCTTTTATTTAAAAGAAAAATGGCCACCAATAAAAGCTCTGCTTTCATTTATTACAGGGGTTGTCAACCACTAGGACAACCCTTTCTGATTCCACATGTTAGACTCCAGGTAAACCTATACTCACCTCCCGTACCGGCACAATTCCAGCGGTGCTGCGTCTCACGGTCCCAGGGCTCACGTTGGATTGTGACGTTGTGAAGATGTAATTTACCCTCTCACTGTATTTGCTGTAATACTATGTCTTGGGATGTAAGTGACTATCTTCCCCCAGCCTGTATCATATTGCACTCAAGCTTCAGCTGTAGCTATTGTCATTGATTTGGTGGGGGTTGCATATATATATTGTTCTTCTCAGCATGGGACTTCTCCAACCACAACTTGGTAAACAGAACAGAGCCAGCAGTCTAAAGTCCATTCATGCATCAAATGGCCAGGGGGAGGTGTGCCCAACTAAGGGGCTGGTCCCAGGAGAGAAGACCATGTTAGTTCAGTTAGTTGGAGCTCGGCTGGAGAAGGACTAGGATCCATAGCTGAGGCTGGATCCTGGGGTCTGTGTGTGTGGACTGTTACAGACTGGAGATCCGCGGCCACGTGGGATTGCGTTTTGTTGTTCACCTGTTGGACTCAAGGAACTCATATAAGGACCATTGCCCTAATTCCCCTGGCATCGGAATACCAGGCGGTGCCCCTGGATCTTTTGTTTTTCTGTTGTGGACTCCTTGCAGATTTGAAGGATTTATATTTATGTTTGCTGCTTATTCTTTGTGGTTCCAATAAAGCCCTTTGGATTGTTCCTTGGCCTGGCGTCCCTCACTGCTCTGTTGCATACCCCGTCACAGACGTCATGCGAGTAGCGTATCCCATCAGTGCCGGCTTCCTTCTCCCCGCCTTTGGACCAAATGAGTAATGAACAGGAAGTGAGCGCAGCTGCTGCGCTCACTTCCTGTTGATGAACTCATTTGATCCGAAGGCGGGGAGAAGGAAGCCGGCACTGATTGGATACACGTCTCGCGTGAAGTCACAATCCAACGTGAGCACCATGCCTTCGAGCTGTTGGAACAGCACCAGTATGGGAAGCGAGTATAGGCTTTATTATTTTACCTGGTGGAATCAGAAGGGGTTGCCCTAGTAGTGAACAACCCCATTAATGTAAAATCTTCCTTGTGATGGTTCCTTTGAACAATAAATTCTGCTTTTCTAAGATTAATTTAATTTTTTCTTTTAGGACTTCATATATATTCGTTTTAAAGACCAATCTGTTTTTTGTTTTGCAGTTCTAGAAAGTTTTTTGGACTACACTGGTGAACTTGAGCCACCAGAACCACTCGCGAGGCTTCCACAACTAAAGCATCGGATCAAACAGCTTCTAATGGACCTTGGCAAAGTTGAGCAAATAGCTCTTTGCTCAACATGAAAAGACTTGAGCTGATGATGGAAACTGCTCCAGGAAACAGAAACGCAAGGCGTCCAGCGCTGCAGAGCCTTGAGTAGCATGCAGGCTGCATGTAACGTGGACAGACTGCTGGGATGAAGGAGGATATTGCTTGTTCTTCATACATTAGAGCAAGCTGCTCATACTGTCTGATAACCGGATAGAATATTACCTGAATGTAGTAACGAGGCTTGTATTCTTTTCAGTTTGTTCATATTTCTCTTGGTTGTCTGGAATTGTTAGTTGCTATATTGTTTGCTTTCACCTGATGCTTTTTGCCCGCTGTATTTTGTGTATTAATTTCTCTCCTTAAACTGCTATTAACTAAATACAGCAAAATTAACTTTGTTCTACCCTTTAAGAACAGGAATTTAACACTTAAATTTAAGAATATTTTTTATTTTATTTTACACACAAAAACTTGGCACTAAAAGAACAGCGTTGGAGGGCAAAAAACTTCTTTTTTTTTTTTTCTTTTTTTTTTTTCTCCCTTCTTCTGTTCTTGCAATTTCAGCTTACATTTTATTCTGGCCGATTCCTAGATCCGTATTTAATCACTAAGAATATTGTCCTGGCTTATTTCTCAAGTATCGCAGTGGAGAAATGTTCTGATTTCAATTGTATTTTATTGCTGCAATGTTTAGTAGGTATTATGTTCAAAATCTTTTTTGCTTGTTGTACTTGCGGTAGTGGTACATGAGCACGGTTATTCTTATTAGGGCATGACTTCCGGCAAATGTAGTAAATGGTCTACAGTATGCTTTCTGTATAATTAAAGTCTAATAAGTTATGGTAAAGCTGGGCCTACACAGTGAGGGAAACAATATATGAATGAATGTTTGTATATAACATGACGTTCCATCTTGGTTCTATGATATGTAAGGTGAGCGATGTGTTCTTTTTTTTTTTTTCTTTTTTTTTTTATATATATATATATATATGGGTTTTAACTGCAGAATTATAGGCTTCATAGAAAAAGGACAGGATTTGCTCTGCGTTTGGATAGTACTTGAAAAAAGTCTTGGGGTACGTTAATATATAGCTGTATGGTTGCTGTAGTATACTTTTTGCAATGCAGATGTTACATTGCAGTGAATGCAATTATTAGGTTCTCATTAAAGAGTAACCGTCGCTTTAATTTTTTATTTCATAAATCGATAGTACACATGTAAATTAGCAACTTTGTAATAAATCTTATCAGACAAATCTGCTTCTTTTCTCCAAGAATTGATCAGTCGTTATCAAAATTCTCAGTTCCGAGGTAAAATCTGTGTTCAGTGAAGACTTTCCCATCACTGAGATGGGAGATGGCAGTTATTAGGCTATGTGCGCACTGCACACAAAAGGTCCGCTTAAGAGCGCAGCTGAAAAGCTCCGTTCTGAAGCACCTGGTGCCTGCAGAATTCATGCGCTCTGCATGCTGCCTCTCCCTATAGACAGTATGCAAAGCGCACGAAAGAAGTGACATGTCACTTCTTAGACGCACGCTTTGGGCAGCAGCCGAATCACTACGTTCTAATACGCCACGTGCGCACGTCTCATGCACAATCTTCATAGATTGTGCTGGGGACGCAGGACGCATGCAGTTACGCTGCGGTGCAGAACGCAGCGTAACTGCATGCAATACGCACACGTGCGCACATAGCCTTACTGATGAGATTCTATGACCTGAGGAGTTAGAGGCAGAGCTCCGCCCCCTCCTAGTTCTCATAGAATCTCATAAGCACCAACTGCCATCTCCTATCTCAGTAATGGGAAAGTTTTCACTGGAAATGGCAGTTGGTGCTGATGAGATTTATGATGACTGGAGAATGGATGGAGCTCTGCCTCTAGCTCCGCCCTCTGTCTAGAACGTCTCCCTCTTCCTCTACCTCCTCTCATCATAGAATCTCATCAGCACCAACCGTCATCTCCTATCTCAGTGATGGGAAAGTCTTCACTGAATACAGATTTGACCTCAGAATTGGGAATTGTGATAATGACTGATCAATTCTGGGAGAGAAAGAAGCAGATTTATCTGATAAGATACATTACAAAGTTGCTTATTTTCAGATGTACTATTGATTTATGAAATAGAGCGACTTTTCGCTTACATTTTTAAGGCGGCCTTGTGCTGTAACAGAATTACACTTTTTCCAGCACTCCGTTCACAATAGTTTATTCCTTACCACCGCCACAGATCAGTGTGGACGTACCCTTGAAGACTCTTTAATTCAGATATACTTTTTGGTTTATGGATTTTTCCAATGCCTGGTGTTTTGGTTTTTTTTTTGTTTTTTTTTTTTAGGCCTATGTTACATCCATGTACTTTTACCAAAAATGAGTCTTCAATGAATCCTATAGATGGGGTCAATTTCAAATATTCAAAAATCTGCAAGTAAAACAAACATTGAAAACAAGGCCCAGTGACTCCTCCCTTAGATATACACGCTTGTATGTATGGAATCCCAGAAGCCAATTTGCTTTTTTTTTTTTTTTTTTTTTTTTTTGTAGTTTACTGCTTTTATTTTCCCTTTTTATTTTGGTTTTGTACATATGTATGTATATTTATTTACCTTGTCACAGTTTGATGGAAGTCGAGCTATGCACGGGTTTAAGTTTCATTGTAAGATCTGTATGATTCGATCGTTGAGGCTGCAGTTAAAGAGGAACAGTTGTTACTTTTTGAATATTTCTTGCAATTTTTTTTTTTTTTTTTTTTTTTTTTTTTTGTAAGACCCAGTTGGTATGCATCATGGATGTTCTGGCTGGAAATAATTAGGGTAAGTTAGTAAGAGAATCCACAGCAGAAATCTGACACTCAAGATTGCTGTCACGGATATGCAGTTGTGCCATGGATCCATATAAGAATTGGCCCTCACTAGATGTGTGTTTTTTGTTTTTTTTTTTCTTTTTTCTCTCTTCCCCTATCTACTTCTTATTGTTTGTTTTTTTTTTCTGTATCAAGGACAAAAACACACCAGACACACACCCCCCACCGATACATATGAACATATTTATCAAAAAGCCTGTTCACATGCCTTCTTTACTAGTTTTTAGTGTATTTGATCTGGATTGAATAGCTTTTTGGCACAAATTCCACACCAAAATTCCGTGTGTGAACAGTATCTAAAAAGTCACCACAGATAATCCAAAATAAAGTTTGCTAATCGATTTAGCCTTATTAGCCAATGTTAGGCCAGTTTCAGACATCTGTGTATCACAGGTTTAGTATAGACTGTGATGTACAGACCAGCATTGGGTCTCTTGACCCCCGAACGCCACATCTTCATATATTCCTATGATACTGTGGAGTGTGGGAGAAGATGCACAGATGTGACACCGGCCTTTATATGCATGTGACATGTAATCAGAATTGGGATTGGAAATGGACACATTTCTTAAGGGGTTGTCCCTTTCCAGATTTTTATTTTTTAAACCTTGGCCAGTGTCCTCAAGAAAAACTCTGGGAATGGTAAGAAGCGGTGATTCCAGTGAGCCAGCAGTTTTCTGAAAGGGAAATATCCTTCTTTAACCCCTAGAATATATCCATAGTTATTAGCGTACATATGGCGAGAAGTCTCATTCATAACACTGCAGTAATGAGCACCAGTTATCTAAAGGTGTTTTAGTCCTGGAGGGCTCCCTTTGTTTTCTTAACCACCTATTACAGCTCTAGTGATCCGTGTGAAATACTAGATGGTTCATACAGGCTCTTCTCTCCTTCCCATGGATTCTCTTTAGAAGCATCCTTTGTGCTCTGTTAAAGGCGTTTGATCTTTATTTACACCGGAATTGTCACTTACCAAATGATGAATTTTGGTTGGGCAAGGTACCCTTCTGTTTTTGTTTTGGTAATATGCTGCAAATAATGATTTGTGTAAATCTAACAGACTAAAATATTTTCAATGAAGGGGTTGTATGTTTCTTTTTTTTTTTCTCCTTGTTTTACACTTTTTTAGGGGATTTAGTTATACTTTCATGCAGTGGTTTAACAGTTGTATAAGGTAATGCCACAAATTAAGGTGGACTTTTTGGCCAAGCTTGCTACCCTATTTGAGCGATTTAGTATATACCGTATTTTTCGGATTCTAAGACGCCCTTTTCCTCCCAAAAATTTAGGAGGAAAATGAGGGGTGCATCTTAAAATCCAAATATAGCTCACCAGCAGGTAGAGAATTGGCGGAGGGCTGTCTGTGTGGCTCTGTGTGCAGGCGGCTGGGTGCGTGCGGGTGGCCGGCTGCCTCTCTGTGCGGGTGGGTGGCTTGCTGGCTGCCGCTCTGTGCAGGCGGCCGGTGTCCCAGTCTGTCTGCGGTCCCGGCTTCAAATGAGCCAGGAGTCACTGCGTGTACAGATGGAACACTTGGATGAGAGCTCCATCTGTGCACGTGCCACTCCGGGCGCCATTTCTATGAAGCCTGGACTTTGGACAGACTGGGACACTCGCCGTACCGGCCTCCTCCACCACACAACCACCGCAGCTGTCCTGCCACTGCCAGCACAGCCTCTGCCTCCTGTGAGCCTGCTCCACCACTGTTGCCACCCCTCTCCGGTAAGACAATGCCAGAGTATAAGACAAACGCCTTATTTTTTTTTTTAGATCTCTAAATTTGGGGTGCGTCTTATAAAACGAAAAATACGGTATACTACAGATTGACTAGGATCCAATATCAGAAGCTTCTACCACACTCCAGCCAGGCCAGAGGGTAACCTTCCAAGCCAACTTTGTGGTTTACACTTTCACCTCTAGGGCTGTCAATGTGTGGGTAGGGGAGAGACCACACTCCACAGTTGCAGACTGTGGTTTGGCTCTCGGCCCTGGATTCTTATTTCTTTCGCTGCGTATAGTGCAGTAGAACTATCAAGCTCATCTGATTGGGTAGCAGAACAACCATGCAAATCTTTTTTGGATTCCAAACTGCATAAAAGTTGTCCTTGCAGGGGATGCTTTTTTATTTTATGAAGTTGTTCCTCCTAAAATAAAAACAACAGTCTATTTAACTACTGGTGAACGATGAGATGTTACTGCACTTGAAATGAATGGTAGAGAGAAGGTCTATAATCTTAATCTAATATACAAAAAAAACTACAAACATTTGTTTACAATCCTGTTACTGTAATATATATTTGTGCCTAAGTAGGGGTAGCTGTTCTGATAGCACATCACTTAGGGTGGTGTCACACACAGCGACGACGACGACGACAACGACGTTGCTGCTTCGTCATCATTTTCTGTGACGTTGCAGCGACGTCCGTCGCTATCGCTGTGTGTGACATCCAGCAACGACCTGGCCCCTGCTGTGAGGTCGCCGGTCGTTGCTGAATGTCCAGCTTCATTTTTTTGGTCGTCGCTCTCCCGCTGTGACGCACACATCGCTGTATGTGACAGCTAGAGAGTGACGAAATGAAGCGAGCAGGGAGCAAGAGCCGGCGTCTGGCAGCTGCGGTAAGCTGTAACCTTGGTAAACATCCTGTAACCAAGGGAACACCTTTCCCTGGTTACCCGATATTTACCTTCGTTACCAGCATCCGCCGCTCTCGCTGCCAGTGCCGGCTCCCTGCTCTCTGCACATGTAGCTGCAGTACACATCGCGTAATTAACCCGATGTGTACTGTAGCTAGGAGTGCAGGGAGCCAGCGCTAAGCAGTGTGCGCGGCTCCCTGCTCTCTGCACATGTAGCACAGCGACGCGTGTCGTTATGATCGCTGCTGCTTCTGCTGTGTTTGACAACTACGCAGCGATCATAACAGCGACTTACAAGGTTGCGTCACAGAAAATGGTGACGTAACAGCGACGACGTTGTCGCCATGCGTGAACCCAGCTTTAGATTTATAAGATGTAGACAGTACTAAAAAGAAATGACACCCTGCTGTGCTGATGGACATAGGTGAAGCATTGGCAGTGTATGACCAGCTTTATACAAAAGAAAGGGGATTAGGCACTGAAGCGAATGCTTTCGTGTAAAATTTAGGTAGGAAATACTGTGGATAGAAGTGCAAAATAGGGTTTTACCAGGTAAGGTAAGTCGAGGCAATCTCACTCCCGTATTAGGGTTGTCCAAGTCACAGCTCATAAACGCACATAAAAAAAAGATGGCGACAGCCGCAGCCCTGCATTGCTAATTCAGACATAACCGGGAAGAGATCGGGTGTTTGCTGAGCTATCACCAGAAAAAAAGATGTTGATTATTTCATCTCTTTATTCGGGTCAATGTGTTTCAGGGAACACTGTCTTCATCAGGACACTAAGGAAAATCAACAGTCTTGCTTTTTCCTTGATGTTCTGCTGGAGATAGTGTTTTCTGAAATGCGTTGACTTGAATAGAGAGATTAAATAAACATCTTTTCTTCTTATAAAATTTGGTATCAGATCATGAACAAAAACCCTAACCACACTATCATTTTATAAGAAAGTCTCCGTTTGCAATACTACTTTTCATCTGTTCCCTACTAATGCTGAATATAGTTATGGCCCAAAGTGTTGCTACTCTTGAAATTGTTCCAGAACACGAAGTATTTCTCCCAGAAAATTATTGCAATTACACGTTTTGTTACATGCATGTTTATTGCCTTTGTGTGTGTTGTAACAACACAAAAAAAGAGAGCAAATTGGACATAATTTCAAACACAACCCCAAAAATGGGCTGGACAAAATTGTTGCCACCCTCGTCTTACTATTTGGTTGTACACCCTTTGGAATAAATAACTGCAGTCAATTGCTTGTTATAACCATTGACAAGCTTCTTACACTTCTTAACTGGAATTTGGGAATACTCTTATTTTGCAAACTTCTTCAGGTCTCTCATATTTGAAAGGTGCTGTCTCCCTAGGGCTGTGGAGTTGGTAAGCAAAACCTTGGCCTCAGACTCCTCAATTTCCCTGACTAAGACTACGGCTCCCTCATACATGATTCATGTTGTGATACATTTTTACGGTAGTAAAATGGTAACATCCGGCTTTTAATCATCATCATTATTATGATACAATAAGCTATTTATCTAGAACATAACATAATATTTATTGGAATGCAAGTTTAGAACACAAAAAAGTTTAAAAAAAACAAAGGTAAATATCCATATACCCTATGCACGAAAGGGAACCTGTGAAGTCCCCTGGGTAGCAAGTAAATTGTGAGGCCGAGCACATCTAGTCAGAATATGAGTGTAAGTAGGCAAATAGTGAGTATACTATCACGTGACTGCTTGTTCTTGCTAGCAATGCCGGAGAAATCTGACAAAGTGCGGTGTGCATGCAGTAAGGATAAAGAGGTCTACGACTGCAGACTTCTCAGAAGCCTGGACAACCCCTTAAAAGTGTACGGGAAATAGTAGGTCAGCAATATCTTAGTCATGAACTACCCCTTCAAGGGTGTATTTTCAAGTTTTCTATTCAGCAGCTCAGAGCTATGCAGTCTCTTTACCTCCTGGTTTCTGGAAGGGCGGGTTCTTCGCCAATAGTTCTGGTGAATAATAGGGATGGTCAAGTGTGTTTGGTACTCAATCGAGAATTCTGGTACTTAGGCACCATGCTTGATTCACTGCTCCACATGCTTTGCAGCTGATTTTCAGCCACTAAACATGTGGGAATTGCTTGCCAATCATGGTAATGCTGTAGCCATGTTGGCTACTTCCATTACTATGTTTGGCCGGCAACAGTGCGTCATTGGGTCTATAGAAGACCTGGTGACATAATGCTCCAAGCACTATACCTGGAAATAGTGTAGGCAGGGTTTCTACTGGAAAAATGACAGGGTGTTATAGTGTTACAGCACCTGCTGTTGCAACATTAAGCCAAGACCATTTCAGCGCTAATTCAAATAAAATCTATTCCATCAGAATACAGCTCTTGGCTGAAATCCGTGTAGTGTTTGCTCCTGAAGTAGGGATAATGTATTAGATGCATTTAGGCAGGGTTCATTGCGATAAAGTCCTTGCTGCTGCCACATACAACCAACAGTCCTTTTCAGGGCTAATTCAAATAGATTCTAGTTTATAATAATTCTGCTCAGTGTAATTTTAGTTGCTGGAGTAGGGATAGCGTATTAAAGGCATCTAGTCAGGGATTATTGCCTTACAGCCCTTGGTGCTGCTATGTACAATCAAAAATCCTTTCAGGTCAAATTTAAATAGATTCTATTCATTAATAATACCGCTCTTAATGGCGGACATAATTTACCTTTCCATTTATAGCTTCTTCTAGCCCCTCACTGTGACTATTTCAAGAGGAACATGAGATTGTATGCGGTGATGCCCAATTATTTAAGCAGCCACAGTCCGTAATTGCAGTTCCCCACCGTCACCTTCTTCTGTCTTGAGGTGTATAATGATCAGACACAGTTGCCAACAAGCCATGTTAAGTCAACAAGTCAGGAGGAGGACCAGAGTGTGGAAGTGGTAGATGATGATGAAGTCACTGACCCAATCTAGCAAGGTGGCATGCAGAGTGAGTACTGCAGCACAGAGGAGGGGGGGGATCCAAAGCACTACTAAAGGCAGGAAGAGGCAGTGGGGTGGCCAGAAGGAGAAGGTGGGTAACCGTTCCCCAGAGCCCACACATGGCCAGATCCCAGACCAAGGGTTAGGTGTTCCCCAATCTGGCACTTTTTTTTTTTATGGAGAGTGCAGAAGACAAGAAAAGGGTCATTTGGAACCTGTGCTGTACCAATCTCAGCAGGGGCCAGACCACTAAACATGCTCAGGCACACGTCTTCCAAGTACCCAATTAGGTGGGCAGAACATCTGGGTCCAGAATTAGTGTCTGTGGGTGACACTACTTACTCTTCCCATGTGCTACGTGCTGGGCAATCACCTGTCCAGGACACAGGTGTGGATGCGTCATTCCTGCACCTATCGTTGCACATTCTCAACCACTATCACCAACCATTTCCACTTCCTTGTCCCAGGTAAGCGTTGAGCTGTCTCTACCCCAGGCCTTGGAACCCAAGCAGAAATACCCACCCACAGGCCAAAACACTAAATGGCAACATTTCCAGACTGCTTGTCCTGGAAATGTTGCCGTTTAGGCTTGTGGACACTGAGGCTTTCCACAATCTTATGGTGGCGCCCGTCCCTCAGTACTCTAGCAATAGCTGCCATTCTCTCGGTGTTGCATCCCTGCCTTGCACAAGCATGTGTCCCATAACATCACCCGTGCCCTGACCAACACAGTTACTGGAAAGGTCCGCATCACCACTGACACGTAAACAAGTGATTGTGGCCAGAGACACTACATTTCCTTGACGGCACATTGGTTGAACCTTGTGATGGTCGGAATCGAGTCGGATCCTGTTACAGTACAAGTGTTAGCAACACTTAGGATTATGGGCCTTAGTTACATCAGGGCATCCGCCACCTCCTCCGCATTCTCCATCTACACATTGTCACCCCTATCAGCTGGAAGCACAAAAGCGGCAACAGGCTGTGCTAAAACTGATATTTTTAGGTGACAAACCGCACACCAGTGCAGAGTTATTGAAAGGTCTAACAGACCACATATAGGTGGCTCTCGCCTTTTAACCTCCAACCAGGCATGGTTGTGTGTGATAATGGCTGTAACCTGGTGGAGGCTCTGAAGATTTTCAAGATACCACAAGTACCATGCCTTTCTCACGTGCTCAATTTAGTGGTTCAGTGCTTTCTGAAAACCTACTTAGATTTGCCAGAGCTAGCTGTCAATGGCGGGGCATCTGCCCCGGGTGCAGCTGTCGGGCTGCCTGATGCTGCGCTGTGAAAGTCTCCCCGGGGGCTGCGTTTGCCGCTCTGTAATGGGAGCCGCTATTGTCTGAGCACATGTGTCACGTTGACAGCCGCACTCATAAAAACTGCAGCGCGCGACTCCCACTGCTCAATTGTCCTTATCTGTCAGACGCAAGGACAATTGGAGCGGTGACGCTGACGTCCGGGTCAGACGGCTGTACTGTGATCAGGTCTGCTGATCACACTGCTGACGCGGAAGTCAGGGCTGCAGCGCAGAGGCGACAGAGCGCGGATAAGTGCTCCAGTGTGAAGCTGAAGACACAGAGGAGGAACATTATGGGGTGAGGGGGGAGGTATCTATGCACACAGAATGGGGGGACAGAGGGTGGGGAGAGGGAACTATCAGTGGACACATTATGAAGGGATAGAGGTTGGCGAGGGGGCAGTATCTAAAGACCGTATGGAGGAGAGAGGATGGGAAGGGAGCAGTATCTATAGACAAAGTAGGGGTGAGAGGGAACTATCAGAGAAGAGAGGATGGGGAGGAGGAAGCATCTTTGGACACAGTATGGTGGGAAGAGAGGATGGGGAGGGGGAATCATCTTTGGACACAGTATGGTGGGAAGAGAGGATGGGGAGGGGGAAGCATCTTTGGACACAGTATGGGGAGAGAAATGATGAGGGGTGATGTATGGTGAGAGGGAGGATGTGGGGTGATATATGGGGAGAGAAATGATGAGGGATGATGTATGGGGAGAGACAGGATGCTGGGTGATGTATGGGGAGAGGGAGGGTGCGGGGTGATGTATGGGGAGAATGAGGGTGATGTATGGGGAGAGGGAGGGTGAGGGGTGATGTATGGGGAGAGGAAAGGTGAGGGGTGATGTATGGCGAGAGGAAAGGTGAGGGCTGATGTATGGGGAGAGGAGAGGGTGGGTGAGAGGTGATGTATGGGGAAGGAGCGGGAGAATGAGGGGTGATGTATGGGGAGAGGGAGGGTGAGGGGTGATTGTATGGGGAGAGGGAGGGTGAGGGCTGATGTATGGGGAGAGGAAAGGTGAGGGCTGATGTATGGGGAGAGGAAAGGTGAGGGCTGATGTATGGGGAGAGGAAAGGTGAGGGCTGATGTATGGCGAGAGGAAAGGTGAGGGCTGATGTATGGGGAAGGAGTGGGAGGGTGAGGGCTGATGTATGGGGAAGGAGCGGGAGGGTGAGGGGTGATGTATGGGGAAGGAGCGGGAGAGTGAGGGGTGATGTATGGGGAAGGAGCGGGAGGGTGAGGGGTGATGTATGGGGAAGGAGCGGGAGGGTGAGGGGTGATGTATGGGGAAGGAGCGGGAGGGTGAGGGGTGATGTATGGGCTAGGAGCGGGAGGGTGAGGGGTGATGTATGCAGAGAGGGAGGGTGAGGGGTGATGTATGCAGAGAGGGAGGGTGAGGGGTGATGTATGCAGAGAGGGAGGGTGAGGGGTGATGTATGCAGAGAGGGAGGGTGAGGGGTGATGTATGCAGAGAGGGAGGGTGAGGGGTGATGTATGGAGAGAGGGAGAGGGAGGGTGAGGGGTGATGTAAGGAGAGAGGGAGGGTGAGGGGTGATGTATGGAGAGAGAGGGAGGGTGGGGGGTGATGTATGGAGACAGGGAGGGAGGGTGAGGGGTGATGTATGGAGACAGGGAGGGAGGGTGAGGGGTGATGTATGGAGAGAGGGAGGGTAAGGGGTGATGTATGGAGAGAGGGAGGGAGGGTGAGGGGTGATGTATGGAGAGAGGGAGGGTGGGTGAGGGGTGATGTATGGAGAGAGGGAGGGTGGGTGAGGGGTGATGTATGGAGGGAGGGTGAGGGGTGATGTATGGGGAGAGGGAGGGAGGGTGAGGGGTGCTGGATGGGGAGAGGGAGGGAGGGTGAGGGGTGATGTATGGGGAGAGGAAGGGAGGGTGAGGGGTGATGTATGGGGAGAGGAAGGGAGGGTGAGGGGTGACGTATACAGACATGGTATGGGGACCAAATGGGAAAGAAATTTTGATGACAGAATAAAGAGTGACATGGTATGAGGAGTAAGTGGGCAGGATGGGTGAGTGAGGTGGAAAAGTATATGGACACGCAGGAGGTAGTGAGGAGACAGTAAGGGATGAGAAAAATGTGAGGGGGCACAGAAAAGAGACTGAGTAGTGGAGGGACGTGGTATGGAGAGAGGGCAGAATTGGAGGACAGTGTGAGACCATAGCGAGGAGGGGGTGGGATGAGAGGGCACAGTATAAAGACTGGGCAGTATAGGGTGATACAGTGAGAGGACAGTGTGAAGAGTAGTATGGAAAGGAGAGGGCAGTGTGTGGGGCATGTACCATAAGAAGTACAGTGTGGGGTCATATGTCATGCAGAGAACACAATGAGGGGTCATTATTTATTCTGGGGCACAGTATAGGGCAGATATTTTTAAATAGAAGTATTATAATCATTATGCTATTTTCAGGGGTATCGTGATGTGTTGCAGAAGACTGGAGAAGATAAAAATCTGCAGAGACAAGATGTGAATGTGAAAAAGTCATCATGGCGTCAGGACAAGGTGAAGAATAGAAAAAAACGACTCAGAGGCAACATCATCTATAAGGTACCTGAATGTAAATGTTTATTTGTGATACTGACTGTCCCATCATTAGGCCTTGGTCCCACTTGCGCATTGCTTCTGATGTGAGCGCAATGGGACCCCCACTGATCAGCTGTTCTTGGTGCAGGTCCCCGGAAATGCTTATTTCTGGATCTGCTTCGTCCTCTGATAGTGTCTGTGGCCGGGTACTGCACATCCACCTCATTGATTGTAATAAGAGACTGCTGCCACTATCAGAAAATGGAGCAGATCCAGAACTCAGCACTTCTGGCCACCTGCCACCACCGGCACAGCACCTAGAACAGGCGATTGGCGGGGGTGCCAGGTGTCGGATCCCAACCAATCAGACATTGGTGACCTATCCTAAGGAAAGGACTTCAGTGTTAAAGTAGTGGACAATCTCTTTAATAATGTCTTGTGCTGTCTGACAAGTTAAGGGTTACTATGTTTTTATTTATGTTGTTAGGCGCATTAAAGGGGTTGTCCAAGTTTGTGACGAGCCTGCAGTCACTCTGTGTGTCAATCTATGTGACTGCAGACTTCTGAATTCTCACACTGCGCACACTGCCAGGATTCTCTGGTGCCGGCGGTGACAGTGGGAGGTTACGAAGCTGCAAGTATGCGATTTACATAGATGTGGTCACGTGCTGAACAGACATGCTCAATGAAAATGAATTGACTGGGTCTGGACACATCAAATCAGAATGTGGCCACAAGTATACAAATCTCATACTTGTGCTCACATGATCATCCACTCTCGTCACTTGCACCAGAGAGTCCAAAAGGGTGCTTTACACGCTGCGACATCGCTAACGATTTAACGTCGGGGGTCACGGTGTTTGTGACGCACATCCGGCGTCGTTAGCGACATCGCAGCATGTAACACCTCGGAGCGACCTAAAACGATCACAAAAGCGGTAAAAATCGTTGGTATTGGAGAGGTCGCTCCAACACCAAAAAACGTTGACAGGTGAGTAGCGAGGTTGTTTTTCATTCCTGCGGCAGCACACATCACTATGTGACACCGCAGGAACGAGGAAACTCACCGTACCTACGTCCCGCCGGCAATGAGGAAGGAAGGAGGTGGGCGGGATGTTTGGCCCGCTCATCTCCGCCCCTCCTCTGCTATTAGGCGGCCACTTAGTGATGTCGCTGAGACGCTGAACGAACCGCCCCCTAAGAAAGGAGGCGGTTCGCCGGTCACAGTGACGTCACTAGGCAGGTAAGTAGTGTGACGGGTGTAAGCGATGTTGTGCGTCACGGGCAGCAATTTGCCCGTGTCGCACAACCGACTGAGGCGGGTATGCTCGCTAGTGATATCGGTACTGATATTGCAGCGTGTAAAGCACCCTTAAAAGTGTGCAGAGCATGTGTTGTAAGAAATCAGAAGCCTGAAGTCACGAATAGAGTCACTGTAGATTTTCATCTCTAATCTGGACAACCCCTTTAATTACAAAATTAAGTAGTGTAGTATCCTCAGTTCTAACAGCGTGTAATATACCCACTGTCACAATTCAGCTCTGCTCGCTGGTCACCACATGGCCACTCCACTCATATGTGATTTTCATACTTGCATGTGACAATTAGCTTTTCTTCATACTTTTCTCATTGAACATTGAGACAATTATGAAGAGAAGCTCGTTACCACATGACTGTAAGTATGCAAATCACATATGAGTGATTGGTCACATGACGACCACCCAAATTGTTTGGGGGGGGGGGGGGGGGGTGGCGCCAAACTGAATTGTTGCACCGGGTGCTGGAAAGCCTAGCTACACCTCTGAATATGGGATCCAGTTTTGGGCTCCACATTTTAAAAAGGACATTCAGAAGTTAGTCAAATCAAAGGCAGGCAACTAGATTATTGCAAGGAATGGAAGGCCTCCCATATGATGAGAGGTTGGAAAAGTTAGCTATGTTTAGCTTAGAAAAAAAGACGTCTCAGTGGTGATCTCTTTTATATGTATAAATACATGTGTGGTCAATATAAAGCGTAGGTCCCCAACTCCAGTCCTCAAGGCCCACCAGCAGTGCAGGTTTTTGGGATTTCCTTAGTATTGCACAGGTGTTAATGTAATTACCTGCCCAGGTGCTGGTTCCAACAGCAGTGCAATGCTAAGGAAATCCTGAAAACATGCACTGTTGGTGGGCCTTGAGGACTGGAGTTGGGGAACCCTGATATAAAGGACTGGCACATGACATTCCTTCCAAAGACAGTACTAAGGACCAGGGGGTATACACTGCGAGTGGAAGAAAAGCGATTCCGGCAGCTAAATAGGAAAGGGTTCTTTACAGTTAGAGCAGTCAGACTGTGGAATGCCCTACCACAAGAGGTAGTAATGGCAGATACTATAACAGCTTTTAAAGGCTATGTTCACACAGTACATCTTTTCTAATCACAAAGCTGCAGCGTTTTTGGCCCCAAAACAACGCATGCATTTTTACCTCATTTTGCCCATAGCGTTTTTAAGTCAAATCTATTGAGTCGGAGGGCTCAAAAACACTGGAGCAACGTAAAAAGAATTGCCATGCTACATCTTCAAAGACACAGCCAAGATGCACCCAAAAAAAAGATGCGCAGTGTGGACAGCAAAATAGAAATCTCATAGACTTTGCTGGGGGCAGGAAATGCATGCATTTAGGTGCATCTTTGTGACCTCAGAAATGCAACAAAAGATGCACTGTGTGAACATAACCAAAAAAGGGCTGGATGATTTCCTCAGTACACACAATATTGTTGGTTATAAATGACTCAATGACAAAATGTAGAATTGGTGGAGGAAGGTTGAACTAGATGGACCTAGGTCTATGTAATATGTTGGCAAGGTTTGGTGAGCAGTAGAGGGCAGTAGTTGAATACCAGCTACAACATGCCCATCGGTATTCTGGTCAGCCTCTGCACATAGGAACCAACGAATGGCCATGAATATCTGTTCTGCATCACATCACCCAGCACGGCCGCACACTGTTCTGGCAGAAGTGGGTCAGCTGCATGTATTTCTATGCCGCTGAGACGCTCGTGTCCGGAGAGCATCAGGCCATGCCGGGTGATGTGATGCGAATCACTCACAAGTGTGACTCCGACCTAACCATCCCCCTTCTGTGTCTAGTCAAATGCTCACTGCTCACAATTAAAGAGGAAGATGTGCGTGCGGACCAGGAGATGGAGGAAGGAAGTACACAGGTTGATACTACCCACCCCAGCCTCATCACTTCTCAATGTGGATTGGATTAGGTCATAATGAAGAGGTGGAGGAACAGGAGCTGGTTGCCTGCATTACAGAGGGTACTCTCAATACCAGCTTCTCATCTGTCTGTTCAGTGTGGATGGCCTGAAGAGGAGGACGAAGAGAGGGAGGAGGAAAAGATGAAGAGACATCTAACATTACTATGGAGTAAAATTGCATTTACCACCTGGCCTGAAGATATGATAAATAACAACATTGCAATGACACACTGTCTTGGGGGACAATACCAAAGTACCGTCAAAGAAATATAAGGGCGCTTTAAACGCTGCGACATCACTAGCGATCGCACCCGCCCCGTCGTGCGTGCGTCATGGGCAAATCGCTGCCCATGGCGAACAATATCGCAGGTGCGCGTCACACGAACTTACCCTCCTAACGACGTCGCTGTGGCAGGCGAACAACCTCTTTTTTTTTTTTTGTTCAACTTTTTATTTTTCAAAAAGAGTTTTTTAACATGGTATAAAACAAATGAAAATATACATCTACATATGTAAAAGAAACATTTCACAGGTATGTGTACAATTAAGCGGTATCAGAAACATACTAAGGCTAGGTTCACACGCTGCGTTTTTTTGACGCTGCGTTTTTGTGCATTTGCGGCAAAAACCGCACAAAAACACACCCGCGTCAAAAAAACGCGGCCAAAAATGCACGTGTTTTTGCCGCGATTTGGTGTGTTTTTGCTCACTGCGTCTTTATGCGTTTTTTATCAGTGAACAAAAAAAAAGGTCTGATGTCATTTCCTTCTTCAATATGTTCTTCATTCTCCACTAGTGTATGCAGGAAAGCAGACAGCAGCTGCAGAACTACAAGGCTCAGCATGCTCCATCCAGGACTGTATGCTGGAGGGAGAGTCAGTGGGAGCAGACCTACAAGGCTCAGCATCCTCCATCCAATAGTGTATGCAGGAGAGCAGACAGCAGCTGTCGAACTACAAGGCTCAGCATCCTCCTTCCAGGACTGTATGCAAGATTTCTTTGCCCCCCAAACAAAAAAAATGACGTGGGCTTCGCCATATTTTTGTATGCTAGCCGGGTACAGCAGGCAGGTACGGGCTGCCCCCAACCCCCAGCTGCCTATTTGTACCCGGCTGGGAACCAAAAATATAGGGAAGCCCTTTTTTTTTTAATTATTTCATGAATTTCATGAAATAATTAAAAAAAAAAAAAAAAAAGACGTGGGCTTCGCCTAATTTTTGTGTCCAGCCGGGTACAACTAGGCAGATGGGGATTGGAATCCACAGTGCAGGGTGCTCATGCTTTCTGGGCACCCCCGCTGCGATTTGCAGTCCGCAGCCACCCCAGAAAATGGCGCTTTCATAGAAGCGCCATCTTCTGGCGCTGTATCCAACTCTTCCAGCTGCCCTGA
Organism: Anomaloglossus baeobatrachus; assembly: GCF_048569485.1. NCBI lineage: Eukaryota > Metazoa > Chordata > Amphibia > Anura > Aromobatidae > Anomaloglossus > Anomaloglossus baeobatrachus. The sequence continues at coordinate 348,041,957 of NC_134357.1, read as the reverse complement.
TGCCGGGTGGCTCACTGGGTAATAATGGGGTTAGGGCTAGCTGTATATTATCAGCTGGCCCTAAGCCCGAAATTCATGGTGTCACGCCAATATTAGACATGGCCACCATGAATTTCTAGTAAAGATAAAAAAACCACAACACACAGAAAAATATTTTTATTAGAAATAAAACACAACACAATTAGTGACTCCATCTTTATTGAAATAAAGAGCCCCCCTCCGCAGTAATCCTGGGTCAAGGGTCCCGCGCCGTCCAATCCGGATCCAATATCATCTGATCGGTTTGCTGGAAGGCAAAGCGATCAGATGATGTGTCAAGATCAAGTGCCTGAATCACATCACACATCAGCTGATTGTATAACCGGCTTTTATACAATCAGATGCATCGGTGCAAAAAAAAAAAATAAATAAATAAAAATACTCACTTATGTGCTGATTACCGGCAGCTCCTAGAGCGGAGTCTGATCCCGTCCGATCGCTGCAGCAGCTGCCGGTAATCAGGGACGAAGTCTCCTGACGCATCCGCTGATAGGTTAAACCGGCCGGCCGCTGGCGTCACCCCGGGGCCTAGTGTCAGGTGACTGCATCAGGTGATCAGCGCCAGGTCCTGCATCCTGCAGGTATACGTACCCGGGGAGACTGCACACACCCGGAGCGGCGGTACCGGGAGGAGGATCTGGGAGCGGGCATGGCACCGGGAGTCTGCAGACAGGTGAGTATGACTTTTTTTTTTCTACTGTTCACTTTTGATTTCGCAGCCGCTTCCACCTTCTGCCCATACATGACGCCGCACGGGAGCAGACATGCACAGGATGGGAGGTGGAAGCGGCAGTGACGGTACCGAGAGGATTCACGCTTCTGTGTTTACTGACAGAAGGAATCCTCTTCCTGTACATGTCACTTTACTACCCACCTCCTGCATTTATAGCTGCGTTTTTGGTCTTAGAAACGCACTAAAACGCACCTATTTGCGTTTCTCATTGCGTTTTTCAACATCCCATTGCACTCAATGCATGAAAAGCACAGTGAAAAACGCAGGAATAATTGACATGCTGCGTTTTTGTGGCACCACAAAAATGCAGCTGAAAAAAAACGCTGTGTGCAGACAGCAAAAATGAAAACTCATAGACTTTGCTGGGGAAGCAAAGTCATGCAGTTTTCTGAGCAAAAACGCACCCGAAAACTGTGCAAAAACACCGCGAAAAACGCACTGTATGAACTTACCCTAAAAGTCTATTGAAGGGCAAGCAGGATTCAATCATCAGATAAGGGTGAGATTAGAGCTAGACCTCAAAAGGCCCAGTGGAGCCTTCGCACAGCTCCTTAAGTTTTAGTATAGGGGGAGTACGTGTTGTCTTAAGGCCTTTTTCGTCCTCAAATTTGATAGGTATCCCCAAGCGCGTCCCAATTAGACCATGTCGCTAGAAACCCATCCATGGTATTATGGAGCTGGGCTGTCAGTTTTTCCATATTCCTAACATCTTTTATTCGGGCATACAGATCAGAGACAGACGGAGGGGCCGCCCTCTTCCAGAACAATGAGACCAAACATTTGGCCGCTGTAAGGACATGAAGTAGGAGTTTTAAATCTGCCTTGCTTAGGGAGGAAGGGAGGGCATTTAGCAAAAACACCACCGGGTCTCTGGACACACTTCTACCCACCAATCTGCCCATCAGTTTCTCTACCTCCTCCCAGAAACCCTCGATGTCCGGGCTTGTCCAGAAAATATGGTATAGAGATGCACCTCCAAGGCCGCACCTCCAACATACATCTGGGTAATTACGACTAAACTTGTGTAAAAGCTCTGGTGTGTGATACCATGTCATGAGAATTTTAACTTGATTCTCCTTGTAGAGGGTGCTAATCGAGGACCGGAATGTCCTAGCCCATATCACTGACCAGAGTGCATCCGATAATGAGCGTCCTATCCAACCCTCCCACCTCCTCATGTACGCGTGTTTCACTGTATCCAAATGATCCCCAGTGATCAGTATGTCATAAATGGCTGAAATTAATCCCCTGGTCGAAGTTCGACCAGAGCATAGGGTCTCGAACGTGGTTGGGCGACGCACCTCCGCTGGTCCCATACTGTCTGTAAAGAAATGTGTTATTTGTTGGTACAAGAAATACAGGTGAAAGGGCAGGTTGTATTGATATCGTAGGTCTGAAAATGGCTTTACTTTTAGAGTCACTGGGTTAACTATATCTCGGAAACAGTAAAGGCCCGCCTTTGCCCACAGCACTGTCACCCCCGGACTCATACCCTCCGTCAGATGTGGCGTAAACAGGAAAGGGGTCAACAGTGATGACTGTGAGGACAGCTGGTATTTCATTCTACACTGCCTCCATATCTCTCTTGTAAATGCCATTGGGCCTAGGAGGTCTCTGGAGGGAGTGTCACTAGGGCGGCCCCAGATTAGTGAGCTTGGATGGTAGGGTGACATCCATAGCTTCTCTATCTTCGTCCACTTGTTATAGGCCGGTAGGGTCGTCCATGAGGCCAGGCTACGTAAATGCGAGGCGTAGTAGTAAAGTTTAAGATTCGGGCACGACAGACCCCCCTTTGTACGGGGTGTACACAGAACAGAGACTGGAATACGGTGTCTTCCCGAGTGCCAAATAAATCGCAGTAATGTTGACTGGACTTTTTTCAGGAACCCGCACCGGGAGTGTTTCAAATAAATATAGGAATTTAGGGATGACCGACATTTTGATTGTGGCGATTCTGCCCAAGAACGAGATCTGTAGAGACGACCATTTTTTTAGGCTATTTGCTGCTTCACGCATCAGGGGTGGGAAGTTTGCCTGATATAATGCCTTATAATTGGTGGTTATTCTAACTCCTAGATAGCGCAGGGAGTCCGATCTCCAAGAATACTTAAAGTTTTGCTTAAGGGACTGCAATTTGGCCTCTGGAATGTTAAGAGGAAAGGCCTCTGTTTTATCAGAATTAAGTTTGTATCCCGAAAGTGTGGCGTATTGGGTTAGCACTGCGTGTAGATTTGGTAGAGAGATGGTGGGGATAGTCAGGGACAGTAGGACGTAGTCCGCAAACAAGGCCACCTTTAAAAGACCTCTCCCGAACCTTGACCCCCATAATGTCCGGATTAAGTCGGATCTGTGCCGCCAGTGGCTCAATACTAAGAGCATATAGGAGAGGGTACAATGGGCAGCCCTGCCTGGTTCCATTTCGGATAGACAGGGATTCTGAATGGGCGTGCAGGAGGCGAATGGTCGCCGCCGGAAAGGAATACAGACCCCTCAATGCGGAGACGAATAGCCCCGACAAGCCAAAGTGACCCAACACGGAAAACATGAAGGACCAGTCCAGCCTGTCGAAAACCTTCTCCGCATCCAATCCCAGAAGAAGTGCTTCCACTCCCTCCCTGTTCACCACCTCCACCAGATCCAAGATCCTTCGGGTGTTGTCTCCCGCCTGTCGGAATCGGACAAACTCTACTTGGTCCTTATGGACCAGGTGTGGGAGCCAATGATTTAAACGTTCTGCCAGCAATTTGGTGAATATTTTAAGATCGGAATTTAGGAGGCTAATAGGTCGGTAGCTCGCGCAGTCCATAGGGTCCCTACCAGTTTTGGGAATAATAGTTATGTAAGAATGTATTTGGAATGTCCTCCCCTCTCATAAAGAGTTTGAATAAATGAGTCAGATGGGGAGACAGTTCCCCTATAAAAGTTTTAGAATATACGTACGTAAACCCATCTGGGCCCGGGGCTTTATAGTTTGGAAGGTCCCCAATGATCTGGTGGATCTCGTCTGGCGATATTTCTCGGTTAAGGTCATCCAGGGCTTCCTGGGACAGTTTTGGGAGGTGACAGTCAGTCAGGTAGTCGTTTACTATTTTTGTTCTGTCCGGGTGGGACATTGGTAATGTCGGGGGGATGGAGTAGAGAGACGTGTAGTATGCATGAAAAAGTTGGGCAATTTTTGTGGGGTCATAATGAGGAGTGCCCAAAGTATCCTTTATGGCACAAGGGGCGGAGCTCACAGTTTGGTCCTTAAGCCTTCTAGCCAACATCGTGTGCGGCTTATTGCCGTATTCATAATATTTCTGGCGAGAGTAGCATAGGAGCTTCTCTATCTTCCCATGTGAAATTTCTTTTAATTTAGTTCTCAGGTCTGTGACCTTTTTCAGGCGGGGCTTGGTGGGATGGGCGTGGAGTAGTGCCTCTGCTGAGCGGAGGTCTGTTTCACATTGGCGGTAAAGTTGCCGTGAGTCTTTTTTAACCTTGGATGAAAGGGCTATGCACTCCCCCCTGATAACTGCTTTGTGGGCCTCCCATATCATCGGGAACGATGGAGGGGACTGGGAGTTCTCCACAAAATAATTCTGTATAGCCTTACGGAGTGATTCCCGGGAGGTGATATTGGTCAGCAGGGATTCATTTAGTCTCCAATGGGTTCTCTTTGGGGGGGCACTCGTTAGGTTAAGGTGTATTGTCAAAGGGGCATGGTCCGACCACGTGATGCTGCCTATTTGTGCTTGTTGGAGTGTTCTGAGTGTGAGGACGTTGCCAAAGAAGTAATCTATTCGACTATGCGAATTATGGGGGTGTGAAAAGAACGTGAATTGCCTTGCCGTCGGATTATCAATTCTCCACAAGTCAAATAGTTGGTGCGTATGGATCAGTTTGCGGAAGCCAGTAGACAGATGGGATGTTCTATGTGAGCCTACAGGGTGTAAAGGTGCAAGCATTCTATCCGCTCTTTCTGAAAACACCATATTAAAGTCTCCCCCTATGATTTGTAAGGCCCCACGATCCGACGGGAGGCGTGATAGGACCGAGGAAACGAATCTAGTTTGATTAGAATTTGGGGCATAGAGGTTACACAAGACAATTTGTATCCCATTCAGGGTGCCTTGGACTATGAGGAAGCGGCCTAAGGGATCCGCTTCACACCCAATTACTTGAAATGGACAGGTGCATGAAATCAGTACGGCTACCCCAGCCTTCTTTTTCGTATTTGTGGCCGAAAAGGATTGGGGAAACCAATGGCGGGCAAAGTTGAAGGAGTTTTTTTCTGTGAAGTGTGTCTCTTGTAGAAACACCACTCCCGCCATTAATTTTCGCATCTCCTGTAGGACCAGCCTCTTCTTTATATCTGAATTTAGCCTCTTAACATTAAGGGCAGGTAAGTACGTGTTACGGGGGTGCGCGATTTTGTGCGCGACGGGCAGCGATATGCCCGTCGCGCACAAACGATGGGGGCGGGTCTCATGTTAGCGATATCGGGCCGGATATCGCAGCATGTAAAGCCACCCTAAGACTCATTAACCGCCACAACCTCTTTTTTAAGGGGGCGGTTCGTGCGGTGTCACAGCGACGTCACACAGCAGGCGTCCAATAGAAGCGGAGGGGCGGAGAGCAGCCGCATGAAAGTGACACCCACCTCGTTGCCGGAGGACGCAGAAACGCTGTTGTTCGTCGTTCCTGGGGTGTCACACGTAGCGATGTGTGCTGCCTCAGGAACGACGAACAACCTGCGTCATGAACGAGCAACGATATTTTGAAAATGAACGACGTGTCAACTGTGGCACCCTGGACAAGCCCGGACGTCACAGGTACTGCAACAACACATCCCACACCCCGGTTAGGCACATTAGTCACACACAAATCCTTGTTGCCTCCCTCCAGGGGCTGATGACCACACCAGGTGGGGTGGAGCCAGGCAGTTGGCCCCACCCACTGAGGAGTTCACAGTCCTGGAGGCGGGAAAAGAAAAGAGAACAGTTTTGAAGTTGAGCTAGGGAGAGTGAAGTGGAAGGAGTAAAGTAGTAGTGCAGGAGCAGACTGACCGTGTCCGGGTACGTGGCCCGTAAACCTACAGCAAGGTTGGCAGACGGTGGTGACCGTCTGCAGGAGGGGCCGATCGACGCGGAACCGTAGGACCGGGGATGGGCGGTGGCCCGCCGGTACCGAACCGGGGAGCGAAGAAAAGCCAGCACCATTCGGCAGGGCCTATGGACCCCGACCAGGCTTGGAGTCGCCGTAAAACCAGTCAAATCCGTTAGCGACGGGAACCTCCAGGGTTTCCCAGCAGCAAAGACCCGATTGAAGGCAACCGCTCAACCGTGAAGAGAAATACAGTCACCGCCAAGGCTACAGTTCCCAGGGCCAGAGCCTGCGGGCAAAAGGGGCTCCCTCGGCATCTGTTCACGCTGGGGAGCGGGTTACCGGTGGGAAGCCATCGGGGCCGAAAACACACTACAGGTGCAGGGAAAGGCAGTCACCGCCAACCTACCGGGAGTGACCACCGCAGCCGTCTGCGGAACCCGTCCATCCAGCCGTTTGTTTTACCAGAGACTCCGTGTACGTTACTGGCTGAGTAAGTACCACAGTGCCGTCTGGCACCGCGCTGCCCCCGCGACCCTGCACCTCCCCGAACCCTGCCATCCACTTTCCAGTCACCCCAACCGGGCCCCGGGACCACCCAAACCCCCTACCCACGGAGGGGAGAGAAACATCTCGGCTGATCCCCGTCATCGCTCCCGGGATCCCCGTCCAGAGCAGCGGTGGTGTCCCAACCTCACCACAAACCGTGGGTGGCGTCACGAACCGACTTCCCCAATCCCAAAAACTACTCCCCTTTCACTTACGGGCGAGGAGTGCCGCTCGAGCCCCCGGATCCGGCCCACCGCTCAAGCCACCGAGCAGCAAGCAGCAGGCTGCAGCAGCGCCGGCGAGAGCGCAGCAGCGACGGCCCCCTCCCCGTCCGCGACAACTTGGCGTCACGAACAGGATCTTACCGTTCTACCGCCTGGTAGAGGTGCGCCTTGTGTCCGGCCGAAAAATTTCAGAATCCACCATCTTGGGCGCGAAAAGTTCCCCGCTCGAGCGTCTTCCCGAGCAGTGGAGGCGCAAAAGCCGAAGCTCCGCCCCGAAAGAGGAGGTGCTGAGAAGAAACCAAGGGGGGCGAAAACAAGATGTCTGCGCCCGACGAGGCCGCGGGAGAAGCGGCGGTTGCAGCCGCAGCGGCGACCGCGAATGAGAATGGGCCCGGCCGTGCTCCGGTCGCTCGAGCCGGGGAGGTCGCGGCCCCCGCCATTGCTCAGGTGAGGCCGTTCTCCTTGCCCTTTGTGCCCGGAGCTACCTGGTTGCTGCAGTACGACGGGAAACCTGACGCTTTACACGTCTTCCGGAAGAAGCTTAACCCGGTCTTAGAACTGTATCCCCTGACCGATAGGCAACGTGCAGCGGTGGTGCTGGGGCAGCTAGCCGGCGCGGCTGAGCAGGAGGCGGAGACCTGGGCCGAGGTGGAACGGGCCTCTGTGGCCACCATCTTTGAGAAGCTGCAGATTGCCTTCGAGACCCGCACCGAAGCCGAGCTGCGGATGCAGTTTTATCAATGCCGACAACGGCCCGCGGATAGTATTCGGGACTATGCCTTGCGCCTGCAAACCACCCTCCGCACACTGAAGCGGGTAGACACCATTAATGATGTGGACAGCAACAAAATGTTAGTTGAGCAGTTCGTGCAGGGGATGGGATCCCCGGAGGACCGCAAGCAACTCCGGCTGTGCGCCCTAGAACACCCTAATGTGGACTTTGCCGTGTTAAAAGAACAGGCCATTAAAGCTCTGCAGCCCCCAGCATCAGAAGTCCCTGGGGCAGCCCCATGGCCAGCTGAGACGGCTCCCATTGTGGTGGCCCCTGCTCACCCAACTCCTTCGGTGCCTGCAGCCCCAGGCGGAATGATGGAGGAACTGGCTGCCCAGGTCTGCCGCATAGATGGAGACCTCGCCAAGATCCTCGCCGCACTCCAGCCTCCGAACAGGTCCCAGCCCCCGGGGAGAATGCAGCTCGCCGACAGCCCCGAGGACGTCCCCTGGATGCAGCGGAGAAGGGCCAATGACTCACGGTATGGACCTCCGATTTGTTACAGGTGCAGCAAGCCCGGCCACTACTCCCGACGGTGTCCGTTAAACGGGCAACCCCTGGGGCCACGGGCCAATCCTCAGAAGTAGAACCCAGTGGCCCCCCAGATTGGCTGGATCGGTACATTGGAGCCCGGCCCATCATCCCCCTGGCAGTAGACGGCGTCCCGCTGATGGCCCTCCTGGACACTGGATCCCAGGTAACCACAATACCATACACACTGTATCAGCGGTATTGGGGGAAGGACGAACTTGCCCCCCCAGACAGTAGCATGACACTGATCGCCGCTGATGGACTCCCATTGACCCAAGTGGGGTACAAACAAGTGGCCATGACTGTGGGACGAGCTGAACTGCAACACCAGGGGATGATCGTGATAATGAATGAACCTAGTGATCATAACCCGAAGGTAGTGCTAGGGACTAATGTGATGGAGCACTGTATCAGTGAGGTGCTGACCCTCCTACGGCAGCTGGCCGCCACAGCGGCAGGGATCCGACAGAGAGCTGTGCAGCGTGAGATCCGGGCCTTGATGTATCGACAGCAAGTGAACGCGACAGGAGGAGAGATTGGAGGAGTGAGAGTGATGGATGCGGCCCCTTTGATTGTGCCTCCCAGGAGCGAGATGATGATTTGGTGTAGGGCAGCAGTAGGTCCCCAAGGGCGAGACTACCCCGCCATGGTAGAGCCCATGCCCTCTGAACACTGGCCCACAATAATGGCCGCCCGAGGGGTGGTAGACGTCAAGAAAGGGAGAGTGCCCGTAAGGTGTTGAACTGTGGGGAGGAAGAGGTTAGGCTTCCCCGGTATGCTACCCTCGCCAAGTTGCTCACTCTAGATCCCCACACCATCCATGAGGCCGTTCCTCCGATCTCGCCGCCTACTGACAGTCCTCACCCATCCCTGGGGGAGTTAGATGAGTGGTGTCAAGAGTTACACGTAGGCACTGATGATACCCCCACACATCACAAAGAAGAGGTATACCGGGTGGTACAGGAGTATGAGCGAGTTTTCAGCAAACATTCTTTAGATTTTGGGCGGATTAAAGGGGTCCAACACCACATCCCCACCGGTGAGCATCCCCCTATTAAAGAGAGATACAGACTGTGAGGTAAATCCGGAGATATGACGATAAATCATGATATTCAAGTTATGTCAGGAAGCCCTCTCCTGGTGTCACCCCCCCTTTCCTTCACACAACTCCTTCAATCAGAAAATTTACCACAGGGATAAACGGTTTGTTTAGCAGATAGGTGTCAAAGGAACTGGTCTGTGTTCCACTTACACCTCCAACAGCCATCTCCTCTGATATGGAGATTAGATGACTTGGGAACAATGGACGCAGGATGACCCCCTGCCGTCACCCTGTAACAAGAGTTGTATCTCATTATAAGGCTATGGAACTATCCAGACAGAACGACTCCAGTAAAAAATGGTTCATATCTCGCAAGCCATATTTCCGATAAATATGGCAACCATAAAAATGGTGTCTCCGCATGCGGACGATGCTGGCACACCCTTTTTATGGGAGCAGGACCTGGGGAAATACCCCAGGCGTGATATCAGCCAATGGGGAACTAGTAGACAAGTCATGAGTCCTCTCGTTCTGTAGCTAAATTCATAACTGTCACAATGAGAGCGTTGGCGTCTGCCTACGACGCTCCCAGGCCAAGTTATGGCCATATCCCCTGTTGTGGATATTGTCCATAACTCCAGCCAGGGGTGGAGCAGTGCTCCCTCTGAGGTCACTAAGGTAGGAGGGGACCTGGATTTGCCCAGGTTGATAACCCTACTTCGGCCATTTTCCAGTGTTCTTTCGCCGGGGGTCACGTGTAGGAAACATCTGTGGGAAGGATCCTAGAAACCTGGTCTACAGCGCCCCCCTGTGGCCAGACGCACAAGGTAACTGCTGGAACTGTGTATGCCTGTTTGTAAACCATGCTTTATCTGTAACTGTACTCTGACATATGTATATTCTGTAGATCTCCTATTGTATATATTGTAGTTTCTAGTGTGGCTTTAGGCTGATTAAATTATATAATTAATCTTGGGCTGTTCTGTTATCTCGATCTTGAATCCCACGTCTGTGTGTTCGGCTAATAGTTACCGTGAAGCGGTTGGTGGCAGCGAGTTGTGCCAAGGATTATTGTGGGGAGGCCAGTGAGATTCGGGGAGGTTTTATATATTCCGCCCGCGGAGGTCGGGGGAATATATACCCTACTCTCACCGGGGACCCTTCAATAATCGGCATAAGTAGTATAGCGGCCTCCTTGCTTATTGTCGGGCAATTCCATAATTGGCCTGACTATAAGAGGGGCGCTAGAGAGCGCGTCACGTGCTCTGTCTGTCGGTCGGGAGGTATAAAGGAGGGGTGACCCCCACTTGTTACCCCCCGATTGTGACGTACTGGTAGCCAGCGCGGGGGATTTCTGAGTGACCCCCCCGGTGGTTCGTGACATATTGGTGGCAAGCGGTGGGATCGAGATAATAGTGTGTGTGAGTGTGAGACCCATACTCCCAGACACTAAAGACTGCCTGCAGCAGCTGTGGCTGCTGGGGTCTTCAGACTAGCTCAACACTAGAGTGTCAGAGTGCAGATACTGTAAGGTGTGTGGGTGCATCAGGTGTCAGTTCTGTGTCAGTGACCAAAAGTCTGCAAGAATGGCTGATGGCACCAGGAGCAGAGCTATGCAACTGGCCAATGCTAAAGCAGGAGCCGAAGAGAGGGAGGACGGTGCTGTGGACAGTAATGAGGAGGTTGCCCACGAGTCCTCCAGGAGCTCGACGCCAGAAAACCGTTCTGCAGAGGACAGCGCACAACCTGGCAATTATGGACAAGATGAGGAGCAGCTCACCCAAGGGTCCTCAACGAGCCAGATGCCAGCCCTCCGCTCTGCAATGGACAGTGAATCACCAGGCTCCGCAGCGGGCCGCAGATCACCACGTGCCATTCCACCGAGCCTGGGAGGCTCGGATAGCCTTCTTCAAATGGCTATGGCCCTTCTCCAGGCTGGAGACCAGGAGGGCTACAAGGAACTCCTGGCAGAGCGCAGGGCAGAGCGGCAGGCAGCGCGTGAAGAGCGCCAGGCAGAGCGTGAGGCTGCGGAGCGACGGCAACAGGCAGACCGTGACCACCAGCTGCAGCTAGCTCAGCTCCGGCCCTCATCAGCCACACGTGACCTTCAAGACACCAAACTTCCAAAGGTCCGTGTTGAGGACTTCCCAGTGCTGGAGAAGGATGGAGACTTGGACTCTTTCTTGACTGCTTTTGAACGGACTTGCCTGCAGCACCATCTGGACAAGGACCAGTGGGCCAAATACCTGACCCCCCGTTTAAGGGGTAAGGCCCTGGATATCCTTGGGGACTTGCCTGCTGAGGCAGATCAGGGCTACGACACCATCAAGCGGGCCCTGATCCAACAGTACAACCTCACTCCAGAGTCCTACCGCAAGAAGTTCCGGAGCCTACAGAAGGGACCAAAGGACTCCTGGGCTGACCACAGGCGGGCACTTGCCCGAGCTGCCGACCACTGGACCCAAGGCCTGCAGCTTTCCACCGGACCGGAGATCCTGGACTTGTTCATCACGGAGCAACTCTTGTGGAACTGCCCTGAGGATCTCCGCCAGTTCATCCGAGACCAGAAGCCAAAGGGGTCCACGGCTACAGCTGCCCTGGCCGATGACTACACCAACAATCGGGCTCCTGAGGCCAGGAGAGCAGCCACCAGCAGCACCTGGAGAGGGGGTAAGATGAACTCTGCGACTGCCCCACCTGCCCCTAGACTGCAGGGGGTGTCCCCCTCACCTCCCCTCTCCAGGCCCGTGGCAGAACCAAGACGGTGCCACCAGTGCAACTTACCTGGACACTTCAAGGCCATGTGCCCTCAGCGTCCCAAGGCCCCGGCTCCGTCCCCGTCCCAAGGGCCGCCCAAGGTGTATTGTGTGGGTGGGGGTGGTGGTAGGTCCCTGGACAGCTTCCAACCTGTCACCGTCGGCCAGTCTGTGACCATAGGACTGCGAGACAGCGCCTCGGAGGTGACTCTGGTGCGGCCTGAGATGGTGTCCCCCCAAGACTTGATACCTGGAAAAACCCTCGCTGTCTCCGGGATTGGAGGCATTGACCCGGCGCTGCCTGTTGCTGGCATTTATGTGGACTGGGGCGCAGGGCGAGGGGTGAGGGAGGTAGGGGTAACTGATCGGATCCCTGCAAACGTGCTACTTGGGACAGATTTGGGGCAGATAACCTCCCAGTTTGGGCCCCCCCCAAGGGCTGAACCTTCAGCCAGTACTGACGTGCCTCCGGACAATGTTAATGTGTTATCTATGAATGATGTAAGGGAGGAGGGAGTGAACTCTGATTTTTCTGCTTGCATAGACACACACACAGCTGCAGCTGTGACAGGAGGGGAGGGGGTCAGAGAAAGGTGTGACAATGCCTCTACAAGTAATCAGCCTGTGAGCTGGGATCTGTTGCCCTCTGCAGGGATAAGCAGAGAGCAGGGTGCTGCAGAGGGAGGACCAGTGTGTGGGGTGGGGGCTACCACAGCAAATGTGGGGTCCCCAGAGATTTCACAGCGGGGTTCTGTTGCTGCAGGGGGGGAACAGGCAGGTGAGATTGGGGCCGGTCCAGGAGCGGAAGTGCTCCCAGGTAAGATCTCGGTACATGGTTCCCCCACAACCGGGGTGTCAGGAAGCCAGGTAGGTCTGCCTGAACCGGCGACTTGGTCAGGAACGGAGGAGGAGCAGGCACGACCCACGGTCGCAGCGGCTGTGGCCGCTGTCACCTGCAGTGGGAGTGCTGGAAGCCAAGGGGCCTCCCGGAGGTCCGATAGCTCTTCCCCTTCTGACCAAGTGGCAGCCGAGTCAGGTGGAGGCCAGGACACAGGTCCCGGGGTACTGACCGAAGATGTGACAGTCTCGTCGATTCTGGCCACATCTAGTCAGGGGTTTCAGGCAGCGTTAGAAGCTGACGACAGCCTGAAAGCTCTAAAGGAGCAGGCGGCACAGCCTCCCTCGGACTCGGACCCGGAGCGAGTGGTCTGGGACCAAGGACGGCTGTACCGGGTCACGGTCCAGCAGGGTTCACCGGAGGCGTGGCCCAGGGACCGACAGTTGGTGGTACCCTATCCGTTCCGGACGGAGTTGTTGCGGATCGCACATGAGATTCCGATGGCCGGACACCTAGGGATCGCTAAGACCAAGGCCAGGTTAAACCAGCATTTCTACTGGCCAAAAATGGGGGCCGATGTGGCTGCCTACTGCCGTTCGTGTGAAACCTGTCAGAGAGTGGGGAAGGCGGGGCCACACCCCAAAGCCCCACTGGTATCTCTGCCAATCATCGATGAGCCTTTCAGGAGGGTGGCTGTGGATCTGGTCGGCCCGCTGGCCATCCCCAGCAGCTCCGGGAAACGCTTCATACTGACGGTAGTGGACTATGCCACCCGGTACCCAGAAGCAGTGGCCTTGTCGTCCATTCGGGCTGACAAGGTGGCCACCGCATTGCTGGAGATTTTCTCCAGAGTGGGTTTTCCCCAGGAAATGCTCACTGACCGGGGGACCCAATTCATGTCCCAGCTGATGGAGGCCCTCTGTAAGCAAGTCCAGGTGCGACATCTGGTGGCCAGCCCGTACCATCCACAGACTAATGGCCTGTGCGAGCGGTTCAATGGCACCTTAAAGCAGATGCTTAAGATGTTGGTCGACTCCCACGGGCGTGACTGGGAGCGGTATCTCCCACACCTGTTATTTGCTTACCGGGAGGTTCCACAGGCCTCAACGGGATTCTCACCGTTTGAGCTCCTGTACGGGCGACGTGTGCGGGGCCCCCTGGCTCTGGTGAAAGAGGCTTGGGAAGGGGATTTGGCCACCCCTGGAGTGTCGGTTATCGAGTATGTCATGCGCTTCCGGGACAAAATGCAGGCCTTGACGCAACTGGTACACGACAATATGGCTCAAGCCCAGGCCGATCAGAAGCGTTGGTACGACCAGAACGCTTGTGAGAGAACCTACCAAGTGGGTCAAAAGGTGTGGGTACTGGTCCCCGTACCACAGGACAAGCTTCAGGCAGCCTGGGAAGGCCCATACCTCGTGTACCAGCAGCTCAACCCTGTAACGTACCTGGTCACCCTGGACCCTGCCCGTGGAAGGCGGAAGCCCTTCCATGTGAACATGATGAAGGCACATCATGAGCGGGAGGCATGTGCACTCCCGGTGTGCAACCTGCCCGAGGAGGGAGAAGCGGAAACCCTCTTGGATATGCTAGCCCAGGTTAGGGCAGGCGGATCCATTGAGGATGTGGAGGTTGGCCACCAGCTCTTGGAGGACCAGCGGTCCCAGCTGTGGGCCACCCTACACCCCTTCCGGGGGTTGTTTACCAACCAGCCCGGAAGGACTGACTTGGCTGTCCATCACGTGGACACTGGGGATCATCCCCCGATCCGGCGTTCAGCATATCGGGTCTCCCTGGAGGTGCAGCAACACATGCGCCAGGAGATTGACGAGATGCTGAAGCTGGGGGTGATCCAGGCATCCAACAGCGCTTGGGCCTCGCCTGTAGTCCTCGTCCCTAAGAAGGACCGAACCACTCGGTTCTGCGTGGACTACAGGGGGCTCAATGCTGTCACGGTCGCCGATGCGTACCCAATGCCACGCATCGATGACCTGCTCGATCAGTTGGCCGGGGCTCAGTACCTGACCATCATGGATCTGAGCCGGGGATATTGGCAGATCCCCCTGACTCGCAAGGCCAGGGAACGCTCTGCCTTTATTACCCCATTTGGACTGTACGAGTCCACGGTGATGCCATTTGGGATGAGGAATGCCCCTGCCACTTTCCAGCGGATGGTCAACACCCTGCTCAAGGGACTTGAAGGGTACGCGGCCGCGTACCTGGATGACATTGCCGTCTTCAGTCCCACCTGGGAAGATCACCTAGAGCATCTAGCACAGGTGCTCAGGCGGGTCCACCATGCAGGTTTGACCATCAAGCCGGGAAAGTGTCAGCTGGCCATGAGCGAGGTCCAGTACCTCGGTCACCGGGTAGGCGGGAGAACACTGAAGCCCGAGCCTGAGAAAGTGGAGGCCATCGCATCCTGGCCCACCCCCAGGACCAAGAAGCAGGTGATGTCCTTCTTGGGGACCGCTGGGTACTATAGGAGGTTTGTTCCATGCTATAGTAGCCTGGCAAAGCCCTTGACGGACCTCACCAAGAAGAAGCTGCCCTCTGCAGTCGATTGGACAATGGACTGCGAGACAGCCTTCCGGGCCCTAAAGGACGCCCTGTCCAGCCCGCCCGTGCTACAGGCAGCCGACTTCACGCGGCCGTTTGTAGTACAGACCGACGCCAGTGACTTCGGCCTCGGTGCGGTGCTCAGCCAGGTGGACTCTGCGAGCCAAGAGCACCCAGTCTTGTACCTGAGCAGGAAGCTGTTACCAAGGGAAGTGGCCTATTCCACGATGGAAAAGGAGTGCCTGGCCATAGTGTGGGCCCTGCAGCGTCTGCAACCCTATCTATACGGGCGCCACTTCATCGTGGAGACGGACCACAATCCCCTCAGCTGATTACACACTGTCTCCGGGACGAATGGCAGGTTGTTGCGATGGAGCCTGGCGCTCCAGCAATACAACTTCACCATTCGACACAAAAGGGGCCGTGACCACGGTAACGCAGACGGGCTGTCCCGACAAGGAGAGGTCGCGGACGGGCGCACGGGGGAACACCGGAGTGTGCTGCCCCCTAGCGCCCTCAAAAGGGGGGAGGTGTGAGGTAAATCCGGAGATATGACGATAAATCATGATATTCAAGTTATGTCAGGAAGCCCTCTCCTGGTGTCACCCCCCCTTTCCTTCACACAACTCCTTCAATCAGAAAATTTACCACAGGGATAAACGGTTTGTTTAGCAGATAGGTGTCAAAGGAACTGGTCTGTGTTCCACTTACACCTCCAACAGCCATCTCCTCTGATATGGAGATTAGATGACTTGGGAACAATGGACGCAGGATGACCCCCTGCCGTCACCCTGTAACAAGAGTTGTATCTCATTATAAGGCTATGGAACTATCCAGACAGAACGACTCCAGTAAAAAATGGTTCATATCTCGCAAGCCATATTTCCGATAAATATGGCAACCATAAAAATGGTGTCTCCGCATGCGGACGATGCTGGCACACCCTTTTTATGGGAGCAGGACCTGGGGAAATACCCCAGGCGTGATATCAGCCAATGGGGAACTAGTAGACAAGTCATGAGTCCTCTCGTTCTGTAGCTAAATTCATAACTGTCACAATGAGAGCGTTGGCGTCTGCCTACGACGCTCCCAGGCCAAGTTATGGCCATATCCCCTGTTGTGGATATTGTCCATAACTCCAGCCAGGGGTGGAGCAGTGCTCCCTCTGAGGTCACTAAGGTAGGAGGGGACCTGGATTTGCCCAGGTTGATAACCCTACTTCGGCCATTTTCCAGTGTTCTTTCGCCGGGGGTCACGTGTAGGAAACATCTGTGGGAAGGATCCTAGAAACCTGGTCTACAGCGCCCCCCTGTGGCCAGACGCACAAGGTAACTGCTGGAACTGTGTATGCCTGTTTGTAAACCATGCTTTATCTGTAACTGTACTCTGACATATGTATATTCTGTAGATCTCCTATTGTATATATTGTAGTTTCTAGTGTGGCTTTAGGCTGATTAAATTATATAATTAATCTTGGGCTGTTCTGTTATCTCGATCTTGAATCCCACGTCTGTGTGTTCGGCTAATAGTTACCGTGAAGCGGTTGGTGGCAGCGAGTTGTGCCAAGGATTATTGTGGGGAGGCCAGTGAGATTCGGGGAGGTTTTATATATTCCGCCCGCGGAGGTCGGGGGAATATATACCCTACTCTCACCGGGGACCCTTCAATAATCGGCATAAGTAGTATAGCGGCCTCCTTGCTTATTGTCGGGCAATTCCATAATTGGCCTGACTATAAGAGGGGCGCTAGAGAGCGCGTCACGTGCTCTGTCTGTCGGTCGGGAGGTATAAAGGAGGGGTGACCCCCACTTGTTACCCCCCGATTGTGACGTACTGGTAGCCAGCGCGGGGGATTTCTGAGTGACCCCCCCGGTGGTTCGTGACACAGACCTATTCCCCCTGCACACTACCAATGCGCCAAAGACATGTTGAGGAACATGAAGGACCTGGGGGTTATTAGGGACAGCTGTAGTCCCTGGGCCGCCCCGTTGGTGCTGGTCAAAAAGAAGGATGGCACCATGAGGATGTGTGTGGATTACCGGAAGATTAACCAGATAACGCATAAGGATGCCTACCCTCTGCCCCACATTGAAGAGTCCCTGGCCGCGCTGAGAACCGCTAACTACTTCTCTACCCTTGACCTCACCAGTGGGTACTGGCAGGTGGCCGTGGCGCCTGAAGACCGGGAGAAGACCGCCTTCGCTACTCCCATGGGACTCTGCGAGTTCAAGAGCATGCCGTTCGGGCTGTGCAATGCCCCTGGAATCTTCCAACGGCTGATGGAATGCTGTCTGGGACACCTAAATTTCGAGACCATCTTGTTGTACCTGGACGATGTAATTGTGTACTCACAGACGTATGAAGCCCACCTGGAGCACCTAGCTGAGGTGTTCGCGTCCCTTGCCAAGTATGGAATGAAACTCAAACCCTCAAAGTGTCATCTGTTGAAGCCTAGAGTGCAGTACCTCGGACATGTGGTGGGCGCGGAAGCTGTCGCCCCCGACCCCGAAAAGATCACTGCCATCCAAGACTGGCCGAGACCGACCACGGTGAGGGAGGTGAGACAGTTCCTGGGTCTGGTGGGATACTACCGCCGCTTCATTAAGGGGTACACGAAAATGGCTGCCCCCATGCAAGACCTCCTCGTGGGACAGACCAAGGGTGGTAGACCTCTTGGAGCACCGTTGGCGTGCTTGGAGCACCGTTGGCGTGGGAGGAAAAGCATGAAGAATCTTTCCGCCAGCTGAAGGCGGCTCTGACCGGAGAAGAAATCCTAGCGTACCCCGACTACAGCCGCCCATTCATCCTCTACACCGATGCCAGCAATGTGGGTTTGGGGCTGTCCTATCCCAGGTCCAAGACGGAAGGGAGAAAGTGATCGCTTATGCTAGCCGAAAACTCTGACCTACTGAAAGGAACCCTGAGAACTACAGCTCTTTTAAGCTTGAGCTCTTGGCACTGGTGTGGGCTATCACCGAGCGGTTCCGCCATTACCTGGCAGCAGCCAAGTTCACCGCTTACACGGACAATAACCCGCTAACCCATCTGGATACAGCTAAGCTGGGTGCATTGGAGCAGCGGTGGGTGGCCAGGTTAGCCAATTACGATTTCACCATCAAATACCGGGCCGGCCGTACAAATGTTAATGCCGATGCACTCTCCCGGATGCCCCACCTGTCGGAAAAGGGGCCGGATGATGATGACCTTGAAGAGATCGAGTTGCCTGCGTTTCACCGGCCGCTGGCTGAGAAGTTGCATGTCCAGCAACAACAGGTGAACCTAGACCCGCTGCCCAGTCAGGGGTGGCAAGAAGCTCAGGACCAGGCACCTGCTGTCCGCTTGGTCAAGACCCTGGTGGAACAGGGCTCTGCTGGGATAGACCCTGCCGCCCCTGCCGAGGCCCAACGCCTGTGGCGAGAACGAACCCGGCTGTACCTGCACCAAGGGAGGCTGTATCGGGAGATGATCAACCCAAAGACCCACGAGAAGGTTCGCCAGCTAGTAATTACCCAGGCTAGCGTGCCCACTGTCCTACAGGCATACCATGACGGTGCTGGGTACTTCGGGCGGAAAAAGCTGGAGATGCTGTTGAGGGAGCGGTTCTATCAGATCTACAGGTCCGGGAGCACTTGGGCACCAGCGATCATAATATGGTAAGCTTCAACATAATATTCAATAGAACATTTCAAAGGGGGAATGCTAAAACCTGGAATTTTAGGAAAGCTGATTTCAACAAATTAAGGGAAGAGCTTAAATGTGTAGATTGGGACAAAGTCATAATAACTGGGGATACCGAACATAAATGGGGTAAGTTTAAGGATATACTACTAGAGTCCTGTAAAAAACGTATACCCTCTGGTAATAAAATGTCCAGGAATAAAAAGAAACCACTATCTATATATATAATTGCCTTATTCTGTCTGTCTGTCTGTCTGTCATGCTCCAAAATTGTGTCCTTACGGTGACATTGTGTCCTTACGGTGACACAAAGCTGATTGGCCGCTGGGCTCGCCATGGCCCCGCCCCCCCACACGGATTGGCTGCTCGCCCAGGCTGCGCCCCCACACGGATTGGCCAGCCGCTCGCCCAGGCTTCGCCCCCCCCACAGATTGGCCTCTCGCCCCGGCACCCTGCAGGCATTGGCAACTCGGCCACGCCCCGCCCCCCTCACGCAATGCACGCTAGCTCTGGCCCCGCCCCCCCCCCGCGCATTCCCCGAACTGACACGTCACGGAGCCACGACTCCCAGGTGAGTACTGTACCCCCCCCCAACGGGAGCCCACATCAGCGTACGCCGCCAACCCAGCCGACACTGTCCCTCGCATTGCTGGCCTTGCCGCCGTATGCTGGTGTGGGCTCCCGTGCGAGCGGGGGACGGGATACGTTGGTAACCATGCTAGCATAGTTACCAGCTGGTAACCATGCTAGCATAGTTACCAGCACATCAAGGTCCTGCAGCGGCGGAAGATCCACACGCACACACATAACAGCACACACACACACACACACATACACATCAGATGACACTCACTCTCACAAACACCTCACACACACATCGCATCCACACACTCACAGCATCCGGCGATATCGCTTGCTTCTCGGCCTCGATACTGTGCTGTTGTGACCTTCCAGGACCTGCCGGAGGATCACATGGCCAGAAGCATGTGGTATCTCCGGATGTTGCGAGTATGAGCGCGTATGTGCAATATCGTCAATGTGTGTGTACGTGAGTGTATGCGATCGGGTGTGTGTCGGTGTGTGTGAGTGTATGCGATCGGATCTGTGAGTGTCGGCAGAGGAGCATGGCGTGCTGGAGGAGGCTGGGAGGAGAGAGGCTGATCCTGGGGAAGGCTGGGATGGGGAGGCTGATGCTGGGGACAGAGAGGCTGATGCTGCGGACAGAGAGGCTGATGCTGGGGACAGAGAGGCTGATGCTGGGATGAGAGAGGCTGATGCTGGGATGAGAGAGGCTGATGCTGGGGACAGAGAGGCTGATGCTGGGGACAGAGAGGCTGATGCTTGGGACAGAGGCTGATGCTGGGGACAGAGAGGCTGATGCTGGGATGAGAGAGGCTGATGCTGGGATGAGAGAGGCTGATGCTGGCATGAGAGAGGCTGATGCTGGGGACAGAGAGGCTGATGCTGGGGACAGAGAGGCTGATGCTGGGGACAGAGAGGCTTATGCTGGGGACAGAGAGGCTGATGCTGGGGACAGAGAGGCTGATGCTGGGATGAGAGAGGCTGATGCTGGGGACAGAGAGGCTGATGCTGGGGACAGAGAGGCTGATGCTGGGGACAGAGGCTGATGCTGGGGACAGAGAGGCTGATGCTGGGGACAGAGAGGCTGATGCTGGGGACAGAGAGGCTGATGCTGGGGACAGAGAGCCTGATGCTCGGGACAGAGAGGCTGATGCTCGGGACAGAGAGGCTGATGCTGGGGACAGAGAGGCTGATGCTGGGGACAGAGAGGCTGATGCTAGGGACAGAGAGGCTGATGCTGGGATGAGAGAGGCTGATGCTGGGATGAGAGAGGCTGATGCTGGGGACAGAGAGGCTGATGCTGGGGACAGAGAGGCTGATGCTGGGGACAGAGAGGCTGATGCTGGGGACAGAGAGGCTGATGCTGCGGGGAGAGAGGCTGATGCTGGGGACAGAGAGGCTGATGCTGGGGACAGAGAGGCTGATGCTGGGGACAGAGAGGCTGATGCTGCGGGGAGAGAGGCTGATGCTGCGGGCAGAGAGGCTGATGCTGCGGGTAGAGAGGCTGATGCTGGCGCAGCATGGCGGATGGAGCACGTTTGGGAGTGCGCAGCATGGGAGATGGAGCACGATGGGGGGTGCGCAGCATAGGGGATGGAGCACGATGGAGAGTGCGCTGCATGGGGGATGGAGCACGATGGGGAGTGCGGAGTATGGCGGATGGAGCACGTTTGGGAGTGTGCAGCATGGCGGATGGAGCACATTTTGGAGTGCGCAGCATGGCGGATGGAGCACGATGGGGAGTGCGCAGCATGGCGGATGGAGCACGTTTGGGAGTGCGCAGCATGGGGGATGGAGCACGTTTGGGAGTGCGCAGCATGGGGGATGGAGCACGATGGGGAGTGCGCAGCATGGCGGATGGAGCACGTTTGGGAGTGCGCAGCATGGGTGATGGAGCACGGTGGGGAGTGCGCTGCATGGCGGATGGAGCACGTTTGGGAGTGCGCAGGATGGGAGATGGAGCACGATGGGGGGTGCGCAGCATAGGGGATGGAGCACGATGGGGAGTGCGCTGCATGGGGGATGGAGCACGATGGGAAGTGCACACCTCCCCCCAACACACACACGCGCGCGCACTGCACAACACACCACACACACACACTGGGAACCACAAACAACTGCCCTACACAGACACCCACACACAGACAACGCTGCACACACAAATATACGCACATACCGCACAACACACACATTGCACAAAACATACCTCCCCCCAAAACACACCACACACACACAAACCGCGCAACACACACACAACGCTACAGACACACAGCGCTCCACAAACAACGCAACACACAAACAACACCGCTCTCACCCCCCATCACACCCAGACAACACCCAGAACATGTACAGCGCCCTACACAAACACTTGGTAACTACACACAACAACATCTATATATATATATATATATATATATATATATATATATATATATATATATATCAAAAATCATACATGAACTACACAATACGTAAATTCTAGAATACCCGATGCGTAGAATCGGGCCACCTTCTAGTGGATAAATAAGACTGTACAAAGTATAATAAAGCAAAAACAAAGGGCATTTAAAATCTTAAAGGCTGAGAATACAGAAATAGCATTTCAGAAGTATAAAGATATCAATAGGAAATGTAAAAAAGAAATCAAACAAGCAAAATTAGCTACTGAAACAAAAATCGCCAATGACATTAAAATAAATCCCAAAATCTTTTATAAATACATTAATGCCAAAAGGAAAACAAAGTATAGTATCGGCCCCTTAAAATATAATAACAAGTTAGTTATAGAGGACAAACAAAAGACTGAGATATTAAATAGGCATTTCTCATCTGTATTCACCAAGGAACTGACTGTACCAGGGATCATTCAACAAGTGAAAAATCAAAGTTCACCACCCGATATAATTAATTTAACACAAGATGAAGTACGCCTACGTCTGAGTAAATTAAACATTGACAAATCCCCAGGGCCAGATGGCATTCATCCACGAATATTGAGGGAATTGAGCTCCGTAATCGACAGACCGCTGTATCTCATCTTTTTAGACTCACTTGTAACAGGGTTGGTGCCTCAGGATTGGAGGATTGCTGATGTGGTACCGATATTTAAGAAAGGTAAGAGGGTAGATCCAGGCAACTACTGTCCAGTAAGCCTGACATCAGTAGTATGCAAAGTTTTTGAGGGCATTTTAAGGGATGACATGCAAAAATATATTGCAGAAAATAATATGATAACTGACAAACAGCATGGATTCATGAAAGATAAGTCGTGTCTAACCAACCTGTTGGGGTTCTATGAGGGGGTAAGTTCAAACTTGGATATTGGTAATGCAGCTGATGTGATTTATTTGGACTTTGCAAAGGCATTTGATACTGTACCACATAATAGCCTTATACTAAAGCTCCAGAAGCAAGGACTAGGGGACACAATATGCAACTGGGTAAGGAATTGGCTAAAAGATAGGAAACAAAGAGTAGTCATAAATGGTACATTCTCTAAATGGGCTATAGTCAGCAGTGGGGTGCCGCAGGGATCTGTGCTTGGACCGATTCTTTTTAATCTCTTTATTAATGACCTTGTGGATGGGATTGATAGTACAGTGTCAGTCTTTACCGATGACACC
Source organism: Anomaloglossus baeobatrachus (assembly GCF_048569485.1). Taxonomy (NCBI): domain Eukaryota; kingdom Metazoa; phylum Chordata; class Amphibia; order Anura; family Aromobatidae; genus Anomaloglossus; species Anomaloglossus baeobatrachus. Next base: position 348,018,950 of record NC_134357.1, on the reverse strand, counting down.
AAACTATGTAGGATATTAAAAACTGACCTGGATAGTACAATATTACAAAAAGATCTGGATAAGATGTCAGAATGGGCAGATACTTGCAAATGAGATTTAATGTTGATAAATGTAAAGTAATGCACCTAGGACGGAGTAATCCTATAGCTGCGTATACATTAAATGGAAGTAAACTCGGGACTACAGAACAGGAGAAGGACTTGGGTATTCTCATTACAAATAAGCTGAGCAGCAGCACTCAATGTCAAGCAGCAGCTGCTAAAGCAAACAAGATTTTAGGGTGTATAAAAAGAGAGATTAGATCCCGTGATCCCAACGTATTGTTACCCCTCTATAAATCACTTGTAAGGCCACATCTGGAATACGGGATCCAGTTTTGGGCTCCACATTTTAAAAAGGACATTCAGAAGTTAGAGTCAGTTCAAAGGCGGGCAACTAGACTATTACAAGGAATGGAAGGCCTCCCATATGATGACAGGTTGAAAAAGTTAGATATGTTTAGCTTAGAAAAAAGACGTCTCAGAGGAGATCTAATTTATATGTATAAATACATGTGTGGTCAATATAAAGGACTGGCACATGACTTATTTCTTCCAAAGACAGTACTAAGGACCAGGGGGCACTCACTGCGAGTGGAATAAAAACGGTTCCACCAGCTAAATAGGAAAGGGTTCTTTACAGCTAGAGCAGTCAGACTGTGGAATGCCCTACCACAAGAGGTAGTAATGGCAGATACTATAACAGCTTTTAAAAAAGGGCTGGATGATTTCCTCAGTACACAAAACATTGTTGGTTATAAATGACTTAGTGACTAAATGTAGAACTGGTGGAGGAAGGTTGAACTAGATGGGCCTAGGTCTTTTTTCAACCTAAGTAACTATGTAACTATGAATGCGGGAATCTGTGGAGGCCTGGTGCCGAGAATGCGGTCCCTGCACATTGAGAAGAAAGGACGAGGCCAGCCAGAAGGCACCTCTACGCCCAATCATTACGCATCAACCGCTGGAGCTGGTTGCCCTCTACCACGTGAAGCTCACTCGCAGCCGAAGTGGGTATACCTACGCTCTGACCATTGTAGACTACTATTCAAGATTTATGGTGGTTGTCCCAGTTAAGGACCTGACCGGCCGTACCGCCGCCAGAGGATTCCAGGCTTACTTCTGTCGACCGCATGGGTACCCAGAGAGGGTGCTTACCGACCGGGGACCGGCCTTTGAAGCGGAGGTATTCCAAGAATTCTGCCAGTTGTACGGCTGCAAGAAAATTCGGACCACGCCTTACCATGCCCAAACCAATGGCATGTGTGAAAAGATGAACCACTTGGTCCTGGGCCTCCTCAAGACGTTACCGCTGGAAGAGCGGAATCTGTGGCCGGAGAAGCTACCTGACCTGGTCGATATGTACAACAACATCCCTTCCAGCTCTACAAAATGCACGCCGGCGTACCTGATGAGGGCTCGGCCCGGCCGGCTGCCAGTGGACCTAGAAATGGGTTTGGAAGCCCCAGAAGCACTCCCTTCGACTGCTGGATGGGACACTCGGCGGAGGGCGCAGTACCGACAGGTCCAAGAATACATGGAAAAGAACTTGTGCCGGAGTCGGGGACAGCAGGAGCAGTGCTTCAACAAGAAGGCGCCTGCGGGTCCCTGCCAGCCTGGGGATGTAGTGCTGAAGTGAAAAAGAAGAACCCACAAGCTGGACGATCAATGGGAAAAGACCCCGTATGTAGTACAACCCACCGGATGGGAGAATGGGAAGGCCTACCAGATCAGCCGTGACCAGGGGAAGACTTTGGCCACGGTTTCCCGAGACCATCTGAAAAGGTGCCCGCCACCATTGAGGGTGGCAACTGAAGCTCCGGTTCCCAGACCGGCTGAGGAGAAAGAAAAAGGGGTAATCCATACCATGATGGGCGACTTCCCGGCAGATTGGCCTACACAGAACGGCGCAGTGATTCTTCCAGTGATACTGTTCCCACAACCCGTGGATGAGAAAGTGATGGAAGTGGTCGACAATGAGCCAGTGCCCAGGGATGCACCTGTACCCAGCTCCCCTATGCCTCCCCCTGCCCCACACGATAGACGGGAAGAGGAACCAGTTGTTCCCTCTGTCCCACTGCCTACCACCACTAACATTGGGCCCCGAAGGTCCACACGTCCCAACCTAGGTCGACCCCCGCTTAGGTACAGGGAAACTACCATTTAGGGGTGTGAAATGTTGAGAGTGTATGTGAGTGAATGAAGATAATCAGCCGAACTGTAATCTGATTTACAACCGTGATTTAACCGGCCGTTGCTGGCAAGTTGTCCCTGAGGGGACCCTTTGCACCGTTGGCGTAAGGAACTACTTACGGACACGCCCAAGAACTTGCAGGGCAACCACAAACTTGTGGCATGTAGATAATTGTTGGCATACATCCGTTACCGCCTCCGGAGAGGCAGATTGGAGGGAGGGCCCGCAGCAGAGTAGGCTGGGGCCCGGTCACCACCTGGACCGGTGGCCATCCTCCGGGGGTCAGGTGTTCCCCGTGGACGTGGGTCCCCTGAAAGAGACCGTACCCGCTCGGGCAGCTTGGTGATGGACTGAGGCAAGTGGTGCTGCCCACTTCTTAGGGGCAGCATCAGGGCCAGGTTGTTTGGGCAGGAGAGAGCGGAAGCCGTTACCGTTAATAAAAATGTACCATTAAGTAATGTTTAAGCACCGTACCTCCCGTTAAGGGAAGAGTCATAAACAAAAAAAATGCTTGTTGAATGTTTTTATATGTTTTACCTTTCTTTCAGTTGTGAAAATAAAACCGGTGATGGACGGGCAGCCCGCGGACGGTCTACATTTAACCAAGGGGGAATGTGGCGCCCTGGACAAGCCAGGATGTCACAGGTACTGCAACAACACACCCCACACCCCGGTTAGGCACATCAGTCACACACAAATCCTTGTTGCCTCCCTCCAAGGGCTGATGACCACACCAGGTGGGGTGGAGCCAGGCGGTTGGCCCCACCTACTGAGGAGTTCACAGTCCTGGAGGCGGGAAAAGAAAAGAGAACAGTTTTGAAGTTGAGCTAGGGAGAGTGAAGTGGAAGGAGTAAAGTAGTAGTGGAGGAGCAGACTGATCGTGTCCGTGTACGTGGCCCGGACACCTAGAGCAAGGTTGGCAGACGGTGGTGACCGTCTGCAGGAGGGGCCGATCGACGCTGAACCGTAGGACCGGGGACGGGCGGTGGCCCGCCGGTACCGAACCGGGGAGAGAAGAGAAGCCAGCATCATTCGGCAGGGCCTACGGACCCCGACCAGGCTTGGAGTCGCCGTAAAACCGGTCAAATCCGTTAGCGACGGGAACCTCCGGGGTTTCCCAGCAGCAAAGACCCGATTGAAGGCAACCGCTCAACCGTGAAGGGAAATACAGTCACCGCCAAGGCTACAGTTCCCAGGGCCAGAGCCTCCAGGCAGAAGGAAAAGGGGCTCCCTCGGCATCTGTTCACGCTGGGGAGCGGGTTACCGGTGGGAAGCCATTGGGGCCGAAAACACACTACAGGTGCAGGGAAAGGCAGTCACCGCCAACCTACCGGGAGTGACCACCGCAGCCGTCTGCGGAACCCATCCAGCCGTTTGTTTTACCAGAGACTCCGTGTACGTTACTGGCTGAGTAAGTACCCCAGTGCCGTCTGGCACCGCGCTGCCCCCGTGACCCTGCACCTCCCCGAACCCTGCCATCCACTTTCCAGTCACCGAAACCGGGCCCCGGGACCACCCAAACCCCCTACCCACGGAGGGGAGAGAAACATCTCGGCTGCTCCCCGTCATCGCTCCCGGGATCCCCGTCCAGAGCAGCGATGGTGTCCCAACCTCACCACACACCGTGGGTGGCGTCACAAACCGACTTCCCCAATCCCAAAAACTACTCCCCTTTCACTCACAGGCGAGGAGTGCCGCTCGAGCCCCCGGATCCGGCCCACCGCTCGAGCCACCGAGCAGCAAGCAGCAGGCTGCAGCAGCGCCAGCCCCGAGCGCCAGCGAGAGCGCAGCAGCGACGGCCCCCTCCCCGCCCGCGACACAACAATCAACGATTTGGTGAGTATTTGGAATCGGAAGCGGTCGCTTGTAAGTGTCACGCAACGAGGCCGGATGTGCGTCACGAATTTCGTGACCCAAGCGACATCTTGTTAGCAATGTCATTGCGTATAACGGGGCCTTTAGAAGTGAAATTGTACTGACCATCTGGCCTGGAGATATATGGTACTTTACCTTGTACGCAAGCTGCATTTTTTATGTGTTTTTTGGTTCAGTTTGTAGCCCAAATCTGAATGTCTATCCTTATGCCAGCAAAGTCAATGAGAATTCTGAACTGCTATATGCACGTTGCTTATTTTTTCCTTGCAGTTTTGGTTGCAGAAAAAAGAAGCAGCATCTCAATTGTTGGTGATTTTTTTTTCCTGCATTTTATATCCCTTCCAGCCATTGATTTCACTAAAAAACGCATGACACAAAAACGTACCTAAAACTCAGCGTACGCACATACTCATATATTATTGGCAAAATATATATTATGTAATGTATTCTATAAATACAAAAGGTGCCTAGGTGACAGGATAAGGCAAAAAAAGAAGTACAAGTGCATATACATCAAACAGAAGGGAGAGTATATATAATTAGTATACCTTAGATCAGTATGTGGATTGTATGTTCCTGCGCCTCAACACGTGTTTCACCCTCCTTCCTTGTGGAACGTCAAGGCCCAGGGTACTCTGAAGAAGGGAGAAAAGTTTATGAAAATGGTGGAGTACCTAGCCGACTAACACCATCCTTTTATTTCTCTGTGTTGTACAAGTATTGAGTATTCAAAGAGGACACGTGGCATGAAAAGTCCCTCTATGCTTTGGAGGTGCTGGCTTGACCTGCCGCTAGTGTGTTGTCTGAGCGAGTTTTTAATGCCGCAGGAGAAATAATCAATAGGCACATCCGCCTGTCAACTGAAAATGCTGATAATACTAAATAGGATAACTGAAGTGAGCACTAATATATATTATGAGTGCAAGCCAAAAAAAATACATAGTACATAAGGATAAGGCTGCACATCAAAGTTAGATAATAGTATAATGCTATAAGCATACCGAAAAACATTGAAGCATACAATGAAAAATTACACTTGCTAACTTGAAAGTGTGAATAATGAATTGCATACCTGCCATGAATATTAGGAAAAAGGAGATATTTAGCAATCGCATTGATCAATGTAACTGAGCCCCAAAACCTCGTCAAGGTATATCTCTATATTGGGGTCCCTAGCTCTATGACCCTAACTGTGTGTCATCTCATTGCAATTAAAAACTGCTATGTGTGGAGAGGGGTAACCAAGGACTTTCTTATATAGGAGATGGAAAAAAACATGGCCGAAAGGGGCGGAGCTGTGTTCACATTCAGAAAAAAAACTGAATTTTCTGAATGTGAACACAGCTCTGCCCCTTTCGGCCATGTTTTTTTTCCATCTTCTATATAAGAAAGTCCTTGGTTACCCCTCTCCACACATAGCAGTTTTTAATTGCAATGAGATGACACACAGGGTCATAGCGCTACGGACCCCAATATAGAGATATACCTTGACGAGGTTTTGGGGCTCAGTTACATTGATCAATGCGATTGCTAAATATCTCCTTTTTCCTAATATTCATGGCAGGTATGCATTTCATTATTCACACTTTTAAGTTAGCAAGTGGCATTTTTCATTGTATGCTTCAATGTTTTTCGGTATGCTTATAGCATTATACTATTATCTAACTTTGATGTGCAGCCTTATCCTTATGTACTGAAAATGCTGATAGGCTGACTCGTATCAAAGTGAACAAAGCGTGGAATTGCCCAGACTTCTCAACCCCACTAGATGACAACAGCTGAACCTAAAGGCAATTGTAAGGTTCCTTTTATTGCGGTGTATACCTATTCACCACTTTCCACCCAAACAAGGGTATTTAGTCCTTGTTTTCATCTTTTCTGTATCCACCTCCTCCACCATATCAACAGGGTCATGATGCAACCCTCACTCATTTTTCAAGGGTGTGCTTGATGCCCTAATACATAATTTTTAGAGGCCTACTTCAAATAATCTCTTGCATACTGATATATATGTGTACCCCCAAGGGTAAATGTTATTCAACCCTTGCACTTAGTGCATCAACTTTACCTGTGTAGAAGCACAACTCCTTCCAAATGATAAAAAAAAATGTTTTCTGAGGCCCTCTCCTACGTCTCTTCCAGGATGTATCCTGCTAATTTTTGTCAGCCCTTTCACAAAGTGCATTGGGTTTACCAGTCTAGGAGTCCCACTCCTTAATAATTGGAAAAAAATGTTTTCTGAGGCCCTCCTTTACATTTCTTCCTGGGTGTATTGGAATGCCTCCTTCTAATTTTAGCACCCCTTTCACATAGTGCATATGCTTTAGCAGTCTAGAAGTCCAACTCCTTCCAAATGGGGGAAAAAATGCTTTCTAAGGCCCTCCTCTACATCTCTTCCAGGGTGTACTGCAATTTCTCTTTACAATATTTCCTAGGCCTTGCACTTTAGCAGTGTAGGAGCCTCAATATTTTTAAACTTCTCTTTCTAGACAGAAGTCTCTGAGAAAATAGCCACAGACAGCGACTCCCCACGCACTTCGGCGGCCGTTACTCCGCCTCTTTTGAGTAATGGTCCGCTGATACGCTGACAGTCACTCTTTTTGACGGAACTGCTCTGAACCTCTGTATCTTACTAGTTACAGTGAACACGGCCATCTCCATCCCATCGTTGTCTTTTATTGTTTTCTTAACTTTTAATACCAGAATAGTGGTAAGATGTTTACTAACGACATAGTCTTCATTAGCCACATAAACCGCTTTTGTTTCATTAGAGTCAATCTCTTGCTTTTTCACATCCTGTTCTATAACTGGCATCAGATGGAAAGACACATGACTTTTTATAGTGAAGGGGAGTGGTCACAAAAGAGCTGCACCTGAGATTAAGGCTACCAAGGACAGGAAGATAGGAAAGAGTCCTTAACTGCTGCAACACTAAAAGAAAGTAGATTCACTCAAGTGCAAGTTGTAGACCTGTGAACAATAAGGTGTTGTGACCTTCTGGTCCCAGACACACTAGAGGTCTCCCTGGAGCGGGACACATACATGACAGCCTAACTGAGTGCATAGGCTTTCCCAGTTTCAGAGTCATAATCTTTTAAAAATTGTACCAGAATTTAATCAGAGTCCCTCCTCAATGTCTTTTGCTGGCTGTACTGCAATGCCTCCTTGTAATTCTAGTCTTCCTCTCACTAAGTGTATAAGCTTTTCCAGTTTCAGAGTCAGAATCTTTTTCAGAATTGTACCAGAATTGAATCAAGGTCTCTCCTCAACGTCTCTTCCTGCGTTTATTGCAGGTTTATTGCAATGCCTCCTTTTAATTTTAGTAAGGCCTCTTACAAAGTGCTTAAGCTTTCCCAGTTTTGGAGTTAGAATCTTTTCAAAAGTGTACCAGAATTGAATCAGAGTCCCTCCTCTACATCTCTTGCTAGCTTTATTGCAATGTCTCCTTGTAATTTTTGGCAGTCCTTGCACTTAGTGCATAGGCGTTACCAGTCTAGGAGTCACACTCCTTAAAAATGGTTAAAAAAAAATGTTGTCCAAAGCCTTCCTCTACGTGTCTTCCAGGGGGTGTTGCAGTCCCTCCTAATTTTTGGCAGCTCTTGCAGGTAGGTAATGGCACTCCTACACCCTTAAAGCTTAACAATTTTAACAGAATGTGTGTGAGGCTGTCCTTTATGTCTAATACAAGGTGTATCGGAGTCCCTCTTCTAATTTTTGCCAGTTCTTGCATTGCCCGCATAGGCTTGTAAGTTTTAGAGCCCCTCCTTCAAAAATTAAAAAGGGTGTGTCTGGCAACATCACACACACAGCAGATGCCCAGATAAGTTAGTGCAATGTTATAATTACATTTACTGGTGCTTTTTTTTCCACCATTTTAAGTGTAATGCTGGCCCCAGCGCTTTTCCGCTTCAGGATGCTGTTGTTGCACTCATCATCCTGACCGCTCTGTGGTGTCTCTGGTCCCCACCAGATTCTTGTTTCTGGGGGATTTGCACGCCACACAGGTTTCCTGGGAGCGAGCTTAGGGCACTTGCTGTCTCAATTCTTCTTAAAAGGACTACCTTCCAGCACAAGCCTTACATCACCATCAGAGGATCTAATGAAGACAAGATAGTCGCTTAGTCACGCCCCTCCAAGATAAGTCCAGACCTGTGGAGAACTGGGTCCGCACCTACCAGCAATGACAACTTACAAAAACGCTACATGTCCCCCCCCAAATTGGATCACCAGCCAAGGTAAAGCGGACAGCTGTGGTCTGGTATTCTCAGACTAGGGAGGTCCACTGTTATTGGACACTCCCCAGCCTAAAAAAAGCAGGCTACAGCCGCCCCAGAAGTGGTGCATCCATTAGATGTGCCAATCCTGGTACTTTGCCCCAACTCATCCCGTTGCCCTGGTGCGGTGGCAAACGGGGTAATATATGAGGTTGATGCCAGATGTGTAATGTCACCTGGCATCAAGCCCTGGGGTTCGTGATGTAATGGCGTCTATCAGATACCCGACATCACCAACCCAGTCAGTAATAAAAAAAATAGACAACAAAAAAGTTTTATTTGAAAAAACACTCCCCAAAACATTCCCTCTTTCACCAATTTATTGAAAAGAACAATCAAATCTGGGTCCGGCGTAATCCAATAAGGGGGTCCCACGACGATCCATACCATAGTCACTGTCCCAGTCAATGAAGAACAGAATGTTACCCATTGGCTGGGAGAGCAGTGCAGTGACCTGCGCTAACATCAATAGGTCAGCCCAGGTCACTGCAAGGGATGACTAGCGCTGCTGTCAGGAGGTTAGATGAGATCTTTATCTGCTGTGACGATCTCCTGCACTCCTGACGTCAGCGCTGTCACTGCCTTTATGCCCATTGACTTCCATTATTCTCATTACTTGATACGAGCACCCGAGCAGTCCGATTTTCTTGATTTGAGTACTGAGCACAAGAGCATTTTAGTGCTCACTCATCACTAATAAATAGCAGAACTGTAGGAGGACTATACAGTTTACCAGACGTTCTGCTGTAACACCTTCTGCTATGAGTGCTTTGTTGTGGATTGTACACTGTATGTAGAGATAGCAGCAGGGGCGTAACGATCGCGGTCGCAGAGGTCGCCACTGCGACCGGGCCCGCAGGGTTATAGGGGCCCGGCAGCCGCTCTGCAGAGCCGGCTGCCGGGCCCCTATGTGTAGTGCCGCTGTGTAGTGGTCGACTGCGCGACCGTTAGGGGGCCGGCCTGTGAGTCAGGGGGGCCCAGTGTCTGCAGGGGGGCAGAGGGGCCCCTGACCTGGAGAGGCCACCAGGCGTTCCTGACCTGCTGCAGAGATGTGCTCCTGCACGGCAGACGGAATCCATCCCTACCAGGACCTGCGATGACGTCACGCCCATGTGACTGTGTGGGAGGAGACACAGGATGCCGGGCAGAAAGCAGGAGAAGCAGGAGAAGATACTTCGAACACATGAGTGGTAATGAGAAAAGAGGGGACATGAGGGGAGGGGCTGCAGGGTGAGGGGCATATGAGGGCTGCAGACTGTGACAGAAGCATGTGAAGGGTGCAGAGTGTTTGAGAGGGGTAAGTTGGGGTACGGGCAGGGTGAGATATGTGGGTCAGGGTGTGTGTGTGATATGGGGGTGCAGGCTGTATGTGTGACATATGGTGTGTGACATATGGGGGCAGGGGCATAACTACCGCAGTCGCAGGGGTCAGAAGGAGCTGAGAGGTACTTGTTTTTTTATTTTGCTGGCTGCATGACACATATAGGCCCGGGAAAGCTGCCTGCATGATACATGGAGCCCCTGGTGGGGCTGGCTGGCAGGCTGCAGTACACATAGAAGCCCTGGGGGCTGGCTGCATGACACATGGAGGCCCTGGGGGGGCTGGCTGCATGACACATGGAGACCCTGGGGGGGGCTGGCTACATGACACATGGAGGCCCTGGGGGGGCTGGCTGCATGACACATGGAGGCCCTGGGGGGGCTGGCTGCATGACACATGGAGGCCCTGGGGGGGCTGGCTGCATGACACCTGGGGGGGCTGGCTGCATGACACATGGAGGCCCTGGGGGGGCTGGCTGCATGACACATGGAGGCCCTGGGGGGGCTGGCTGCATGACACATGGAGGCCCTGGGGGCTGGCTGCATGACACAGTGAGGCCCTGGGGGGGCTGGTTGCATGACACATGGAGGCCCTGGGGGGGCCGGCTGCATGACACATGGAGGTCCTGGGGAAGCTGGCTGCATGACACATGGAGGCCCTGGGGGGGCTGGCTGCATGACACATGGAGACCCTGGGGGGGCTGGCTGCATGACACATAGAGGCCCTGGGGGGGGCTGGCTGCATGACGCATAGAGGCCCTGGGGGGGCTGGCTGCATGACGCATAGAGGCCCTGGGGGGGCTGGCTGCATGACACATATAGGCCCGGAGGAAGCTGGCTGCATTACACATGGAGGCCCTGGTGGGGCTGGCTGCATGACACCTGGTGGGGCTGGCTGCATGACACATGGAGGCCCTGGTGGGACTGGCTGCATAATACATGGAGGCCTGGTGGTGCTGGCTGCATGATACATGGAGGTCTATGGGACTGCATAATAAACATGAAGGACACCTTATACATAGACTATAGCAGCGCATTATACATGGAGGTCTATGGGGCTGCATTATAATACATATAGGACTATGGGGGCTACATTATAATATATTGAGGACTATAGAGGCTACCTTACACATGGTCTGTGGGGGTGCATTATAAAGCATGGGGGACTGTGGTGCAGTATAAAATATGGAGAACTATGGGAAATGCATTATAATACATGGAGGACTATGGGGGTGCATTCTAATATATAAAGGGTTATGTGGGACCCTTTATACTATATGGAAGGCTATGTGGGGGCCATTATAGTATTTGGAGAACTATATATGAGGAAGGAAAAAGATACAAGTATGGGATGGGAATGTTTTGTGCTGAGGGAAAAGGGCTCTTTCCCATGCTCTGCTATACATCTCTCAGCACCCAGCTTTCCCATGCTCTGCTATACATCTCTCAGCACCCAGCTTTCCCATGCTCTGCTATACATCTCTCAGCACCCAGCTTTCCCATGCTCTGCTATACATCTCTCAGCACCCAGCTTTCCCATGCTCTGCTATACATCTCTCAGCACCCAGCTTTCCCATGCTCTGCTATACATCTCTCAGCACCCAGCTTTCCCATGATCTGCTATACATCTCTCAGCACCCAGCTTTCCCATGCTGTGATATGGGAAAGCTGGGTGCTGAGGGAAAGATGTATGACAGAGCATGGGAAAGCAGGGTGTTGATAGAGGGATTTTAGATCATGGGAAACCTGGGTGCTGTGGGTAAAAGCCAAGTGTCAGCATCATTATCTCGTACCCTAAGTGTTGTGTACATGGAGGGGGGCCCCGGTCCAAAGTTTGCACCAGGGCCCATCAAACTCTAGTTACGCCACTGGATAGCAGGGTACCTCAAGAGGCACAGGAAGCAAGAGCTGTGATTAGGAGACCAGCTAATTCTGGAAATGGTGACTTTGCAGAACATATAACAGCAGCTTGTCAGGATCTGAGAGGTAAGTGAAGTGACGGGAGCTGCTAACTGCTGTATAGAAATCAATGTGTTGGAGAGCGATGGGTGGAATCTTAGGAGTTAACCCCTTCTCTTGGCACTTTCTCAGGGCAGACACTAATGGCCGAGCTCCATGGAAACCAACTTTTCACTATGAAAGAAAAGGTCACGTTGCGTGAGCAGAGAAAATCAAATAATTGCAATCTTATTTTTATGCTAAACCAAGTTAATAACATGGGAATACCTCATTAAATTATGTTCTGTATCCAGTAAATGGGTGAGAAATACGGCCATGTCCTAAGCACATGGGACGTATTTGCTGAGACGTGTTACGCACAGCTGCAGAGACCACAGTGTGACCAGTGACCACGTCCAGTTATGTTGCTCATTTCCCCCCCGTAGAATGCCGCCTGTGCCCTTACACTATTCAGCTCTATACACCCCCTGCCTGCGGTATTTCCCTGACTTTCTCCCTGACAAAACCTGCGCCTGCTATGTCCCAGCTGCTACTCGCAATGTCGTTACGTCATCCAGTCATAATAAGTGGCTAATCCACATCGATTGGAACTTTTACCATCGGCGGTCAACATCTTTTGTCTGATGAGGCGACCAATCGCAGTCTCTGTAGCTGTGACCAATAGCAGAGTGACTTCCAGGAAGAGGGCGGGCTGCAGACGTCATGTGATCGGGGTCTGTAGCTGCCTGTGCCCTGTAATGAGCGGAGCAGGTAAGACGCTGGCGGCTGCGGCAGGTCCGGGGCCGGTACCGAGGCTGCGCTGCTCATCGTGGGCGATATTAATAGGAATTAATAATTAATAGAAATAATTAATAGGTTTCTGTTAGGCAGTATGACGTCATTGACGTGAGCCCGGTGAGTGCTGTATCCCAATGGGGGAGAAAAGGACCGTGCAGGGAGCTGTCACGTGTATGAGCCATCTGTGCATAGGGAAAGCGCAGAATATAATCTGTTATCAGACCCTATTAATAATAATAGTTGTATGTTGTTAATCCAATGGGAGGTCATAGGTCAAAAATCACATCTGTAACCATGACAACTGTTGTCATGATGCGATCACTTTGTGGGATGCCAGGCATGAATGTAGCGGGCATATCGGCAGTGATGAGCCAGATTTTACCTATTGAATGAGATTATTATGGGATATTAGCACCCGGCAATAAAATCATCCTGCTGTCTTTGCTATTTTGGCAAAGTCCTTTATTTTCAGGCAGAACTTTAGGGCGTTATTACTCTTGGCAGAAAACCCTCCCCCGGGCTTCTCTTTATTGGCTGACTTTGTACAATCCAATGCTCGGACCCCTGGGTGCATTCATGCCCTATAGTAATGGTGACCATAGGGCTAAAATCTTCCAAAACACCAATCTACTTGGAAGCGGATGACATTTTCAGGTGTTTCTGGCTCCAACCCAACAGGTGATGCCAGAAGGATGGTTAGTCAGGAGAACAGAGCCCCCCCCCCCCCAGGATGCAGGAGTGCCAGGAGGATGGTCAGTCAGGAGAACAGAGACACCCCCCCCAGGATGCAGCAGTGCCAGGAGGATGGTCAGTCAGGAGAGCAGAGACCCCCAGGATGCAGGAGTGCCAGGAGGATGGTCAGTCAGGAGAGCAGAGACTCCCCCCCCCCAGGATGCAGGAGTGCCAGGAGGATGGTCAGTCAGGAGAACAGAGACTCCCCCCCCAGGATGCAGCAGTGCCAGGAGGATGGTCAGTCAGGAGAGCAGAGACCCCCAGGATGCAGGAGTGCCAGGAGGATGGTCAGTCAGGAGAGCAGAGACTCCCCCCCCCCCCCCCCCCAGGATGCAGGAGTGCCAGGAGGATGGTCAGTCAGGAGAGCAGAGACCCCCAGGATGCAGGAGTGCCAGGAGGATGGTCAGTCAGGAGAGCAGAGACCCCCCCCCCCCCCAGGATGTAGGAGTGCCAGGAGGATGGTCAGTCAGGAGAGCAGAGACCCCCAGGATGCAGGAGTGCCAGGAGGATGGTCAGTCAGGAGAGCAGAGACCCCCAGGATGCAGGAGTGCCAGGAGGACGGTCAGTCAGGAGAGCAGAGACCCCCAGGATGCAGAAATGCCAGGAGGATGGTCAGTTAGGAGAGCAGAGACCCCCAGGAGTTCCACTGGGATAGTCAGGAGAGCATAGACCCACACATGCAGTAGGCACGAAAGCTGCGTGCTCCTGTAGAATGGCCGTGGCACTGGGCATTCTAGCCTGTACCGCACGTATACTGTGGAAGCTTTTCATTTATCTTGTGTAATTTGCCATTGATTTGTGTCCAGATGATTGTTCTTTTGTGTATATTTTAGTTTTCAGTAATTAATTAATTGCAGGTCCGACATAACGCCACTCGTACAGGATATGGCACAAGGAGTTGGGGTAATGGCAGACGATGGGGCCATTGACTACTCTGTACATGAAGCCTGGAATGAAGCAACCAATGTGTACCTGATAGTGATTCTTGTGAGCTTTGGCCTGTTCATGTATGCCAGAAAGTGAGTTTCTCTTACAAGTTTGTTTTAAGCTGCATTTTTTTCTTTCTTCCTGCCACCAGGTCTCACAATGCAAACTGCATACACCATGAAATAGATGTTATGGACCTGATGAGACTCAATTGACATTCAAAAATGACTGTAGAATCCTGATCTTAAAATGAGCATTTTCTGAGTTCAGCAATTAAGCTGGAGAGCTCATGAGTAGAGGTGAGCGAGCCTGAACTTTAAAGTTCATACCGAACACAGACTTCCCAAAAAAAAACCCACAAAAAAAAGAGTCCTCAAGATCAGAGTTTAGGTGCTTTACGTATACTGACCCCTGGAGCCAGGAGAGAGATGAGAGAGAATGAATATCGGTGACTTCCAATGAAGTTCAGATCATGTCCGGGTCCAGACCAGACTTTATCTCCAGTCCCGCTGAACCCACCATATCGAACTTCGACAGGTTCGCTCATATCTTCTCATGAGTCCAGGTGTGTTCAGTCTCTGCCCAATCAGCCTGACTGACAGCTGCAGCTTGTACTGAACAGTGTGAGATCTCAGTAGGGAGGAGGGACAGTGAGGAGCTGTCAATCAGACGAGGAGGGTGGAGATTGAGAGTAAATGAGGATTACATAGCCATTCTGACATGGAATTTTGGAATAAGTACAACAGCCGCATCAGGTCTAAAAGTTCTGGTTGACATTGTATGCAGTTTATATTGTAAAATCTGGTAACACATCCTCTCTAAAATCACATTTTATTCATTTACTTACCTTTATGGAAATTAGGGTTGAGTGTGTGTGTTTAATGGAGAAGACTCTGCCAGACACTGGGTGGCATTTTCTTATTGCTTTGAAAAACAGATAAGGTATACTACAGTCACCCATAAAGCAATCTCCCTATCAAATGTACAGTATATGCAGACCAGGTCTCTGGCAAACAGGTGGTTAATTGTTTGAACTGCAGAATTCTTATTTTCCATAAGAACGCTCAACTGCAGTGATCCGAGAACAATCAGTCACTAGGTTTAAGCTGCTCTCAGACCTTGGTGGCAGAGACTGATTATAGCACTGTTACTTGTGTTCCTTGCTGTAGTCCTTGAGTCATGAACCCAGGCACCTCCCAGTACCTGCCACTGACTGACAGCTTATTCCTGATCATGGGAAGATAGCTGTCAGTCAGTGACGGGAGCTTCAGCTTATGAATGGCAAGGCCTCAGCAGAATGCACATACAATGGAAGGGACTGCTACAGATATCCAGGGATTTCAGTGAAAAAATAAGTAATACAGTGTTGGGATTTGGGTCTTTGTCACTTTTCTGAAGCCCTGAGTGAGGGCAGTATAAACCTGCTGCACGTGTCTGGGCAAGTGTATGGGATCGTAACATTACAGGCACCACTCGCGTCCAATGCAGAAGCTAATGGCGCCAAATTATATTCTGTCAGTGATTTCCAGCCCAATAACAATAGGGGAACCATTCCACCTGAAATTAGGCTCTCCATTGTGGGTCAAGCAATATAAAATCCCAAATTTTGGTCAAAACTTGTCAACCTTTATACTTATCTTTGCCAAGCATTTGTGAGAAAGCGTCAAGTATGCTGTAAAGACGGCTGCTCTTCAGAGAACCCCTGGCCATACACTGCGGGTGCGCAGGCTGGGGTGGAGTCGCTGCTTTGGGGCCTGAATGACGTCCTCAGATGTGTTTTTTTTACAGAAATAAAAGAAAGATCATGAGAATTTTCACTGTGCCCCCATCAGTGGAGCCTGCAAGCCAGCCCAATTTCTTTGATGACATGAAGAAGATTCGCCTCCGTCAGCAGCTGGAAATGTATTACATTGGTAAGCTTCTCCCCATTTGTCATCTCTAGCCAAAATCATTTATTTTATTGCAAAGTATATGAATTTATCAGGTAAAAATAGAAATCGCAAGGATGTAAATGTGTAGGAGCACTAGACACAGAGGGATGCAGCCTTCCGGAGATTGCCTCTGATCTTCTCTGCATAGTATGTGGACATGGCTGGTCCTGTGCAGGAAAAATGGATTAAGGGACCTTGATATTTGAAAGATTTTTCAGGGCTTTAGAATTGATGGCCTTTTCTTAGGATAGGCTAATGACATTAGATCGGAGGAGTCCAGCTCGCCTGTCGCCCATCATTTAGTTGATCACCAATGAGAACCAGATTCCTGGTAAATGATTAGGCAAAATGACTCTCACCACTCACAGCTAATTGGCAAGGGAAACCGCAGACATGAGCCGGAGTATACGTTTGTATACATGCAATGTATAGGAGCATGCTCACACTGTGGCCAGAGACAAAACCCAAAATAGAATCAAAATGAGACTATACACTGCAGTAAGCAAGTAAATCAGTAATAGGACATGTAAATAACATAGGGTACTAATAAACCTTGTTTTTCAGCAAAAAAAGTGTAAAAGCTATCCCACCATGACAAGGTGTACCATAAATAAGACCGACAAAAATTGTAATATTAACCCCTTCACGACCGCGGGCAGTAAACTTATGTCCTATTTTAACGTGACTTAACGACCAGGGACGTAATTTTACGGCCTAAACTTCATTTGATTGCCGTGGCCATAGCAACGGCTTTCAAATGATGTCCCCTGCTGTTTCTTACAGCAGGGGACCTTTGCTTGACCCCAGGGGGGGGTGGCATCGCCACCCCCCATAGACGATCGATGTGATTGGCTGTTCAAATCTGAACCGCGAACCACATCATTCGCACTGATTTCGGCAAAAGTAATGCCCGAATTAGTGCGATACTATGAGATCCTGCTATGAGATGCCGTAGCAGGTACAGCAAGATCATAGGTGGATCTCAAACATGCCGCCTCCAGCCCCTGCAGCACTGATTGGAGCGATCGTGCTATGACGCGCAATCGCTCCAATCAGTGTGCAGTGGGGCGGTCTGATCTGTAGGTGGCCGCCCTCCCCAGGCCTGTGCTGGTCTGGGGAGCCTCCCCCCAACATGTCTGCAGCGTGGAGTGGCTGGTACTTATAGTACCACGCCACCGCTGCCGCCGCTGATGTCACCGCTTCTGCGCCTGCTCCACGTGAGTATTCCACTCCCGTTATGGCCCCTGCACGCTCCCGTGATGGCCCCTGCCTGTGCCCCCCGCGGTCTGCTCCCCCTGCGATCTGCCTACCTCCTCTGTCATCTCTATTCTGCTTTCTTCCTTCCTTCCTTCCTTCTTTGCTTCTCCGGTGCCCCCCTCTGCTCTCCCCTCTCCCCTTGACGTCCTCTTACCTGCCTTCACCGGGTCGTCCGATTTCTTCACTGGCCCGATCACATCTGCCTCCATCTCTGGGTCCTTTTTCCTGGGTCTTCTGCTGATCTGTCCAACGTCCTGCCTGCTGCTTCTGTACAGATGTCTATCTCACTTGCCTTCTGTTCCTCCTGCTAATCCTCTGGGTACTGTGAGTATAACTTTTTTTTTTTTCCCTGTATCCTGTCCATTTTTACACCTCATCTGTCCGTGCGTCCCGCCGAGCGCTGATCACGGATGCAGATAACGGATCTGCATCGGTGGTCAATTTTTGGCGGGATTTTTTTCCGTATCCGCGACGCTTTTTGTATCGCATCCATCCGTGTGTCTCGCCGAGCGCTGATCAGGGATGCAGATAACGGATCTGCATCCCTGTTAAATTTTTGGCGGGACTTTTTCTTTTTTTCCGTATCACCGACGCTTTTTGTATCTCATCCGAATGTGCGTCCTGCAGCGGTCGATCAGTGCACCGCGTCTGTGCGTTTGAAAAGTCAAATGGCGCTCCTTCTCTTCTGAGCCCCACCATGCGCCCAAACAATTTATTTCCACCACATATGAGGTATCTGCGTACTCAGGAAAAATTGCACAATACGTTTTATGGTGCAGTTTTTCCTGATACCGTTGTAAAAAAAAAAAAAAAAAAAATGTTCAATGTTATCAACTTCTGTGGAGCCCCTGGGGGTGCAAGGGGCTCACCAAACATCTAGATAATTTCCTTGAGGGGATGGGGTCACTTGTGAGGGAGCTCCACTGTTTAGGCACCATAGGGGGTCTCCAAACATGACATGGTGTCCGCTAATGATTCCAACCAATTTTGCTGTCAAATGGTGCGCTTTCTCTTCTGAGCCCTGCCATGCGCCCAAACAATTACTTTCCACCACATATGAGGTATCTGCGTACTCAGGAGAAATTGCACAATAGGTTTTATGGTACATTTTTTCCTGATACCCTTGTGAAAAAAAAAGCTACGTGGTTCAAGTAACAGTTTTGTGGTGAAAAAAAAAAAATTGTATTCATGGCTCAACATTATCAACTTGTGTGGAGCCCCTTGGGGATCGCTAAACATCTAGATAAATTCCTTGAGGGGTCTAGTTTCCAAAATGGGGTCACTTGTGGGGGAGCTCCATTGTTTAGGCACCTCAGGGGGTCTCCAAATACAACATTACGTCAGCTAATGATTCCAACCAATTTTGCTGTCAAATGGCGCTCCTTCTCTTCTGAGCCCCGCCATGCGCCCAAACAATTACTTTCCACCACATATGAGGTATCGTCGTACTCAGGAAAAAATGCACCATGACATTTATAGTGCATTTTTTCCTGATACCCTTGTGAAAAAAAAAGCTACCTAGTTAAAGCAACAGTTTAGTGATAAAAATTTTATTTTTTTCTTTTCACGGCTCAACATTATAAACTTCTGTGAAGCCCCCAGGTGTTCAAAGTGCTCACCAAACATCTAGAAAAATTATTTGAGGGCTCTAGTTTCCAAAATGAGGTCACTTTTGGGGGAGCTCCATTGTTTAGGCACCTCATGGGGTCTTCAAACCCGACATGGCGTCCGCTAATGAGTGCACCTAATTTTGCAGTCAAAAATTCAAATGGCGCTCCTTGCCTTCCGAGCCCTGCCGTGTGCCCAAACATTTGATTTCCACCACATATGAGGTATCTTTTACTGATGCCCTTTTGAAAAAAAAAGCTACCTAGTTGAAGCAACAGTTTTGTGGTAAAAAAAATAATTTTTCTTTTCACGGAGCAACGTTATAAACATCTGTGAAGCCCCCAGATGTTCAAAGTGCTCACCAAACATCTAGAAAAATTATTTGAGGGCTCTAGTTTCCAAAATGGGGTCACTTGTGGGGTAGTTTAGGCACCTCAGGGGGTCTTCAAACCCGACATGGCGTCTGCTAATGAGTGCAGCTAATTTTGTGTTCAAAAATTCAAATGGCGCTCCTTCCCTTTCGAACTCTGCTGTGCGCCCAAACAATTGATTTTTACCACATATGAGGTATCTGCGTACTCAGGTGAAAATGCACAATAAATTGTAGGGTGCACTTTCTCTTTTCTCCCTTGTGAAAATTAAAATTTTATGGCTAAAGTAACAATTTTGTGTTAAAAAGTAAAATTTTCATTTTTTCCTTCCACATTGCTTTGGTTGCTGTGAAGCACCTAAAGGGTTAATAAACTTCTTGGATGTGGTTTTGAGCAGAGTGAGGGGTGCAGTTTTTAGAATGGGATCACTTTTGGGTTTTTTCTGTCACCTCGGCCTCTCAAAGTCACCTCAAATGTGATGTGGTCCCTAAAAAAAATTCTTTTGTAAATTTTGTTGGAAAAATGAGAAATTGCTGATTAACTTTGACCCCTTCTAGCTTCCTAACAAAAAAAAATTTTGTTTCGAAAATTGCGCTGGTGTAAAGTAGACAAGTGGGAAATGTTATTTAGTAACTATTTTGTGTGACATATTTCTCAGATTTATAGGCATAAATTTTCAAAGTTTGAAAATTGCGAAATTTTCAAAATTTTTGCAAAATTTCCTACATTTTCACAAATAAACGCAAAAAATATCAGCCTAAATTTACCACTGACATGAAGTACAATATGTCACGAAAAAACAATCTCAGAATCGCCAGGATCCGTTGAAGCGTTCCAGAGTTATAACCTGTCAAAAAGCTACTGGTCAGAATTGCAAAAAGAAGGGAATTTTGTTTACTTACCGTAAATTCCTTTTCTTCTAGCTCCTATTGGGAGACCCAGACAATTGGGGTGTATAGCTTCTGCCTCTGGAGGCCACACAAAGTAATTACACTTTAAAAAGTGTAACCCCTCCCCTCTGCTATACACCCTCCCGTGCATCACGGGCCCCTCAGTTTTGGTGCCAAAGCAGGAAGGAGGAAACCTATAAATTGGTCTAAGGTAAATTCAATCCGAAGGATGTTCGGAGAACTGAACCATTAACCAAAAGAACAATTGAACATGAACAACATGTGTACACAAAAGAACAACAGCCCGAAGGGAACAGGGGCGGGTGCTGGGTCTCCCAATAGGAGCTAGAAGAAAAGGAATTTACGGTAAGTAAACAAAATTCCCTTCTTCTTTGTCGCTCCATTGGGAGACCCAGACAATTGGGATGTCCAAAAGCAATCCCTGGGTGGGTAACAGAATACCTCGATAAAAAGAGCCGGAACCGGCCCCCTTTTACAGGTGGGCAATTGCCGCCTGAAGGACTCGCCTACCTAGGCTAGCCTCTGCCGAAGCATAGGCGTGCACCTGATAGTGTTTTGTGAAGGTGTGCAGACTCGACCAGGTAGCCGCCTGACACACCTGCTGAGCCGTAGCCTGGTGCCGCAAAGCCCAGGACGCGCCTACGGCCCTGGTAGAATGGGCTTTTAGCCCTGAAGGAATCTGAAGCCCCGATGAACGGTAGGCTTCAAGAATCGGTTCCTTGATCCACCTAGCCAAGGTTGACTTGGAAGCCTGAGACCCCTTACGCTGGCCAGCGACAAGGACAAAGAGCGCATCCGAACGGCGCAGGGGCGCCGTGCGAGAAATGTAGATTCTGAGTGCTCTCACGAGGTCTAACAAGTGCAAATCCTTTTCACATTGGTGAACTGGATGAGGGCAAAAAGAAGGCAAGGAGATATCCTGATTGAGATGAAAAGGGGATACCACCTTGGGGAGAAATTCCGGGACCGGACGCAGGACCACCTTATCCTGGTGAAAGACCAGGAAGGGGACTTTGCATGACAGCGCTGCTAGCTCAGACACTCTCCTAAGTGAAGTGACTGCCACTAGGAAGGCCACTTTCTGTGAAAGGCGAGATAGAGAGATCTCCCGCATCGGCTCGAAAGGTGGCTTCTGGAGAGCCGTCAGCACCTTGTTAAGATCCCAGGGTTCTAGCGGACGCTTGTAAGGTGGGACTATGTGGCAAACTCCCTGCAGGAACGTGCGGACCTGCGAGAGTCTGGCTAGACGCTTTTGAAAAAACACTGAAAGCGCCGACACTTGTCCCTTGAGAGAGCCGAGAGACAAGCCCTTGTCCAATCCTGATTGAAGAAAGGAAAGAAAAGTGGGCAATGCAAACGGCCAGGGAGCAAAACCCCGATCCGAGCACCAGGCTAAGAAGATCCTCCAAGTCCTGTGGTAGATCTTGGCGGACGTTGATTTCCTGGCCTGTCTCATGGTGGCAATGACATCATGAGATAACCCTGAGGACGCTAGGAGCCAAGACTCAATGGCCACACAGTCAGGTTGAGGGCCGCAGAATTCAGATGGAAAAATGGCCCTTGAGACAGCAAGTCTGGTCGGTCTGGGAGTGCCCACGGTTGCCCCACCGTGAGGTGCCACAGATCTGGGTACCACGACCTCCTCGGCCAGTCTGGAGCGACGAGGATGGCGCGGCTGCAGTCGGACCTGATCTTGCGTAACACTCTGGGCAGTAGTGCCAGAGGGGGAAATACATAGGGTAGGCGAAACTGCGACCAGTCCTGAACTAACGCATCTGCCGCCAGCGCCCTGTGATCCTGAGACCGTGCCATGAATGCCGGGACTTTGTTGTTGTGCCGAGACGCCATTAGATCGACGTCCGGCGTTCCCCAGCGGCAACAGATCTCTTGAAACACGTCCGGGTGAAGAGACCATTCCCCTGCGTCCATGCCCTGGCGACTGAGAAAGTCTGCTTCCCAGTTTTCTACGCCCGGGATGTGAACTGCGGAGATGGTGGAGGCTGTGGCTTCCGCCCACAGCATTATCCGCCGAACTTCTTGGAATGCTTGACGACTGCGTGTGCCGCCCTGGTGGTTGATGTATGCGACCGCCGTGGCGTTGTCTGATTGTATTCGGATCTGTCTCCCTCCAGCCACCGCTGGAACGCCTGTAGGGCTAGATACACTGCCCTTATCTCCAGAACATTGATCTGCAGGGAGGACTCCGTCGGAGTCCAGGTTCCCTGAGCCCTGTGGTGGAGGAAGACCGCTCCCCACCCTGACAGGCTCGCGTCTGTCGTGACCACAGCCCAGGATGGGGGCAGGAAGGATTTTCCCTTCGACAAAGAAGTGGGAAGAAGCCACCACTGAAGGGAGGTTTTGGCTGCTCTTGACAGGGAAACGTTCCTGTCGAGGGACGTCGACCTCTTGTCCCATTTGCGGAGAATGTCCCACTGAAGTGGACGCAGATGAAACTGCGCAAAGGGAACTGCTTCCATTGCTGCCACCATCTTCCCTAGGAAGTGCATAAGGCGTCTCAACGAGTGAGACTGACCCCGAAGAAGAGATTGGACCCCTGTCTGTAGTGAACGCTGTTTGTCCAGCGGAAGCTTCACTATCGCTGACAGAGTATGAAACTCCATCCCGAGGTAAGTCAGGGATTGGGTCGGTGTCAATTTTGACTTTGGGAAATTGATGATCCACCCGAACCTCTGGAGAGTCTCCAGGGCAATGGTCAGGCTGTGCTGGCAAGCCACCCAGGAGGGTGCCTTGACTAGGAGATCGTCTAAGTAAGGGATCACCGAGTGGCCCTGAGAGTGTAGGACCGCCACCACTGTTGCCATAATCTTGGTGAAGACCCATGGGGCTGTCGCCAAGCCGAAAGGCAGTGCCACGAACTGAAGGTGTTCGTCCCCAATGGCGAAACGCAAGAAGCGTTGATGTTCGGGTGCGATCGGCACATGGAGATAAGCATCCTTGATGTCTATTGATGCTAGGAAGTCTCCCTGTGACATTGAGGCGATGACCGAGCGGAGAGATTCCATCCGAAACCTTCTGGTGCTGACATGCTTGTTGAGCAGTTTGAGGTCTAGAACGGGACGGAAAGATCCGTCCTTTTTTGGCACCACGAACAAGTTGGAGTAGAAGCCGTGACCATGTTCCTGAGGGGGAACGGGAATCACCACTCCTTCTGCCTTCAGAGCATTCACCGCCTGAAAAAGTGCAGCGGCTCGCTCTGGGGGCGGAGATGTTGTGAAGAAACGAGTTGGAGGACGAGAGCTGAACTCTATCCTGTAACCATGAGACAGAATGTCTCTCACCCATCGGTCTTGGACATGTGGCCACCAGGCGTCGCAAAAGCGGGAGAGCCTGCCACCGACCGAGGATGCGGTTTGGGGAGGCCGAGAGTCATGAAGAGGCCGCCTTGGTGGCGGTGCCTCCGGCGGTCTTTTTAGGCCGTGACTTAGATCGCCATGCAGAAGGGTTCCTCTGGCCCTTCTCCGACCTGTTTGACGTGGAGGAATGTGGCTTGGCCGAGGGCCGAAAGGACTGAAACCTCGATTGAAACTTTCGCTGTTGAGGTTTGTTTTGTTTAGACTGTGGTAAGGACGAGTCCTTTCCCTTGGATTGTTTAATAATTTCGTCCAATTGCTCGCCAAACAAACGGTCGCCAGAAAATGGCAAACCGGTTAAGAATTTCTTGGAGGCAGAGTCTGCCTTCCATTCACATAGCCACATGGCTCTGCGGACTGCCACCGAATTGGCGGATGCTACCGCTGAACGGCTCACCGAGTCCAGGACGGCGTTCATGGCGTAGGACGAAAAAGCCGACGCCTGAGAAGTCAGAGACACAACCTGCGGAGTAGCGGTGCGTGTGACCGCAGTAATCTCAGACAGACAAGCTGAGATAGCTTGGAGCGCCCACACTGCCGCGAATGCCGGAGCAAAAGATGCTCCTATGGCTTCATAGATGGATTTCATCATGAGCTCTATCTGCCTGTCAGTGGCATCCTTGAGCGATGAGCCATCTGCCACTGAAACCACAGATCTGGCCGCCAGCCTAGAGACTGGAGGATCCACTTTTGGACACTGAGCCCAACCCTTCACTACTTCCGGGGGGAAGGGATAACGTGTGTCATTAAGGCGCTTAGTAAAACGCTTGTCCGGGTATGCTCTGTGCTTCTGGACAGCATCCCTGAAATTAGAGTGATCGACAAAGGCACTCCGTGGACGTTTGGGAAACCTAAACTGGTGTTTCTCCTGCTGTGAAACCGCCTCCTCCACAGTTTGAGTTGGAGGAGAAATTTCTAGCACCTGGTTGATGGACGCTATAAGGTCATTTACTATGGCGTCCCCTTCCGGTGTATCTAGATTGAGAGCACCGTCAGGGTCTGAGCCCTGAGCTGCGCCTTCCTCTTCATCCTCTAGAGAGTCCTCATGCTGAGACCCTGAGCAGCGTGATGAAGTGGAGGAAGGTCCCCAGCGAGCCCGCTTCACCGGTCTGGGACTGCGGTCCGAGTCGGAGTCCTCACCGTGGGACCTATGTGTCACCTCAGGAGCAGATTGCTGCGCCAACTGAGGGGGACCTGGGGACGAAGAACGCACAGTGCCCTGCATCTGTGTTGTTGGTCTGGACTGCAAGGCTTCTAGGATCTTAGCAGACCATTTGTCCATAGACTGAGCCATGGACTGTGAAAGCGACTCAGACAGTTTGTCAGCCAAAACTGCAAACTCTGTCCCTGTCACCTGGACAGTGGGAACCGGTGCCTCTACCTGAGCCGGGGGTCCCACCAGTGCCTGAGGCTCCGGCTGAGTGAGTGTCACAGGGGCCGAGCATTGCACACAATGAGGGTAGGTGGAACCTGCAGGTAGTATAGCCGCACATGAGGTACAGGTTGCAAAATAAGCCTGTGCCTTGGTACCCTTGCTCTTTGCGGACGACATGTTGTTGTCCTCCAAGAGATAAGTAAGGGATCACCATGAACACTGAGGGATATATATAGCCCCAAGTTACAGTACAGCCGAACCAGCAAATGTATACACAAAAGATATATATATACAGTTCGGCACTCTGGGGGGTCCAGCACCGGCAGACCGATGTGGCTTAGCAACCGCTCTGTGTGGCCACCAGATTCCCTGCCCCGGGTCTCCCTCAGCTGCAGCCAGAAGTTCTCCACCGCAGAATGTGCTGAAAAAATGGCTGACGGCGTTCTCAGAGGAGGAGGGAGGTGTGGGCGTAGTCACAAAAGTGCGGGAATCTGGTGCCCCAGCGTGAGTAGTGAGGGGGGCGGAGGACAGCTCAGTGTACTCCAGCCCTCACTGTCGGCGTCATACCGACCGTCCCGCCCTTTTCCCTGACTGGCAGGCCTGGGGGCGGGAGAATACTATACTAGGCCGCAAAAGCCGGGGACTAAAGTTAAAACCGCGGCCGGCCGGCAGTGCACGGTCGGCGCGGTAGTCCCGGACCCATACTCACGCCGCAGTCGCTGCAGCGTCTGGGCCTAAGGTGCTTTATGCACCGTCCCAACGGGGACACAGAGTACCTGTGGATGCAGGGCCATGTCCCTGACGATACTCCGTCTCCTGTCCAGCAGATTCCCCCAGGGGCTGCGGAGGGAGACCGGTCCCAGTGTCTGGATGACCGGATAGGATCCCACTTCCCCAGAGCCCCTAAGGGATGGGGAAGGAAAGCGGCATGTGGCTCCAGCCTGTGTACCCGCAATGGGTACCTCAACCTTAACAACACCGCCGACCTGAGTGGGGTGAGAAGGGAGCATGCCGGGGGCCCCATAGGGGCCCTCTTTTCTTCCATCCGATAAAGTCAGCAGCTGCTGCTGACTAAAACGTGGAGCTTGCGTGAATGTGTGCCTCCTTCAACACAAAGCAAAAAACTGAGGGGCCCGTGATGCACGGGAGGGTGTATAGCAGAGGGGAGGGGTTACACTTTTTAAAGTGTAATTACTTTGTGTGGCCTCCAGAGGCAGAAGCTATACACCCCAATTGTCTGGGTCTCCCAATGGAGCGACAAAGAAATGGTCCGGTCATTAGGGTGTTTTAGTGGCCGGGGGTGAAGGGGTTAAAACCTCACCTTGTGTCAACCAATCTCTGTGGATGGGGCCTAACTCTTCAGACACCTGCCTACGGGAAGGATGGGGTTACTCACGTTGCTTGCTTCTTAGAGATAACAGTACCACTTTCTCTTAAGTCCTGCAGGTTTATTTGACAACACATAAACCTTTTTCCAGGAACACAACACACAGCCTCTTCCGGCTTAAAGAAACAAACATACGATTTTCAAATCCGTTTTGCTTGCTGTACGCCCATTGAGAGTCGGATACACTTCATAAGTATCCCAGTGGAGCTCCACTCACTGATCCCGGCCAGTATACACACCCCTCTTCAGAGGTATCTTCCGGAGGTATAGCAAACCTCCATATACTGACCCCAGACAGACGAAACAAAGCCTCTTCTCTTAGAGGATCCCTTCAAGAGGCTTCATAACCTGTATACACAGTCCCAATCAGGACATGCAAATCCTCCCTTCTCTCAGAGGATTCTCGCCTGGAGACATCAGTCTCCCCATACTGACCTTGTGGCAAATAATCAGGCTTCATTTTAACAGATGAAACCCACCCATGAGCGTAGGTATATGGATAGCCAGACTCGCTAGGCTCTTCAGCTATCTGTAAAACCTGGCCCTGATATGCCCTAACAAGACTTGTGGCACTCCAAGTCCCAGATGGACAGCCAGGGTAACATCATTTGTGTTATACATACCTGCCATGTTACCGATGCTATATAAATGAAATGCCCCTCTCATTTCCTTGCTTTTGCTGTAGCTGCTTGTCCTTTGTACAAACAAGAGTGTGGCCCCCCTTCTTGTTCTAGGCTTTTCATTTATGTGTCTGGACTAGTCAGGCCCTGGTCCTTTTCTGCCCCCATAAACATTGAAATCGATTGATACAAGGTAAAGTTCTGATAATGGAGTTTCAAATTGTCCCGATTTGGGTGCAGCTTGTCCCGGTGAGATGGCTTTTACGCTTTTTCGTTCAAAAACAGTGTTACCAAGTACCCCATGTTATTTCTATGTACTTACTAAAGCTGAGAACTGGGTGCCCGGACATTGGTGAATAATAAGGATACTGTTATATTTTTGTTTTTTTTCAGCACGAAAACATGACCAGCATAGCCAAAGTGACAGCGTCCAGCTTACTGTGGAGTGACACGTGGAAGAAGACCCTGTCGCTTGTAGTTTTTTCTTTGCAGCGGTGATTTACAGACAACAGAGACCAATACCAAATTCCACCATGAATTCAGATGACCATTGAATGCCAAAAAGAATTTTTTTTTTTTTTGTGGCTGGTCCTGAACTTATACAGCAAGTTTGTACTGCATTGCATATATGCCCCTTTCTGGCATACGGAACAGTTTTACCTTACTCATCACTCAAGGAGGGTTTTTTGTTTTGTTTTTTTTTTATATTGCTTATCTGACAGTAATAAGATCCAATATCAATAAACTTTAAAAAACGGACTCAAGACAAACTGGATACAATCAATTCATTTTAGAGATTACTTATCACTAGTGTTGAGCAAGTAGTTAACTATTCTTACTCGCTATGCTGTTAGCGAGTATTGTCTGCTACTCGCATATTCGTTACCAATAGCGGGCGCAATGTAAGTCAGTGGGAAATACTCGCTAATTAGTGAGTAACCCAAAAGCTGTACTTTTCGTGCGAGTAGTGGACAGTGCTCACTAACAGCATAGCGAGTACGAATAGTTAACTACTCGCTCAACACTACTTACCACATATACATGGATTTTTGATTGATGCTGTAAGTAGATGTAGGTCCGATCAGGCAGGCAAATGCCAATTGTCATGAATTATTCCCTATAAAGGTCATCATTAATTTGTACTGAAGGGGATATTACTTGTACTTCTCTCTTCATAATGGAACCAAGACACATGTGAACAGAGCCTTATTCGTAGCCTTTATATGTAAGTAGCGGTTCATCTGGCTCCATTCAGAGCAGTGCGCTGGCATTTTTCTTCAGAGTGCAGGTCCGTGTGCTCTTCCACATTTCGGACATGGTACCATGTGGCACAGGCTCGTCCATGAAACAGACAAAACTAGTGCATGCAGCAATTATTTTCCTGTGCGGAGAATCCCTCATGTGCACTAATAGTTGACTTTACATTGATCAGTGTACTTAAGGGTGCTTTACACGTTACGACATCGCTAGCGATGTCGCGTGCGATAGCACCCGCCCCCGTCGTTCTTGCGATATCTGGTGATCGCTGCCATAGCGAACAATATCGCTACGGCAGCGTCACACACAAATACCTTGTCAGCAACGTCACTGTGACTGCCGAACAATCCCTCCCTCATGGGGGAGGTGCGTTCGGCGTCATAGCGACGTCACTGCAGCGTCACTAAGCGGCCGGCCAATAGAAGCGGAGGGGCGGAGATGAGCGGGATGTAACATCTCAACCACCTCCTTCCTTCCTCATTGCCGGTGGAGGCAGGTAAGGAGATGTTCGTTGCTCCCGCGGTGTCACACATAGTGATGCCGCAGGAACGACGAACAACATCGTACCGGTGGCAGCAGCGATATTAAGGAAATGACCGATGTGTCAACGATCACCGTTTTAGAATGATTTTGCGATCGTTGATCATTAGTGTTAGACGCTGCAATGTCGCTATCGGCGCCGGATGTGTGTCACTAACGACGTGACCTCGACGATATATTGGTAGCAATGTCGCAGCATGTAAAGTCCCCTTTACTCTTAACCGAGCCTTATGTCTTAAGACTACTCATTCCAGAATCCGAATCTTCCTATTTCCCAGACTGGTTTGCAAGTACAAAAAAAAAAGAAAAATCTTAATACTGACTAATATTGTATCTCATGTGGAGTTTACAAAACATTTATTAATTGGGGTTATACCTGAAACCATTGTATGTAAAAGGAAAGGGGCATAGGTGATTTTTATCTGTAGCGTTGTATATTTGTGTTTACTTTCTACTAATAAAGCTGCTATTAATAGCAAGATATTGAAGTATACCTGCCATTTCAGGAATAGAGTATTGTGTAGGAAGAAGAATAACACTTTCTGTTGATTATTTGATTTGTAAGCTGCATTTTTTTTTTTCACCAGTTTTCCCTTCTGCAGACTCTAGATTTTCAGTTCTGTCAGTGGAGACGTGGCATCCGGCTAACTGCTGCAAACCACATGACTGCTATGGGGCCTATTACTCAGGCACACAGCTCTACATTTTAAATCCTATATGCAGGTAGTTAAAAATGATGGAACATGGAGTCGTAAATGAAGACGTCTGCTATGGGGTCCAAAGATTTCTATGTACGCCCCTAGAAGAAACTTGCTGCTATGATGTCTCCCATACACTCCTCTCACAGAATGGATTCCTGCTCTTTGTTCACTGTAGCTCACACACAGCTGTAGGAGCATGGAGGATATTATACAGTAGTACTGAGCATGGTGGCTGTGCATCCAGCACTGGAGTAAAATTCACTTACTTGACACTGCAGGACAATCTGCCTATATCTGTGTGCTCCTCACTTCTCCATAGAGTGTAATAGGAGGTGTAACTTAATGCCTCATTGTGCTGCCAGACATAAGGGGACATCTCAACAGAATTCTCTGATAAGATACATTAGTAAATGTGTTATATTCACTTGTACTATTGATTTGTACAAAGTTTGTTGAA
This sequence comes from Anomaloglossus baeobatrachus, assembly GCF_048569485.1. Lineage (NCBI taxonomy): Eukaryota > Metazoa > Chordata > Amphibia > Anura > Aromobatidae > Anomaloglossus > Anomaloglossus baeobatrachus. Next base: position 347,989,068 of record NC_134357.1, on the reverse strand, counting down.
ACGATAGTCACCATTTAAACATATTCCCTATTCTGAGTAGTGCTTCTTATAGATTTAGGTACATTTTTGTATTTATGTACTTAAAATCCAATTGTTTGCCAGTAAACTTTTAGATCATGAGACTGTTTGGTGGTGGCCCAAGCATATAAATGGGTTACTCAAGAAGACAACAGTTTATATGCTCTCTATGGATGTAATAGAATGAAGATTCCTCTACTAAATATAGTATTTCATTAGCTAGAATGGCAAGTAGGTGAGGCAGGGATCAAATGTGGCTTATCCCTGAATATCTGGTACAATATAAATATAGAGGGGTCTCCAAATATCATGGAAAAAATAGGCTCAGATTTTAGGGCCTGCAACAAATTTTAAGTTTCCACCTTCTATAATATGGATTTAAAGCACAATCCATAGGTAACACATGTTTCATGTTTAATCTTTGTATTGACATTTTTTTTAAAAGCAATAATACAGGTAACCATATACGTATAGGATACGTAACAAAACAGAAATAGCAGTACAGTACGGCAAGTAGTAACATCCGATTGAGTGGGGACCAGCAACTTCGGACTACATCAGAAACTTCTAAGAAGGTCCGTGAGTTGAATCAACTGAAGGTGAAACAATACTTACTGAAGTAAGCAAGGAAGAAATGAGGAATGAAGAAATACGAAGGAGCAAAGAAGGAAAGAGGCTAAGAGAGGGAGAAAGAGAGGAAAAGACAAACTAAGAATGGGAGGGGAAGAAAGAGGGGGAGCACTAGCCCCAATGTAGGGATGAAGGATCTCTTCTCTCCAAACCACAGATCTCCCCCTAAACAGACACTCGTGGGGTGGGTGAACTAGTGTGAGGTTCCCTCAGGATTTAGGAAATGGGGATCTAAATGTAGAGTCCAAAAACAGAACGCAAGGACTCCAAACTTGCAGGAATTTGTCCATTGAACCATTTATCTTGGCCGTTAAGTCTTCCATCTTATGAACGTTGGTCATCTCCCTGAACCATTCCTCAAGGGTCGGACACTGAGGACCTCCAGTGCCTGGGGATGATAGTGTGGGCCTCCAACAGACAAAATCTCAGTAACCCCTTCTTTTGAGATTTAACTGACCCAAGGACAATAGAGGGTAGGGCCGTGACACAGGTTTCAGTGTGGATTTTGACCTGTAATCACGGGTTTACAATGAATCACCTGTAATATACACACGTCACCTGCTAAATGGCGTTTTCACCTGGATCATCACTCAGTGTTACATAGTGGGGGAGACGTCCGCTTACATGACGCAGTCTGCTGATATCGCTCACCTGTGCCATGCCGCAGGAGATTCTGGGATTGCTGCTGCCAATTACTCTGGTGAAGGGAATGGTGGGAAATGAAAGGGGGGGATGCTTTTTTTTTTCCATTTTTACAGCATTCAATGTGTGGTAAAAAATATAAAATGACTTGGCCACATAATTCTCCAGATCAGTACGATTACAGCGATACAGGTTTTATAAGTTTTTTTTTTCTTATGAAGTTATTTAAACTTCATCTGTCAGATGGATTTCACCCCACAAACTACTTATACGTGCATGTAGCTTTCTCAGACACAAGTCTAGAAACACCCTTTCATGGTCAGTCCATTTCTAGGTTACTAAAAAATTAGTATATGAATGTATATGCAAATGAGGCTGATAAACTACTGTCGATCCAAGACTTCTTCCAAGCTGCACCAATCTTCTGGAATGCTCTACCCCAAGAAGTTAGGACGAATCACAACTTACTCAGCTTCAGACGCACCCTAAAAACGCATCTTTTTAGGGCGGCCTATCACACTCCCTAGCTGAACTAAATTCACATAGTCCCTCCACAACTTCTCAGAACATAACACGTCAAATTCCATGGCACCCAAATGCATCTCAAGGTTCTGGTCCAGGAAGCCATTATCTATACTCCATTTCCTTGAGGTGGCTGAATTGTCATTGTAAATAAGCACTTGTACCTTGCCCCCCCATCTCATTGTAGATTGTAAGCTCTCACAAGCAGGGTTGTCTTTTTTTTCCCTCTAAATATTGTATTTTCTATAACTGTTATTTGTATGTTGAACCTCTGAATTGTAAAGTGCTGCGGAATATGTTGGCGCTATAGAAATAAAGATTATTATTAGTATTATTTAGATCTGAAGCCTCTGTCACTCCAGCTCCATTCCCCGGCCTGTGCCGCCTCCTTCTGTATGACTGACAGCTCTTTTGCCTGACGTAGCACAGCACAGAGGCTGTCGGTGAAGCAGGAGATGGCCCTGGCCAGGGAATAGAGCTGGAGTGACGGAGACTTCGGATCTACAGCCTCCTTTGAATAACAATAAAAACACAGATTTCTCAGTAACGGAGGAATGGACTGGCCATGTAAGGGTGTTGCTGGACTTGTCTTTGAAAGAGCTACATGTGCATATAAATAGTGTTATTTATCTGTGGAAGAGAAAGCGCACATAGGGTCTTACCCGGTATGGGATTTCACAGATAGGGTGCCAAAAGCACACTCACCTGATAACGTTGTGTCAGGCACAACTCCTTATAAGCACATATATTTCAAATTGTGGTCAGCAGCAGCCCCAAAGAAAGCAATGAAACAATATGGTAAAAAAGAGAGATCCGGGTTTAATGCTGCTCTAGAAACCACAAGGTTATACGATGAAATCCTTTTTCTTTATTTCTGCAGGTCAACGCGTTTCAAAGACATATTCGTCTTCTTCATCAGCACAAAAAGCAAAATGATTGTCCTGATGAAGAAGACGGATATGTCTTTGAGGCCTCCAACACACATCCGTTAAAAACATGCACGTGCCGCGAGACACGTATTTTCCCTGCGTGTTGCGTGTGGTAAGTATGTGTCTCGGGTACGTGCTGTCCGCGATAGCACACGGAGAACCGGTAATTTACATACTCACGTGGTCCTTGCTGCTGTCCAGGGTTCTGATCTTTGGCTCCAGCCCCGCCCACTCCCCGCTGACGCTGCTTCCGGCCGAGTGGAGGGGCGGAGATCAGCGCACGTGACAGTACGCCCACCTCCTTTACACGCTCATAACGAGCGGCGGCTGGCAGGAACATTTTGCAGCGGAAGAATCTGTGGGGCTGGTGGAGGTGAGTATGTGGTTTTTTTTATTTTTAAATAAATTACACGTGTTCTCCGGCGCATGTCACACGCAACTGCATCCACACTACATCCGTGTGGTACGGGTGCGGGCCATGTGACACCCGTGATGCCGGAGAATATGTGGACATGTCAGCGTGAGAAAATCACAGACGCACGTAAGTACGGAACGGACACACGTTCCGTTCCAAAATACTTACGTGTGTCCAAACAATAATGAAAACATAGGTCCGCGTGTCTGTGCCGCCGGTACAGGAAAAAACTGCCAAACACGAACCAGCGGCACGGATGTGTGTCTTAGGCCTGAAACGTGTTGACCTGCAGAAATAAAGGAAAAGGATTTCATCATATATCCTTGGATTCCTGTGGCTTTCTAGCGCAGCATTAAACCTGGATCTCTCTTTTTTACCATATTGTTTCATATAAACAGTGTGGCAGGTGAATTCAGCTCACAGATCCTGTTTAAAACAAAAAGCTTTGTGTTGCCATTTCCCGAGCCCCGTAGGTTTTTCCCATTGATGACATTGTGTGAGGATTTGGGGTGTTTTTTTGCCTGATGAGCTGTAGTTTTTAAGGGACCATTTAGGGATACATAAGGGGTTGTGATGACATTTTCCTGGATGCGAGATAACTAAAAATACATCAATTTATGGGTTTTTTGCGGGGTTTACCATAATGGTTGTGATTTTCATGGATCAGACTTAGATCACTTATGAGACTGACTGTTCATTGTAGGAGATGAGCACCCCAGATTACACAGGGAGAGTATGCACCGGCACTGTCAGCTGATGGGCCTGTGAGGGTATGTCTTAGGTGATGGAGTTATCTTAGGGCTACACCTCCTTTAAGATCACATTCCTACAATGCATAAGGACATACAGAAACAATACAATAGGTAAGAGAAGGGCTGCAGCACACAACTGATACAGCAGTGAGTCCATGTAATAAGTCCCTACAGCGAGTACTACAAATCACGTGGTCACATCCAGCCTATAGGCTGCCTAGCCGATCACTGTCACATCTACGGCCCTTCAGCCTAGATTCACCACGGTCGGCGCATGCGCACTCACCACAAAGACAAGACTAACAGTGATTGTCATCCTCGTGTAGGTAAATTTACACGGACCAATCACGGCGCAGCTTCTGTCTGCGCGAACCAGGAAGTAGGCGGACACGATGTCAGAATGGATCGAGCAGACCAAAGCAGTGGCTCAGTATGTGATGATCGGGGCCGTGTATCTTGTGTATGTGGGGGCGCTGGTTGCCGTTCTGCCCGGTCATTATGCCAGACACAGCCCGATCACACAGGAAGACATGGCGAAGTATAGGTAAGATGCTGTCCTCAGTCTCCTGCAGTGGCCGGTGTGAGCTGACAGGTGCTCAGGTTACAGACCCCTGGCCATTACTGATGTGTGCATACAGGCATTGCATCATGTACTATCTAATGACTGTAAATAGGGGATTACTATATAGGGTTAATAGAACTGCATTTAATTCTGAATATAATTACTATTTCCTTATATACTTGCTCCTCCTAAGAAGTGACTATTTGCACTGATTTCTGATTACCCGTGAATACATGCAATAACGAATTGATTATAAGAAAATTGTCATTTAAAAGGAACCTGTCATGTAAATAAGAAATGCTACTAACCTGCAGATATGGGGTTAACCTGCAGATTAATGTTGTTCTGGAGCTGCATGGCCGCACTGAGAGCCCCACTGCCAGGGGGAAATGAATTTATTTTGGGCTTTCAGTCATCGGGGTGGCACATAGTATGTGTTGGCTGCAACCGCCCTTCTGCACTGACAGCTGGCTCTAATGATGGGTGACTGTCAGTCAGTGCCAGGGCGCGGTTACAGCTGCCGTTCACTAAGCTGAGAGGGAAGTTGAGCCAGCACTGCTCTGATGACTGAAAGCCTGAAGTAAGACGAATACCTCCCAGCAGTGGGGCTCTCACTATGGCTGCACGGTGTCCGAATGCTACTAACCTGCAGATTAACCCATATATTCAGGTTAATGGTGGTTATATTACCTTATAGGTTCCCTTTAACAATAATCTTTTAGCAGTTGTGACCCTGCAAGCCCTTATGAGGGACCTTGAAAGGTTACAAGCACCGAGTATGGGAGGGCTCACTCATGACTAATTAGTAAGGCTAGTTTCACACTTGCGTTCAGCGCATTCCGTCACTATGGAGAATAGCGCAGTCCGTTAACGGACCGCGCTATTCTCCATAGAGTTGTATGGATGACGCACTGTAACGCAAGTGTCTGCGTTGCATCCGCTAGACGATGCAGCGGCGTTATTTTGACGCTGCGTCGGGCGGATTGAACGCAGCATGTAACGTTTTTCTGCGCTTGGCGGAGTGTCAAAAAAACGCAATCTGCAGGAATCCGTTTGGCGTCCGTTGTTTTTATAATGGACGCCTATGGTGGCGGATTCCGTTAGAATGCGTCATTTGGCGTATTCCGTTAACGCAGCTGACTTTACACAACTGCGCATGCTCAGATGTGTAAAGTCAAGGAAAAAAAACTACAACGGATTGCGTTATTTGGTACGATCTGTAGCATGCGTTGTGCCACTATATGCAACGCATCCGTTGCATGCGTCACACAATGCAATGCTACGGATCCCGTTCAACGCAAGTGTGAAACTAGCTTAAAGCTGGGTTCACACTAAGCGACAGCGACAACAACGTCGCTGTTACGTCACCATTTTCGGTGACGTAACAGCGACCTTGTAAGTCGCTGTTATGATCGCTGCTTAGCTGTCAAACACAGCAGAAGCAGCGATCATAACGTCGCTGTGCTACATGTGCAGAGAGCAGGGAGCCGCGCTTAGCGCTGGCTCCTTGCTCTCCTAGGTACAGTACACATCGGGTTAATTAACCCGATGTGTACTGCAGCTACATGTCACAGTGCAGAGAGCAGGGAGCCGCGCGCACTGCTTAGCGCTGGCTCCTTGCTCTTCTTGCTCTCCTTGCTACAGTATGCATCGGGTTAATTACCTGATGTGTACTGCAGCCACATGTCACAGTGCAGGAGCCGGCACTGGCAGCAAGAGCGGAGGCTGGTAACGAAGGTAAATATCGGGTAACCAGGGAAAGGTCTTCCCTTGGTTACCCGATGTTTACGCTGGTTACAGCTTACCGCAGCTGCCAGTGCCGGCTCCTGCTCGCTTCATTTCGTCGCTCTCTCGCTGTCACACACAGCGATGTGTGTGTCACAGCGGGAGAGTGACGACCAAAAAATGAAGCTGGACATTCAGCAACGACCGGCGACCTCACAGCAGGGGCCAGGTCGTTGCTGGATGTCACACACAGCGACAGCGACGGGACGTCGCTGCAACGTCACAGAAAATGGTGACGTAGCAGCGACGTCGTTATCGTTGTCGCTGTGTGTGACACCAGCTTAACACGGGAAGACTGGAATACTCTAGACCTGGTCTTCTCCTAGCTCCGCTCAGTGCATGATTTTACGACCTTACCTTTCCCGTTTTCAGCCTTCTTTCACTCTCTGTCAATAACCATCACTCTGCTCAGGACACCCCCATTTAGCTCACTGGTAGGAATATATGTGTCATTAAAGGGAACCTCTCAGGTCCAATATGCACTCAGGACCATGAGCAGTTCTGGGTGTATATTGCTAATCCCTGCCTAACCGTCCCTGTATACAAATAGATCTTTAGAAAAAGTATTTCTAAAGATTATCGTATGCTAATGATGCCAGCGACTAGTCATGAAGGCGTTATTTCCCCCTGGCCCTCCTATCATGTTAGTATGCCCACAGGGGTATGCTACCATGCTATTCAATGCAGCGTCACCAGTGGTGCCGCGCGTACCTGTGAACGCTGAGCTGAATGCCCCGCACTTCTGGTAATGTACATTAGACCTGTCTTAAGCCGGGACGCATACACCTGGCTTCATACTGCGCATGACCGGAAGTGTGGGGCATTCAGCCCAGTGTTCACTGCGGGCACAGGTACACACATCACCGCTGGTGACTCTGCATTGATTAGCATGTTAGCACGCCTCTGTGGGCATACTAACGTGATAGGAGGGCGGACTACCGGGGGAAATAACACCATCACGACTAGGTGCTGGCTTCAGCATAAGATAAAAGATCTTTAGAAATACTATTTCTAAAGATCCCTTTATCTATGCTAGTGTATACAGGGACAGTTAGGCAGGGATTAGCAATATGCACCCAGAACTGCTCGTGGTTACAGGTGCATATTGGACCTGACAGGTTCCCTTTAATAGCCATAAACTTATAAAGATGTTGCAGTCATTATTGGCACCAATCTCCACGCTCTCATATCCTGACTCTGCTCTAAAGCATAATGAAACCCTGCAAAGTGCCCAGGATGAAGCTGCACCTGATACACGCATAATAAGGCTGCTTTCACACCTCCGATTTTAGCAGTGCGGCTAATTCCGGCTCTAAAACCTATGCAACGAATGCGGCGAAAAAAATGCATCCTTTGCATAAGTTTTTACATGCGGCCCGTCCGTTTTTTGACGATTGCGGCACGCTACTGAGCATGCTCGGTGCAAAAAAACGCATGCGGCGTCCGGATGCGGTTTTTGCCGCATCCGGCGTCCATAGGCATGCATTGGAAAAAGCACCGCATCGGCCGTATGCGGCGCGATGCGTTTTTTTTTTTGCCAGGCAACGTTCCATCTGGCCGCCGCATGGGCTAAGTATGCCGCATCCGGCAAAAACCGGACTGAACGCAAGGCCATGTGGCACAATCCGGCACTAATGAAATTCTATGCGGAAAAAACGCAACCGGCGGCAAAAAAAACCGGTTGCGTTTTTTCTGCAAAGAGCCGGATTGTGCCGCACAGCAAAAAAACGTATGTGTGAAAGCAGCCTAACTCTGCACAGATGGTGGCAGCCCTGGCACACATTACAGACACGGTTTCTCCAGCAGAGCTCCAGGTGAGCTGAATGTCTGTGGAGAAAATCCAATCTAGACGAAGATTTCATCCATTATAAGGTTATGCTAAAAACATACAACTCTGCCCTTCACCTCTCCAAACAAGCAACGGCAACACCCTCCTCACTTCACTATCCATCAACTCTGACACTTATCATTCCTTCCTCGGTCCAAGAGTGCAGGCCCAACCACCAACCTCAGTGCGGATGATGGAACGATATAAGGCCACTTTACACATAGTGACATCGCTAGCGATGTCACTGGTAAAAGCACCCGCCCCCGTCGGTTGTGCGTCACTGGCAAATCGCTGCCCGTGGCACACAACATCGCTTACACCTGTCACACATACTTACCTGCCTAGCGACATCGCTGTGGCCGGCGTACCGCCTCCTTTCTAAGGGGGTGGTTCGTGCGGCGTCGCTAAGCGACCGCCCAATAGAAGTGGAGGGGCGGAGATGATCGTGCGTTTCATACCGCCTACCTCATTCCTTCCTCATTGACGGTGGCCGCAGGTACTATGTTGTTCCTCGTTCCTGCGGTGTCACATGTAGCGATGTGTGCTGCCGCAGGAACGACGAACAACCTGCGTCCAAAAGCAGCAACAATATTTGAGATTAGAACGACGTGTCAACGATCAACAATATGGTGAGTATTTTTGATCGTGAACGGTCATTCCTGCGTTTCACACGCAACGACGTCGCTAACGAGGCCGGATGTGCGTCATGAATTCCGTGACCACAACGATATCTCGTTAGCGATGTCGTTGCGTGTAATGTGGCCTTTAGAATTCCCTATTACATTGATGGCCAGACCATACAATAAAAGCACTGCTTACCATTTACATTTTGTGCTTCCGCCTATTTCCTCATAGATTGGAGGTTGGGAGCAGGACCCTGACTCCTCTTGGTATCTGTTTGTGTTAAGGCCGCGTTACACGCATCGACATCGCTAACGAGATATCGTTGGGGTCACAGAATTCGTGACGCACATCCAGCCTCGCTAGTGACGTCGTTGCGTGTGACACGTACGAGTAACCGCTAACGATGCAAAATACCAAATCGTTGTGATTGTTGACACGTCGTCCATTTCCAAAATATCATTGCTGCTTTTGGACGCAGGTTGTTTGTCGTTCCTGAGGCAGCACACATCGCTATGTGTGACACCCCGGGAACGACTAACAGCGTACCTACATCCTCCGGCAACGAGGTGGGCGTGACTTTCATGCGGCTGCTCTCCGCTTCTTTTGGACGGCTGCCGTGTGACGTCGCTGTGACACTGCACGAACCACCCCCTTAGAAAAGAGGCTGTTCGCCGGCCAGAGCGACGTCGCTAGGAAGGTAAGTAGTGTGACGGGTGCTAGCGATATTGTGCGCCATAAGCAGCGATTTGCCCGTGACACACAAACGACGGGGGCGGGTGCGAACACTAGCGGCATCGCTAGCGATGTCGCTGCATGTAAAGCGCCCTTAACTCTGCACTATAGAAATAACTTAATATTAATAACGCCTCCTGTTTCATTTTCCATATCTTTTGGAGTAGTGGGTGAAAATAATTATCTATACTCCTATTTTTAGGCTTTGAGCAGCACGTTAGCTTTTAATGTGTATAAAATACGATTTGCCAAATCTGGAATCTGATATTGGGTTTTCCCATTTGTAAGGACTATTGCATGAGCTGCTGACTGTAGTAATGTGTAATGATGATGATGAATCCCGTTTTGTGGCCATTTACAGTAGACATTTCTATCCAGGGATAGGGTGAAGTCCATGTTTTATCACGCCTACAACAACTACCTGGACAATGCGTTCCCATACGATGAGCTGAGACCACTGACGTGTGATGGACAGGACACATGGGGGAGGTGAAGTACTTACTGTCGTCCAAGAAGTATTGTTTGTATATATTTTTTTTTTTATTATATATATATACTTTTAGTATCAGACTGTATGTATTGGTAGATATGTATTGCACTTTTGATTCCATCATTGAGTTGTGACTAGTAACATGTTTTTACGTAAGGTTGTAATTAGTATCCCTATTACACACACTATTGAGTATCAAGTATCATTGGCACTCTGGGTGACATGACTAAAGTCCCCGATCTATAATGAAGTTTGCAATGTTATGTCACATGAACAGAAAGCCAATGATAATTAAATCTGAGAGATTTAGGATTTAACTGTGTTAAGGCGCTGTCACACACAGAGATAAATCTGTGGCAGATCTGTGGTTGCAGTGAAATTGTGGACAATCAGTGGCAGGTTTGTGGCTGTGTACAAATGGAACAATATGTCCATGATTTCACTGCAACCACAGATCTGCCAAAGGTTTATCTCTGTGTGTGACGGGGCCTTTAGTCTTCTTCCATTAAAGATGAGCAGCCTCTGGCCTCCTTATTCTTGCCTTACACATAAGATCTATCTATATATAGCTATTGTATATATTGGACCTCTTGTGTGTTCTGCTATTACCATCTGTTTGGGAAAGCCAACATCAGACATGTTAGAGAAAACCTGACGCTACCTGTTGTCCGATCCACGGCACTGGTTGCATATTTTCAGATGGGTATGTTTGACTTGGAAATGCTGCAGTGTTAGAAAAAAGCTTCAGTAGCCATAGGGGACCAAGCTGCACAGGCGGGTCCCCAACGGCTTCTCCACGTCTACTGGCCATGATTGACAGGTCTCGCCCTATACAGGAACAGACCTGTCGCTCCAGGAAAGCGGGCAGGGAGAAGCCGTCGAAGACTCGTCTGTCCGACTATTCTCTCGTGTGGCTCTGTCCTCTGCAGTTATTAATGTAGTTAAAGTTCCTGCCTTAAAGGGAACCAGTCATCTGATTCATGCTGACCAAACTGCACCAGAACCGTGAATCACTGCCTGGCCCCACGATTGTACCGGCAGATATATTCTTTTATGAAACTCTCTGGTGCTTTCAGAGGGAATATACTTTAATGATCTTGCTGGGGACCGTTGTCAGAGATGAGACTTAACAGGTGCTCATCCCAGTTCCACTCCCGAGGGATGTTGTGCATCTCACTTTATGGGAGAGACCTGACAATCAGCTACAGTAGCACAAGGTGAAGCCGGCAGGGGGTGGACTAGTCTCGTTTCCTGCTGTGGTCCCCAGTGGGATCTACCTCTGGTTTCTCTGAAATGTTGAAGTGTTTCACAGAAAAATATAGCTGTCTGCAATCGTTCCCCCAGGCTTTGATTCATGGTTCCTCCGTTTTGGACTGTAGGTGACTGGTTTCCTTTAAGGGTGGGATCATTTTAATTCTAGGTGATAGATACTGTTAGATTTTTTTACCTGGAAAATTCCTGGTATATACACTAAATGTGTTCATAAGCATACATTAGCAAGGCAGACACCAAATTTCCTTTCAGCTGATATATGCCTGTATACAAAAAAATAGCGTAGACCTCACCCCTGCTGAGGATATCTACCTGTTATTTCTGCTAGCTGGATAGGAGAAGAGATGGTTCCTTTGCACTACTACAGGTCCAACAATGGTCCACACAATGGGTCCTACTGACTTCTGCCTCAGGACAACAAAATGTACAAAAAAACGTCTGGTACATATATACTTAATTATTTGAATTTTTTGTGTGTTTTAAGTATATATGTGCCAGTGTTTTGGGGTTTGTTTTGGGTTTTTTTGTACATGTTTTTGTCCTGAGGAGGAAGTCAGTAGGACTTTGAAATGTGTAGCCATGAAAGCCACTCTATCCCTATCTTATAATCTTTTATTGGACCGGTCATCACAGAGGGAGCCGCTCTTCTCCTTCAACCAAGTGTTAAATGTCTGTGGGTCTACAGCAATTGCAAATACAATGGTTGTGTCTCGCACAACCCCTCCAAGTGAGCAACTCCAACCTTTTTTCACAATCCTTTTTGTAGGATAAGACTCTATTGCTCCTTATATTTGTCCTTAGCACATCTCTTATTTCTGCTAGTGTTTATCACCCGGTGTTTCTTGCCCATGTCCATACACGTCATCACACACAGGGTTAAATAGCGCTATATAGGCTTTTGAGTATATTGTAGACTCACTGTTTTGTTTTTTATTGCAGTTTTTCTTTGACTTTAATTGATGCCTTGGACACATTGTTGGTGGGTATTTACCTGTGGAGCTCCTATTAGCCAAACCTATATTATTGCACATACTGACTTATTGTTAATTGACATTCCCATTAAAACACAGCTACTGATGTGCTCAACTCACAGATAATCCTCTACACTGCATACAGTGATACCCACCAACCACATATATGAACATGCACATTTTTTGGAAATGTAAATTCATTAATACCTTTTTATAGCTTTTATCCTTTTTATAATAATAAATAATAATAATCTGTTGCTGCTTTTACGAAAAATTAGCTGAACAATTCATATGCGAATGAGGCATTAAATTCTCCGGGCATGACAAAGTATTTAACAAGCCTCTGCATCCTGAGGCCTCATAAGTAGTGATGAGCACGATCATGCTTAGGTACTCAGTACTTGAAACGAGCAGTTGGACTGGCTCGATTTGAGTACCGATAATTAATGGAAGTCAATGGGAAACTTGAGCATTTTTTCAGAAAAATGTTCAATTTTTCCATTGACTTCCATTATATTTGGTACACTAGTCGAGTCCGACCTGCTCGTTTCGAGCACCCGAGCATGGGAGTGCTCGCTCATTGCTATTCATGAGGTTGTTTCCCTGCCTAGCACCATTCCCTTGGGTGTGGATTTTGGGGTTGATTTTTACTGACAGATTACCTTTGTGCAATCCTTTTGAAATAAATATGTTGCTTCACAAATATCTCTCGTGTGTTGGTAATTTGCTATAATGTTTTAGTATAGGTATAATGTGTCAGTCCAGGGTCCTTCTTGTTTGGCTCGCCTGGGACTACCTTATGCATTTGCAGCAAACTCTTAGCTATCATACCTCTTGGGTTAGGATGGCTTTACACCTTATCAACGTAATCAAGAATACAGTGGAAACTTGGATTATGAGCATAATTGATTCTGGGACTGTGCTCTTATATCAAAAGCAAATTTTCCCATAGGAAATAATTGAAACGCAGACAATTCATTCCACAACCCAAAAATATTTACTGTATTTATATAAACTTATTACAGTAATACAAAAGTACTGTGTTCATTTAAAATGATTACAGTGCACTAATACAAAATACTGTACAGAAAAAAAACATACAAAGCAAATTAAACTGCATATTTAGCTTACAATAGAATTGTTGGTGTGCGGGACGTACAGTATAGAGAGAAAAAAGTATATATAAATATGAAAACCTTTATTCTCATACAAAACACACCCTAAATCTATTCTCCCAAAATAAGTGCAAAAGTAAGGGTACTTTCACACTTGCGTTATTTTCCTTCCGTTACAATCCGCCCTTTTGGGAAACAGCGGAATCCGTTAACGGATTCCGCTGTTTCCCATAGACTTGTATGGTTGACGGATTGTACCAAAAGGAGCTGCGTTGCTTCCGCTGGGCGACGCTCCGTTGCTTCCGCCCAGCGGGAGGAACGCAGCATGTAACGTTATTTTGAGCAGCGGAATCCTCTGGATTTCACTGCGCATGCTCCTTTTTTTTTTTTTTTTTTTTTTTTAAATCAAACTTTATTTTGGCTCGCGGTGGCCGAACGTTCAGCTGAGCGCCCGGCCGTCGGCAAGCGACAGCGCTCAGCTGAATGACCGGCCACCAGCATGCCCGGCCGCCGGCAAGTCACAGCGCTCAGCTGAGCGCCCGCCCGCCGGCATGCCCGGGCGCCGGCAAGTGACAGCGATCAGCTGATCACCCGGCGGCCGGCTGCAGGGAGCGATCAGCTGATCACCCGGCGGCCGGGAGCGATCAGCTGATCAGCCGGCTGCAGGGAGCGATCAGCTGATCACCCGGCAGCCGGGAGCGATCAGCTGATCACCCGGCGGGCGGGAGCGATCAGCTGATCACCCGGCGGCCGGCTACTGGGAGCAATCAGCTGATCACCCAGCGGCCGGCTGCAGGGAACGATCAGCTGATCGTTCACTATAGTCTGCCGCTGGTAAAACCGGGAAAAAAAAAAAAAAAATCAAAACGAATTGCGTTGTTTTGCAGCATCCGTTGCATCCGTTGTGTCACTATATGCAACACATCCGTTGCATCCGTTACACAACGCAATGCAACGGATACCGTTCAACGCAAGTGTGAAAGTAGCCTAAGCCAGATGTGGGGTAGGAATACTGCACAGGCACTTAGATTACAGTACAAGCAATAGCAGGAAGAAAGTACAATACTGTATCCACAAATGCAAAATGATAGACATGCTATATAACATATACTGTACAATGGTATACTGTGTACAGTACAGAAAGTTACCTCCAGAGCGTGTTAGAGCGCGGTGAAAGGACAGCACCAGAAGTGTGCACGGTGAGTATTTGCTCTGATTGCAAATCATTGCCATTAAACCAAGTTACAAATTTGTAGAAAGCTTTGCTTGTCTTGCAAAACGCTCTCAAACCAAGTTACTCTTTGTAAATTTGCGTTGTGAATTATTATTTTACAGATCAATTTCTGAATATATCTTTTTTTTTTTTTGTTTGGATATTACAGATTATTGGGAATAATTCGGAGTTCCAGAGAGTGGTGACTGTACTTCAGGACACTGTGGATTTTGATATTGACGTCAATGCTTCAGTGTTTGAGACCAACATCCGAGGTTCAGTTTTTGTTTTAGCCCAATTATTTTACTTTTGCATTTCTATTATTTCTTTGAAATACTTTTTCATAAGAATTACCTGATTTATGAAAACACGGCGTTCCGGTCATTTGCTTGTTCAGAGGTTGTCTTGCTATCATACACCTCTCTTGGAGCATTATGTACAGGAGCTCAGACATCCATTATCTAAAGCTGATGAGTATCCAGTAGAGATCTTGGCTCTGGATAACAAGGGATCCATTACATTAGAACTTTTGTTATGCCTCACTTTGCTATAGTGATTAAATTTCATTATTATATGTAATATCACACCTTGCTGTGTAACTTTGTATGCCAGATGTTTCATGCTCTAATTTAGATTCCTTCCATTTCAGTGGTAGGAGGCCTTCTGTCTGCTCACCTCCTCTCGAAGAAAGCTGGCCTTGAGCTGGAACCTGGTTGGCCGTGTGCTGGCCCTTTGCTGCGCATGGCAGAAGATGCGGCCCGAAAACTTCTTCCAGGTAAAGGGAAGAAGTGAATATTTTGCAAGTTTAAAAGGATAAGTAATAAGGATGATCGAGTACCTCAAATATTTGGCTTCGCGAATATTTTTCAAATAGGTCGCCGTTATTCGACTATTTGCGAATATTCGATGCGCAATGTAAGCCTGTGGGAAACCCGAATAACAACTATTCAAAACTATTCGGGCTTCCCATAGACTTACATTTATATTCGCGAAGCCAAATATTTGAGGTATTCGATCATCCCTAATAAGTAGTGACTTTATCTTCCTTTGCAGCTTTTGATACACAGACTGGAATGCCATATGGGACGGTCAATCTCCTAAGAGGCGTGAACCCTTCAGAGACTCCGGTGACGTGCACAGCCGGTGTTGGAACGTACATCATAGAGTTTGCAACGCTGAGTCGCTTAACAGGAGATCTAGAATTTGAAAGGGTAGCAAGACAAGCCCTCTATGGATTGTGGGAGAGTCGCTCTGAGATTGGGTTGGTAAGGACAAAGTGTGCCCCTATTACTCAGGAACATTACTAATATCTTGGCTACGGTATATATTGCTAAGAAACAGCATTTTAGCTATTTTACAGGAAAAATAAAAATGGCAGTTTTTAAATCTTCCAGCAATATCATAGACAGAGACATCTCTAAAACAACCAACACCCAAATCGCAGAAAAAAATGATCATTTAACGTGGTGGTCCTTTCCGTCAATATAGCCATATGAGGGCTTCTTTTTTGCTGGACATGTTGTACTTTTGACTAACACCATTTATTCTTCCACATATTGTACTGGAAAACGGGAAAAAAATTCCAAGTGCAGTGAAATTGCAAAAAAAGTGTAATTCCACAACTTTTTTTTTTTTTTTTTTCTTTTCTTCACCATGATCTAAATATGGTTAATCTTCTTATTAGACAATGATTCCATAGTACATAGACAGTTAACATGTATAGTTGTTTTTTTTTTTTTATATTTAAGTGGTGAAAATACGCTATTTTTACGTTATGATTTTATACGCTATGATTGCCTCTTATTGTATTTTATTGCAGTGTTGTGGCAACCACAAGAAACGTAATTCTGGAGTTTGTTTTTTTTTCTCCTTATGCCGTTTACCGGTCAGATTAATTTATTTTATATCTGCATAGATCGTGCATTTCTGAATGCGGCAATACCAAATGTGTTTTTATTTTCTTTTGTTATTTAATGAGGCAAAAGGATGGGGGGGGTAATTTGAACCTCATGTGTTTTTGTTTTGTGTTTTTTACAGGATTTAATAGTCCTCATAGGGAACTTGCAGCTGCGACTGTTTGATCGCCTATGTAATACAGCGCAGGGCATCATCAGAAATCACAATCTCCTATGAACACTGGCTACAGGCTGGCATACACGAGGAGGATAGTGATGACAGGCATGGCGGTCATAAGCTGATCTCCCGCCCCCCTCCCCACCCACCTGTCATGATAACCCATCAGTGCCCTACGACCACGTGATAGCAGTGCCGATGAGTGGGATCAGTGCCATTCTTTCTGTCGTTGTGTGTTAAATGCTGCTGTCAGAGATTGAGAGGCACTTGATGGCAGATTAAAACACACATCAAGTGCAGGGAAAGATGTGTGCTCAGCGTGTGAGCCCCCATCAAAGACAGCGAGACAGCCGATGATGGAAATATACATTTTCGATTGTGAAGAGGATATACAATATGTGAAATAAGTATTGAACAAGTCACCAATTTTCTATGTATATTTCTAAAGGTGCCAGTGAAATGAATTTCTCACCAAATATCAGTAACAGCCCAACCAATCAACATAGACAAAGAAATTAAACCATAGATTAGACGTCCATAAATTTAGTTATGTGTAATAATGAGAAATTACATGAGGGGAGGTAGAGTTTTGGTCACAAGAAGAAAAAGAGGTACGGAAAGTCATGACACCAGCTGACATCTATAAGTAATGAGAACGCATTCCTGCTACTTATTATTTTTCACTGTCAGCTGATGGCTTATAAAAAGGTGTCTCATTACTAAGTTATAATGCAATAATCACCTCATGATGGGTAAAACCAGTGAGCTGTCTCAAGACCTTTGCAATCTTATTGTTGCAAAACATACTGATGGCATTGGTTACAGAAGAATTTCTAAACTACTGAAGGCTCCAGTAAGCACTGTTGGGGCTATAATCCAGAAGTAGAAGGAACATTATTGCACCATAAACCGGCCATAGCCAGGTGTTCCCTGCAAGATTTCAGACACAGGGGTGAAAAGAATTTTCAGAAGAGCTTCAGAAAGACTTGAAATCAGCAAGTACAATTGTTTAAAGGGAACCTGTGATCAGAATTTTCACTATTAAACTAAAAGAATCCCCTTCTGCAGCTCCTGGGCTGAATTCTAGAAAGGTTAATCTTGCTACTGGCCCCCCTTTCAGACCTAAATAACTTTATAAAATATTACCTTTTGCTATGGTAATAAGGTTTGCTGGCCCCGGGGGTGGGCTGTATTTTGTCTGTTATCCCCCCTCCTGCCGCTGTTCGTCGTCTCCCAGTGTTCAGTTACATAGATGAGGCCGCCGCCCTCATCTTCAGCAGTGCTCCAGAAGTCTCGCGCATGCGCAGTGGCACTATCGCGGGACTGAGCACTATTTTCAAAAAAAGGTAAACTGGAATTATGAAAATAAGCAATGGTCAGCGCAAGCGCATAACGGTAGAGGCAGAGGTAAAAGCGCGGGCTCGAGATTATGGACGGGTACTTGGATGACGCTGGTGATGACATTCACAGCGCCGCCTATAATCTCGTGCCTGCACAATAACATCACCGGCGCTCGCGTTTTTAAAACAGTGCTCAGTCTCGCGATAGTGCCACTGCGCATGCGCGAGACTCCCAGTGCACTGCGGAAGATGAGGGTGGCGGCCTAATCTATGTAAATGAACACTGGGGACGGCGAACAGCGGCAGGAGGGGGTGATAACAGACGAAATACAGCCCGCCCACGGGGCCAGCAAACCTCATTACCATAGCAAAAGGTAATATTTTATAAAGTTATGTAAGGGGGGCCAGTAGCAAGATGAACCTTTTATAGAATGCAGCCCATGAGCTGCAGAAGGGGATTCTTTTAGTTTAATAGTGAAAATTCTGGTGACAGGTTCCCTTTTAAAAGAAAATAATAAAGAATAAACTTAACCTCCATGGCCTGCATGCGCACTCACCAAGCAAGACTCGATTGTTAAAACACAAAAAGCATATACAAGAGCAATTAAAGTTTACTCAACAAAATTTAGACAAGTCTGTGATATGATGGGAGAATTTAGTCTGGTCAGATGAGGCCAAAATTGAACTCTTTAGATGCCATAATACACACCATGGTTTGGAGGCCAAGTGGGACTGTCTATCATCCCTAAAACAACATATAAACTGTGGAGTTTGGAGGTGGGAACATCATGAATGTGGTGGTGTTTTTCAGCATATGGCACTGGTAAACTTGGAGGCAGGATGAAGGGACAAAGGGGCCAAGACATTCTAGATTAAAAGCTACTGTTATCTACCAGGATGATGAAGTTGAAATGAGGGTGGACATTTCACCAAGACAATGATACCAAACATACAGCCAAGGAAACTCAATTGGTTTCAGAGAAAAAAAAAAAAAGCTGTTAGAATAATCCAGCCAGTCATCTGACCTGAATCCTAAAGACCATTTATAGAAAAAACTAAAGTCCAGAGTTCATAGTAGGAGCCCACGGAACCTTCAGGATGTTGAGTGTTTTTGCAAATCAAAAAAGGTCTGTGGAGCCTCTGTTAGGAGTCTCAACACAGAAAATAACCAGATATCCCTCCGGGAAGGACCTAGCCAAGGGGTGGCTCTTTTTAGCAGACCACCATATTAAGTGGCCCTTTTAGTCAATATCTATATATAGGGCCACTTAATATGGTGGTTATGGTAGTCTCCTAAAAAGAGCCACTCCTTGGCTAGGTCCTTCTCGGAGGGATATCTGGCTATTTCTTCATCGTTCCTTATGGGAGACCCAGACCATGGGTGTATAGCTTCTGCCTCCGGAGGACACACAAAGTACTACACTAAAAAGTGTAGCTCCTCCCTCCTAGCATATACACCCCCTGGATCACCAAATATAGCCAGTTCAATGCTTTGTGTTCAGGAGGCACACATCACACGTGCATTCTCATCTGATTTTTGATTTTAAAGAGTTGGAAGAAAAGCGGGTCCAATGTGGACCCCCGGCATGTCCCTTCTCACCCCACTGTGTCGGCGGTGCTGTTAAGGTTGATTTTAAGGCTGGAGCCTTTACATGCCGCGCTCCTTCACCATCCCTCGGGCTCTGGCTTGAAGTGGGAGCCAGCACGGTTCTCACTGCTTTGCAGGAGACCGGTCTCCATCCGCAGCCCTCTCAGGACCCTGCCGGACGGAGCACTCACCCCTCAGGGACCTGGCCCTGCGTCTCTCAAGCTAAGTATTTGAGACGTTATTGTGGGTCCCTTGCATTTTTTATTGTTGGGGAGAGTGTGTTAGTTATTTTGGTGACATTTCCGGCCGGTTCTCTGGTTTTCCCCTGAGAACCGCGCCGAGGGTGCCTGCTCGCCGGCCGCATTGTAAAATTTAGTCCCCGGCTTCGGCCGCGGCCTACTTTCGTTTTCACTGCCCCTGCATGTCAGTCATGCAGAGGGACAGTGTGGTGCCGCCCACCGGCCGTTCAGCAGAGGGGAGGACACTCCTCTCTGAGGAGATGTTTCCCTCCCCTGTATATCCCCTTGGCCCTCCGGTTCCCGCTCTTGGACTAGGCCCCGCCCCCCCCCCCCTCCTCACTCCGGCGCCATTTTATCAGCGTTCTCACACTGATCGGTGCTGGCTGCTGCATCTCTGCAACCTGACTGGGGGTCTGAGCTGTGAGATCCGGAGGGCACACAAATCGGTCTGGTAAGCCACAACCTCTGGTTGTAGACTTTATTATACACTCTCTGGGGGTCATTCTGAAGGAGTGTGTTCTTACTTCAGAGCACCCACCTCAGCAGCATGTCTCACACTAGGAGCAAGGCTGCAAGGCTGTACTCAATATGCACTGCATGTAAGCTCGTACTGCCTGAACCGAGCACATATCCCCATTGTGATGCCTGCTCTAACATGGTGGTGCCTCAGCCTGGAGTCTCCCCAGTGGTCCCTCCGGCTGCTCCAGCCCCGGTGGCTGAACCCCCGGCTTGGGTAGAATTGTTTACTAAGTCTATCTCCCAGTCCTTTGCTGACTCCATGGGAGAGCTGTCCCGGACTCTGCTGAGCATGCATCAGCCCCCTTCACAGGGTGCCCCTGCTGCTTCAGCTCGCTCTCCAGAGCTCACAGAGGATTCTTCATCTGCTCCCAGACCCCGTCCTCCTAAAAGGAAACGCAGGGACCCCTCTCCTTCCTCGTCCTGCGGCTCCGATTCACGAGCCGATTCGCAGGATGAGGAGGATGTCTTTACTGGGGGCTCGGACGCTACCTCTATGTGCCCCATTGATCTGACTGAGGGGGATGCAGATGTTAGTGATTTGATTGCGTCCATTAATACTGTACTGGACCTCAATCCGCCAGTATCAGAGGAGCAACCCTCTCTGGCAGAAAAGCACCAGTTCACTTTGCCTAAGAGACCAAGGAGTGTGTTGTTTTTTTTAACCACTCCAGTTTTCAGGCCACTGTGTCCAAGCCCAGAGCCTGTCCTGACAAACGCTTTCCTAAGCGTGGTTCTGATGACCGTTTTCCTTTTCCACCAGAAGTGGTCAAGGAGTGGGCTCTCTCACCAAAGGTGGACCCTCTCGTGTCTAGAATCTCAGCCCGGACAGTTGTATCAGTGGCTGATGGCACCTCACTTAAGGATTCCACTGACCGCCAGGTTGACCTCCTGGCCAAGTCTGTCTATGAGGCGACAGGGGCCTCGTTCTCCCAGGGCAGGAACCAGTCGAGGTTTCGTTCCTTTCGTCCCTCTATCTGGTCGTCCTCCAAGCCCTCGGCCTCGTCCACTAACTCAGCCAAGGACCAGAAGCCCTCCTGGCGCAAGAAGCCGCGTCCACAAGGGTCCGCAGGAGCTGCTGCCACCAAGGCAGCCTCCTCTTGACTATCTGGCCGAGCCAGCAACGTCCTTGGTCGATGGAAGGCTCTCCCACTTTGGCGATGTGTGGTTTCAACACGTCTCCGACCAGTGGGTGCGGGATATCATCTCCCACGGCTACAGGATAGAGTTCTCTTCCAGCCCGCCAAACAGATTTTTTTCTGTCAACTCCCCCCTGCTCCAAGGCCGCCGCCTTCTCTCAGGCCGTGGCATCCTTGCAGGCCAACGGAGTAATTGTACCGGTTCCCGCCAGGGAACGGTTCAGAGGTTTCTATTCAAATCTCTTCCTAGTCCCCAAAAAGGACGGTTCCTTCCGGATCTCAAGCTTCTCAACAAGCATGTTCAGGTGCGGCATTTTCGCATGGAGTCTCTGCGATCAGTCATTGCCTCAATGAGCCAAGGAGATTTCCTGGCATCCATCGACATCAGAGATGCCTATCTGCATGTGCCAATTGCAGTTTCGCACCAGCGTTGGCTACGTTTTGCAATCGGAGAGGAACATTTCCAATTCGTGGCTCTCCCCTTCGGGTTAGCCACGGCCCCTCGAGTATTCACCAAGGTCATGGCAGCAGTGGTTGCGGTTCTGCACCTCCAGGGGTTGGCAGTAATTCCTTACCTGGACGACCTTCTTGTCAAGGCTTCATCCAGTGCAGACTGTCAGCGGAGTGTCTCGCTCACTCTCGCCACTCTTGTTCAATTCGGGTGGCTTGTCAATCTGCCCAAGTCCACTCTGACCCCGACCCAAAAACTCACGTACCTAGGGATGCAATTCGAAACTCTGCCGGCACTTGTCAAGTTGCCCTTAGTCAAACAGCAGTCCCTCCATCTGGCGGTGCGCTCTCTGTTGAGGCCCCCGCCGTCATTCCATCAGGCACCTTATGCAGGTGCTGGGTCAGATGGTGGCGTCAATGGAAGCGGTTCCCTTTGCCCAGTTCAATCTGCGTCCTCTGCAGCTGGACATTCTCCGCTGTTGGGACAAGCGGATTTCTTCCTTGCACAGGTTGGTGGCTCTCTCGCCACAAGCCAGGAGCTCTCTTCAGTGGTGGCTTCGGCCTCTCTCTCTGTCTCAGGGACGCTCCTTCCTGACCCCGTCCTGGGTGATCCTCACCACGGATGCCAGTCTATCCGGCTGGGGAGCAGTATTTCTCCACCACCGAGCGCAGGGCACTTGGACTCCGTCCGAATCAGTCCTCTCGATCAATGTGCTGGAAATCAGAGCTGTGCTCCTAGCTCTCGTAGCCTTTCACCACCTGTTGGCGGGCAAGCACATTCGAATCCAGTCAGACAACGCGACAGCAGTTGCCTACATCAATCACCAGGGCGGGACTCGCAGCCGCCTGGCAATGTTGGAGGTTCAACGCATCCTTCAGTGGACGGAGGACTACAAGTCCACCATATCCGCAGTCCACATCCCAGGCGTAGAAAACTGGGAGGCAGATTATCTCAGCCGTCAAACCGTGGACAGCGGCGAGTGGTCTCTGCATCAGGCAGTGTTCCGGTCGATCTGCCGCAAGTGGGGCACTCCGGAAGTGGATCTAATGGCATCACGGCACAACAACAAGGTCCCGGTTTACGTGGCTCGCTCCCACGATCCTCAGGCCTTTGCAGTGGATGCGCTGGTTCAGGATTGGTCCCAGTTTCGTCTGGCTTACGTGTTTCCCCCTCTAGCTCTCTTGCCCAGAGTCTTGCGCAAGATCAGAATGGAGGGCCGTCGGGTCATACTCATCGCCCCAGACTGGCCCAGGCGAGCTTGGTACCCAGACCTGCTCCGTCTGTCTGTAGAGGTGCCGTGGCATCTTCCGGACCGCCCAGACCTTCTCTCTCAAGATCCGTTTTTCCGCCAGAATTCTGCGGCTCTCAGATTGACGGCGTGGCTCTTGAGTCCTGGATCCTGACGGCTTCCGGCATTCCTCCCGAAGTCATCTCCACTATGACTCAGGCTCGGAAGTCTTCCTCGGCAAAAATTTACCACAGGACTTGGAGAATTTTCCTGTCCTGGTGTCGTTCTTCCGGCCATGCCCCTTGGCCTTTTTCCTTGCCAACCATCCTGTCCTTTCTACAGTCCGGTCTGCAGCTAGGACTATCCCTCAATTCCCTTAAGGGACAGGTCTCGGCTCTGTCAGTGTTCTTTCAGCGGCGTATCGCCCGACTGGCTCAGGTGCGCACCTTCATGCAGGGCGCATCTCACATCATTCCACCTTACCGGCGGCCCTTGGATCCCTGGGACCTTAATCTGGTCCTCACGGCCTTACAGAAACCCCCCTTTGAGCCTCTTAGGGAAGTTTCTTTGTTTCGACTTTCACAAAAAGTCGTCTTTCTGGTGGCCATAACCTCTCTCAGGAGAGTCTCTGATTTGGCCGTGCTCTCTTCGGAGTCACCTTTTTTGGTTTTTCATCAAGACAAGGTAGTTCTCCGTCCGACTCCGGACTTTCTTCCTAAGGTGGTCTCTCCTTTCCACCTTAACCAGGACATTTCATTGCCTTCCCTTTGTCCGGCCCCTGTTCATCGCTTTGAGAAAGCGTTGCATACTTTAGATCTGGTGCGGGCGCTCCGGATCTATGTGTCACGCACTGCTGCCCTTAGGCGGTGCACCTCTCTTTTTGTGCTGACCACCGGTCAGCGCAAGGGTCTCTCGGCTTCTAAACCGACCCTAGCTCGTTGGATTAGGTCGGCTATATCCGATGCCTACCAGAGTACTCAGGTGCCTCCCCCGCCCGGGATCAAGGCACACTCGACCAGAGCTGTCGGTGCCTCTTGGGCTTTTAGGCACCAGGCTACGGCTCAGCAGGTCTGTCAGGCTGCCACTTGGTTTAGTCTGCACACCTTTTCAAAGCACTACCAAGTGCATGCTCATGCTTCGGCAGATGCGAGCTTGGGCAGACGCATCCTTCAGGCGGCTGTCGCCCATTTGTGAAGTTAGGTTTTGCCTACTTCTCAGTTTTCTGTTTATTTCCCACCCATGGACTGCTTTGAGACGTCCCATGGTCTGGGTCTCCAATAAGGAACGATGAAGAAAAAGAGAATTTTGTTTACTTACCGTAAATTCTTTTTCTTATAGTTCCGACATGGGAGACCCAGCACCCTCCCTGTTGCCTGTTGGCAGTTTTCTTGTTCCGTGTGTTTTTCACCGGCTGTTGTAGTAGACAGAGGCTCCGGTTGTTCCGGGTTTTGCTCGATCTCTACTTGTGGGTGGATGTCCTCCTTCAGCTTTTGCACTAAACTGGCTATATTTGGTGATCCAGGGGGTGTATATGCTAGGAGGGAGGAGCTACACTTTTTAGTGTAGTACTTTGTGTGTCCTCCGGAGGCAGAAGCTATACACCCATGGTCTGGGTCTCCCAATACGGAACTATAAGAAAAAGAATTTACGGTAAGTAAACAAAATTCTCTTTTTTCTGTGTCGAGACTCCTAACAGTGGCTCCATGGACCTTTTTAGATTTGCATACTTCCCAGGGGGCAATGCACCTAGGATTTCACTGTGCTAAGCGCCTTTGCTGGCTGCCGGCAGTGTTTTCTCTGGCTGGTCTCCCAAAGATCAGTGATTTGTTTTGTCAAGTGTTTTTGTGGCAGAATGGACCAAAATCACACCTGAGCAATGCATGCAACTAGTTTCTTCATTCAGGCGGTGTCTTGAAACTGTGATCACCAACAAAGGCTTTTGTACAAAGTATTAATAAATTTCAGTAAGTGTGTTCAATACTTTTTTTTTTTTTTTTTTCTTTTTTCTTGTGTCAATTCTCATTATTGCACATCACTAAATTTATTCACATCTATGGTATAATTTCTTTGCATGTGTGGATTGGATGGGTTGTTAAAGATATCTGGCAACAAATTCTTGTCAACAGCAGCTTTAGAAATATATTTTCTCAGAAAATTAGTGTGTATATGTATAATGTCTGGTTTAACTCAGAGATGCTGTTTTGACACAGGGGTCTTATGGGGAAGTTTTATTGTATTCATTCGGGTTTACATATAACTGTTGCCTTAGCTAAATAGCTGGGAAAGGTGTGGACTTTTGGATCAAATCATTAGAGAAGTGCATGTCCATTTTTAAATGTATTTACCTTCCAGGTAGGAAATCACATAGATGTAATGACGTCTAAATGGGTGGCCCAAGATGCAGGGATTGGAGCTGGTGTTGACTCTTATTTTGAGTATCTTGTGAAAGGAGCCATTCTTCTCCAGGATGAAAAGATGATGTCCATGTTTATGGGTAAGCAGCAGGGAGGCATCCTGATTCTTTTATTTTTATTATAATTATCTGGGTGTTTTTACAAAAAAAAACAAAACTGCTGATAGGTTCCCTTAATCACTATTCTTTTGATCACATGAGGCTGGCTATGCACATAACAAAAGTTGTCAGAACTTGGTATTATTTTCTCACTTCCAATATAAACACGCACACCCATACATATTATTTATTTAGTTTGGAAGTGGAAAATAAACCACACATCTCCTTATTATGGTATGCCTTTACGCTGGTTAAAAGAATTGGGTATGTTGAAATCCAATATGCCTGACCCCTTCACCCTATCTCTGACATCTGTCTTCAGAGGACAGTTTTGAGGTCCCTATACACATTCGATGGTTGATTTGAGCCCATCTAAACAGCAAGTCCTAGGGACCAAACAGATATGCTCCAATCATGCTGATAACATGAAACCTGTCTTTTCCTTTAGATTACAACAAGGCTTTACAGAACTACACCAAGTACGACGACTGGTATGTCTGGGTGCAAATGTATAAAGGCACTGTGTCTATGCCAATATTTCAGTCGTTGGAAGCCTTTTGGCCTGGATTACAGGTATATCTGCTTTTATGTAGCCTCATGCCGGCGTCACACGGTACGATATATCGGGCGATATGTCGTCGGGGTCACATCATTAGTGACGCACATCCAGCATTGTTTGACATATTGTACTGTGTGACACCTCCGAACGACTATGAATGAGCAAAAAATACTCACCATATCATTGCTCGTTGACACGTCGTTCATTTTCAAAATCTTGGTCCTCCTTCTGTGCTCCGGTTGCTCGTTGTTCCCGTGACAGCACACATCGCTCTGTGTGACACCCCGGGAACGACTAACACAGCTTACCTGCGTCCCGCCGGCAATGCAGGAGGAAGGAGGTGGGCGGGATGTGACTTCTTGCTCATCTCCGCCCCTCCGCTTCTATTGGCCGGCCGCTGTGTGACGTCGCTGTGACGCCGAATGTCCCTCCCCTTTCAGGAAGAGGATGTTCGCCGCCAACAGCGAGGTTGTCCAGGAAGTAAGTGCGTGTGCGTGTGACAGGGGGTTAACGACTTTGTGCGCCACGGGCAACGAATTGCCCGTGACGTACAAATGACGGGGGCGGGCACGATCACTCGTGCGAGCGCACGATAGATCGTACCGTGTGACGCCTGCCCTAGTTCTCTTCATTGAGACTCCAGTTTTAATTGTAATCAACAAAAAGTAGATATTTCAACTTCTTCTTCAAACACCTATAGCTGGTTTCTAATGACATGATCTTTATCCTTTTAGAGCTTGATAGGAGATATTGGAAATGCCATGAGGACGTTCCTCAATTATTATACAGTCTGGAAACAGTTTGGAGGATTACCAGAGTTCTACAATATTCCACAAGGATTTACTGTGGACAAACGAGAGGGATACCCACTCCGGCCTGGTAGGTTCATATTACATAGGTAGAAGGCGAGCACTAAAAACCCAATGATTGCTTGCTTGTATGAAACCATTAAAATGATCTATGCTTGTATTGTCTTCTAGAGCTGATCGAGAGTGCTATGTATTTGTACAAAGCCACCAAAGACCCAACACTGCTGGAACTGGGAAGAGATGCTATAGAATCTATAGAGAAAATAAGTAAAGTGGACTGTGGATTTGCCACTGTACGTCCTGTATTGTGAGACTTGTTTGTTCTAACACTAACTTTTCCTCATACTGATAAATGACTGGTAGTCTAAAACATTTCTGCATTCTTCCAAAAACACCACCACAAATGTCAACAGGTAGTGATGTGTGGACCCAGACTGTAAAAGTCCGTATTTGCGCGGTTTCAAAAGGTGCCCAGGTGCCGGACTCGGGAATGAAGCAAGCGCTTCATACTTACAAAGGCTCCAGCATGGCTGTACACTGCTCCGGAAGCCTCTCCTTTCACTTTCTGGGCCACTCATCACTGCTCATCCATATACACTGCTCTCCCCGCCCACCGGCCGGCCTGGCGTCTGTGGTTGGTTGCAGTCAGACACTCCCGCAGCCTGTATGACTGTGTCTGCAACCAATCACAGCTGCTGTCTGCGGGTCAGTATCGCGGTGCAAAAATAAAATAATTGGCGTAGGGTCCCCCATATTATGATACCCAGCACAGATAAAGCATATGGCTGCTGGCTGGAGCCACCAGCCCTGCGCTTATCTTGGCTGTGTATCAAAATAAAGAGGAACCGCATGCAGGTTTTATTTTTTTTATTTATAGATTTATTTTTTTTTTAACTATTTAAACAATAAACAGCCTGTAGTCCCCACCAATTTTGATAACAAGCCATGCTAAAGCCCAGCACCTGGAGGGTGGTATTCTCAGCCTGGGGAGTCTCAGTATATCACAAAAGTGAGTACACCACTCGCACTTTTGGAAATGTTTTCTGATATCTTTGGTGTACCCTCTAAATAACTAAATGCTCAGCCATTAATGTCTAACCCACTGTCAACAAAAGTTAGAACACCCGTAAATGAAAATGGCCAAATTGTGCCCAAAATGTAATATTTTTTTGTGTGGCCACCATTATTTCCAAGCACTGCCCTAACTCTCTTGGGCATGCAGTTCACTAGAGCTTCACAGGAGCCACTGGTAGATGTTAGACTTTGCACTCCTCCACCGTCCGTTTGAGGATGCCCCACAGATGCTCAATAGAGTTTACGCCTGGAGACACTTGGCCAGTCCAGCATCTTTATCCTCAGTTTCTTTAGTAAGACAGTGGTTGTCTTGGAGGTATGTTATCATATTGGAATACTGCCCTGCGGCCCAGTTGCTAAAAAGGGAAGGGATCGTGCTCTGCCTCAGTATGTCACAGTACATAACATATCAGCCAAAGAAATCATTGTGGAATAACAAAAAAAAAATTTGGGAGGAAAATGAGGGGTGCGTCTTAAAATACGTATATAGCTTACCGGGGGAAGAGGGGGCTGTCTGTGCAGTTCTGTGTGCGGGAGACCAGGTTCGTGTCGCTGTGTGCGGGTGGCGGGGTGCCTGTTGGTTCCAGCGGCCAGCTGCCTCTCTGTACAGGTGGGCGGCCTGCTGGCTGCCACTCTGTGCGGGCGGGTGGCTTTTTATGTTTTGATGATTACTCCTACTGTATAATTCAAAACTTTTAATGTTGCAGTATACAGTGAAAATAGTGATCTTTTATGAAGCTCAGCCACAGGCTGAACTTCATGGCAGGACCTGGATAGTGATGAGGGCCTTTATCACTCTGTGATTATACCGGAAGAGTTGAGGAGGAAAGAGCAAAGCAATGAATCACCATACTATGGGTTCGCTCACATCTGTATATATAAAATCACTCCAATTCTCAACCAGATAACTGGAGCAAGTGAAATGCGTTTGGTATTCTAAACACAAGATTTATTTATATTTGTGTTTTTTTTTATAGCTATCATCCGCATGCAATGAGTGTTTTTTTGTTTTGTTTTTGTTCTCAGCAACTAATATTTAACGGGGCCATTTACAGTGTTCTATCATACAGAATGGTGATGTATCTGTAAAAAACGAATGACATACGGATGGTCTGTGTGCTGTACGTTTTTTTTTTTTTTTTTTGTTTTTGTTTTTCTTGCACCCATTAATTCACTCATTAGCATGTTGGGATTTTTTTTTTCTTTTACCCTCTGCCAGATTATAGCTGAGGAAACTTAAGCAAGCATTGTTGACCTTAGGGAGATCAACATATCCACTGCGGAGACACCATCACGTGTTTCTCAACGCAGTGATTCTAGAGCAACGCCCCCTGGGAAGTATGCAAATAAGAAAGCCTGTGTCTGTGGATGGATACCATGTTTGGTATAGGTAGTCTCCTTGACTGGAGACTGCCCTTCCCGTGGTTGTTCCTTCCCGGTGAAAGACCTGGCTAGTTTCCTGTCAGCGTTGAGAAACACGTGATGGTGTCCCCGCGGCTTTCTTATTTGCATACTTCCCAGGGGGCGTTGCTCTAGAATCACTGCGTTGAGAAACACGTGATGGTGTCTCCGCAGTGGATATGTTGATCTCCCTAAGGTCAACAATGCTTGCTTAAGTAGTCTTTTACTAGGCATTGCCCCCACTAGCCAGATTCCTACTCCACACTGATGAGGGGCAAATACCCCGAAACGGCTGTCTGTGGATGGATACCATGTTTGGTATAGGTGGTCTCCTTGACTGGAGACTGCCCTTCCCGTGGTTGTTCCTTCCCGGTGAAAGACCTGGCTAGTTTCCTGTCAGCGTTGAGAAACACGTGATGGCGTCTCTGCGGCTTTCTTATTTGTATAGCTGAGGAAAAACTTGGTCCGAATGCGATATTATTTATTGATTTTTTTTTTTTATTTTTTTTTTTTTTTAATCCTATTGCATACAGTATCTGTGTTTTCCCAAAATATAACAGCTGATTGCTGGGAGTCACAATAGAGTGTGGCACTTTGTCATCAGCTTAAGGCACCATAGTAGATGTTTCAACCACGAATGAACATTATTCCTTATATTTTGATATCTGTGGTATTTAAATGATCCATTCCACCTCATGGAAAGTGTCCTGCTGGCTGAAAAATCTGTCTGCCTCAAGCCCTGTTTTAAACTAACCGCAGAGCCATATAGAGGTCTTAGCCCCTATATAAAAACCATACCTTTTTTAGTTTATTATTTTGTCTTTCCGTTCTGCTAAAAATCCTTTTTTATCCAGTATGCTAATCCGCGTGCGCGCTGAGGGCTCTCCGCTAAATATCTGCTTGTAGATGAGTGCGGAGTGCAGGTGAGCGCTGGCACTTCTGCACTGAGCTCGGGATCCAGGTTTCTATGCCAATACTGCTTGTTCTGGATAAGCCAGTACTGTTAATCAGCATATGGGGAGGCATACAAAATCCAAGGGTAGAATAGGGCACCGAGCTGCTCAGCCACACCAAATGTGCTTCAACAACCCTAATCAGCGTATTGGATTACAGCTATTATCAGACCAGAGGGATTAATAAACTTAAGGTTTGCGATCTGCTAGGGCAAAGTCCCCTATATGACTATATAGTTATTAGAAAAAGTCTTTGGGGGCTCATAAACCCTACTACATAATATATGTGATCTGTCATATGGAAAAATGCTTGTCATTGCGATTACCCGTGCGATCTCTTGTGAAGTATTGTAAGGCTATAGACTTTGTTCATGATTTCCATTTCTTTTCCCCCACTAGATCAAAGATGTTCGGGATCATAAACTGGACAATCGAATGGAGTCTTTCTTTCTAGCGGAGACCATAAAATATCTATACCTGCTGTTTGATCCGGACAACTTCATCCACAGTGATGGATCTGAGTTTGACCTAGTAGTGACTCCCTATGGGGAATGTGTGTTGGGTGCTGGTGGGTATGTGTTTAATACAGAAGCCCACCCAATTGACCCAGCGGCACTTCATTGCTGCAAACAGGACAATACTGAAAAGTGGGAGGTAGAAGTTCTGGTCAGAGAATTCTTTTCTGTCAGGCCGAAGACTAAGTCCAGAAAAGAAAAATCTGATGATCTCAATCCACGGGATCCATTTGCCACTAGCACACAGAACAGAACTAAGATCAGGCGCGCCTCTCTGCTGCATTGCCCCAGCCAACCCTTTAGCTCTAAACTGTCAATTTTGGGACAGGTTTTTCTAGAATAATCCATTAAACTGGATATTTTTTTTATTTTCCAAATTTTTTTTTTTCTATAACTATTGTTTAAATTAAACAACGCTGTTTGCACAACCGTGGGCAGATTTACTGGAACCATCTTATTTCTAGACTGTTTTGTAAATGCTGGTTTATAAATATGGGTATCTTTTAGATACTTTTAAGCTTAAATCACTTATTAGTTGACTTTCTTTGCATGAAAATTTGCACGAAAATTTGGTTGCAATTTTTGTGCATGTGGTTGCACCATACACACACCTTTTCCACAAAGTCACACTTTCCCTACAAGTTATGCCCCTTATTGAGTTAAAAAAAAAGTGCCTAAAATGCATAATAAATGTGATGGAAGGCAGGCACAGCATATTTCCTGTGCATTTAGCTTAATAAATCTCTCCCAGTATTTTTCAGCATACACATGGTCAGTAGTGATGAGCTAGCACTACTATGCTTGGGTGCTTTGTACTCGTAACGAGCAGTTGGACACTCAGAAGGGCCCGACTCGTTTACTGAGTATAGTGGAAGTCAATGGGGAACTCGAGCAGTTTTCCGGGAACTCTTCCGGAAGAATGCTAGGGTTTCCCGTTAACTTCCATTATACTCAAGTACTCGTGTCACGCCCATCCGAGCATACAACTGCTCATTACAAGTACAGAGCATCCAAAAATGGAATTGCTGGATCAACACTGATTGTTAGGAGTCCAATAACCTGGCAAGATGGATGTGTAGATGCCAACAATCCAGTAGCAAAATAGTCAGTTTTTACATAATTTAATACTGTTGAAAAAAGACAAGTGTTCATCCGAGGTATGGGAAAGGACAAAGGGAAGGGGCACATGGATGATCTAGTCTGCCCATAAAAAGCTAATCTTTCCCTCCTGATCCCAATTTTCAATCCAATAGACCAAACATACGGAAAACAACTTTAAGCCATGAGTACACGCTGAATATTTGGTTTATTTTCTACCTCTATATTTGTAAGCCAAAAGAAGGAGTGGGTGATAAATCCAAAACTAGTGATGTGTTTCTATTAAAGTTTCCTCTGATTGTTCCACTCCTGGTTTTGGTTTAGAAAAACTAATGTAAAAATTCACCAAATAGTCAATGGATGCAAGTGGCCGTACACATTTTCATAAGCAAGCACTTAAATGATCACTGTCAAGCTAGATACACACAACTGGTTTTGTGTTTTTTTTGTTGTTTTTCCATCACTGAAATTCAGTCCGATCAATGTGGGATCAGTTTTTCTTAAGTTTAGAAAGGTAAAAAAAATATCGGATTGCGGTCAGATGCCACCTGAGTGGAGTTCGATGCTTTTCTCAGACCTATAGACTTTCATTGCCCATTTTGATCTGACACTCTGATCAAAATCAGACATGTCAGTTTTTGTGGTTTTTTTTTGTTTTTTTTTTTTTTTGTTTTTTTTTTGGGGGGTGGGGGAGGTTTGGACTCCGTCTGGGAAAAAATTAAGATGTTTGCACAGCCCCATAGAATATAAGACCAAGTACTATCCGTGAAAACCACAAATGTCACTCAGACGAGAAAATCAGTTGTGTACATGAGCCCTCATTTCCACAAATTTTGCAACATAAATCTGAGATAAAAGCATTCCTCTCCACGTATGAGCTACTCACCCCCCTCTTCTGATGGTCATCATGCCCTATGAAAAAGAAAAAACACAGCGTGCTGATTCACTGAGGGATCAGATTACAGCTGCCTATCAAAGTCTATGTAAAGTAGACAGAGTAGCAAAGAAGGAGGCCGAGACAAAGGTTCATCTACTAGATTTAGTAAGGGTATTATCACATCCTAGTGTTGAATGCAGGACAGAAAATTCTCTTATGTCTGTGAACTGTGCATAGGAGACATAACCATCTCAATCCTCTAGCTCACAGACCACTGTATATTACAGAGAGAGAACCTAGAGGAGAAAACTGGTGAATAATGCAGGGTATAAGACACAATGGCCAAAAATTGTGCATGTACACACCCCAGCTTGTTCTGAAAAGTTACCTATACTACAACACATTAAGGCGCTAATACAGAACTCAAGGATTGCATAAAGGGAACCTGTCTCCAGATTTGTCCCTTATGAGCTGCGGCCACCACCAGTGAGCCCTTTATATACTGCATTCATAGAAATACGTCATCATGTCTGTTTTTGTTTATACCCACTCCTGATTTTGGCTTTCAAATACTGAGGTAAAACAGTCACCAAGTATTGAGCATGTGTATATGGTTTTCTAGTGCAAGATTTTTCTTTGTCGCTCCATTGGGAGACCCAGACAATTGGGTGTATAGCTTCTGCCTCCGGAGGCCACACAAAGTATTACACTTTAAAAAGTGTAACCCCTCCCCTCTGCCTATACACCCTCCCGTGCATCACGGGCTCCTCAGTTTTATGCTTTGTGTGGAAGGAGGCACACATCCACTCATGCTCCCATTTTAGTCAGCAGCAGCTGCTGATTTTATCGGTTGGAAGAAAAGAGGGCCCCCACAGGGCCCCCGGCATGCTCCCTTCTCACCCCACTAAGTCGGCGGTGCTGTTAAGATTGAGGTACCCATTGCGGGTACAGAGGCTGGAGCCACATGCCGTTTTCCTTCACCATCCCTTAGAGGCTCTGGGAGAAGTGGGATCCTAACCGGTCATCCATTTACTGGGACCGGGCTCCCTCCGCAGCCCCTGTGGGAATCTGCCGGACAGGAGACTTGTATAATCAGGGACAGGGCCCTGCATCTAAAGGTACTCTGTGTCCCCATGGTGACGGTGCATGGAGCGCTCGTTTCACAGACGCTGCAGCTGCTGCTGGTTTTGTGACGACCGGGACTTCCGCGCCGACCGCGCCTGTTTGTCGGCCGCGGTATTAAATTTAGTCCCTGGCTTCATGCGGCCTAGTACCATAACTCCCGCCCCCGTGCCTGCCAGTCAGGGGTAAGGGCGGGGCGGTCGACCTGACGTCGGCATTGAGGGCTGGAGCATACTTTAGGTTTCCTCCCCCCCCTCACTGATCACTGTGGGGCACCAGATTCCCGCACTTTACTAGTCGCCGCCCACGGCTCCCTCCTCCCCTGAGAGCTCCGGCAGCCATTTTTACAACACATTCTGCCGGTGGAGGATTTCAGGAACGAGCTCTGCAGCTCTGGGAGACCCAAGGCAGGGAATCTGGTGGACACACACCGCTTTGGGCGGTCGGTAAGCAACACCGGTCTCCCGGTGCTGGTCCCCCTAGGGTGCCGAAGTGTGTATATATATGTATATATGTGTATATATGTATATATATATATATATATATATATATATATATATATATATATATATATATATATATATATATATATATATATATATATATATATATATATATATATATATATATATATATATATATATATATATATATATATATATATATATATATATTTGTATATATATATATATATATATATTTGTATATATTTTCTCTGTTCGGCCGAGTTGTTTTGCTTTTGGCTATATACACTCAGTGATCACTCTCCTAGGAGACAACAGCATGTCGTCCACAAGGAGCAAGGGCGCTAAGGCAAAGGGTTATTTTGCAACCTGTACCTCTTGTGCGGCTATGTTACCTGCAGGTTCCACCTACCCTCACTGTGAGCAATGTTCGGCCCCTGTTGCACTTGCTCAGCCGGAGCCTCGGGCACTAGTGGGACCCTCGGCTCAGGCAGACCCGTCTGCTTCCCCTGTCCAGGTGGCAGGGACAGAGTTTACAGTTTTTGCTGAGAAACTCTCTGACTCACTTTCACAATCCATGGCTCAGTCTATGGACAAATGGTCTGCCAAGCTACTAGAAGCCTTGCAGTCCAGATCGGTCCTTACACAGGCCCCGGGCACTGTTGGATCATCGCCTCCAGGCCCCTCTCGGTCTGCGCCGCAGCGTGCTCCCGGGGTGGCACCTAGGTCTCACGTGGAGGACTCCGGCACGGACCACAGTCCCAGACCGGCTAAGCGGGCTCGCTGGGAATCTTCCCCGACTTCCTCACGCTGCTCGGGGTCTCAGCTTGAGGACTCTCTGGAGGATGAGGCGGACGTCGCAGCTCAGGGCTCTGACCCTGACGTTGCTCTCAATCTTGATACACCTGAAGGGGACGCCATAGTAAATGACCTTATAGCGTCCATCAACCAGGTGCTAGATCTTTCTCCCCCAACTCCACCTATAGAGGAGTCGGCTTCGCAGCAGGAGAAACGCCAGTTTAGGTTTCCCAAACGTACACGGAGTGCGTTTTTCGATCACTCTAACTTCAGAGATGCTGTCCAGAAGCACAGAGCATTTCCGGACAAGCGCTTTACTAAGCGCCTTAATGACACACGTTACCCCTTCCCCTCTGACGTAGTTAAGGGTTGGGCTCAATGTCCCAAGGTGGATCCTCCAGTCTCTAGACTGGTGGCTAGATCTGTAGTATCAGTTGCAGATGGCTCATCGCTCAAGGATGCCACTGACAGGCAGATAGAGCTCCTGGTGAAATCCATCTATGAGGCCACGGGCGCGTCTTTTGCCCCAGCTTTTGCAGCCGTGTGGGCACTCCAAGCTATCTCAGCTTGTCTGTCTGAGATTAATGCGGTCACACGTACCTCTGCTCCGCAAGTTGCGTCTTTGACTTCTCAGGCGTCTGCTTTTTCGTCCTACGCCATGAACGCCATCCTGGACTCTGCTAGCCGTACAGCGGTAGCATCCGCTAATTCGGTGGCAGTCCGCAGGGCCATGTGGCTACGCGAATGGAAGGCAGACTCTGCTTCCAAGAAGTTCTTAACCGGTTTGCCGTTTTCTGGCGACCGATTGTTTGGCGAGCGATTGGATGAAATTAAGGAATCCAAGGGAAAGGACTCGTCCTTACCCCAGTCCAAACCGAAGAGACCTCAGCAACGGAAAATACAATCGAGGTTTCGGTCCTTTCGGCCCTCAGCCAAGTCCCAATCCTCCTCGTCCAACAGGCCAGAGAAGGGCCAGAGGAACTCTTATGCGTGGCGGTCTAAGTCACGTCCCCAAAAAACCGCCGGAGGCACTGCCTCCAAGGCGGCCTCCTCATGACTTTCGGCCTCCCCAAACCGCATCCTCGGTCGGTGGCAGGCTCTCCCGCTTTTGCGACGCCTGGTGGCCACATGTCCAAGACCGTTGGGTGAGAGACATTCTGTCTCACGGTTACAGGATAGAGCTCAGCTCTCGTCCTCCGACTCGTTTCTTCAGAACATCTCCGCCCCCATCTCGGGCCGGCGCACTTTTTCAGGCTGTGGGCGTCCTGAAGTCAGAAGGAGTGGTGATTCCCGTTCCCCCTCAGGAACATGGTCACGGTTTCTACTCCAACTTGTTCGTGGTGCCAAAGAAGGACGGATCATTCCGTCCCGTTCTGGACCTCAAACTGCTCAACAGGCATGTGAGCACCAGAAGGTTTCGGATGGAATCTCTCCGCTCGGTCATCGCTTCGATGTCACAAGGAGACTTCCTAGCATCGATCGACATCAAGGATGCTTATCTCCATGTGCCGATCGCACCCGAGCATCAACGCTTCCTGCGTTTCGCCATCGGGGACGAACACCTTCAGTTCGTGGCACTGCCTTTCGGCCTGGCGACAGCCCCACGGGTATTCACCAAGGTCATGGCATCCGTTGTGGCGTTCCTACACTCTCAGGGCCACTCGGTGATCCCTTACTTAGACGATCTCCTAGTCAGGGCACCCTCCCGGGTGGCATGTCAACACAGCCTGCCCGTCGCTCTGGAGACTCTCCAGCGGTTCGGGTGGATCATCAACTTCCCAAAGTCCAAGTTGACACCGACCCAATCACTGACTTACCTCGGGTTGGAGTTTCATACTCTCTCAGCGATAGTCAAGCTACCGCTGGACAAACAGCTTTCACTGCAGACAGGGGTGCAATCTCTTCTTCGGGGCCAGTCACACCCCTTGAGGCGCCTCATGCACTTCCTGGGGAAGATGGTGGCAGCAATGGAGGCAGTCCCCTTCGCGCAGTTTCATCTGCGCCCACTCCAATGGGACATTCTCCGCAAATGGGACAGGAGGTCGACGTCCCTCGACAGGAACGTCTCTCTTTCCCTTGCAGCCAAAACCTCTCTTCAGTGGTGGCTTCTTCCCACTTCTCTGTCGCAGGGAAAATCCTTCCTGCCCCCATCCTGGGCTGTAGTCACGACGGACGCGAGTCTGTCAGGGTGGGGAGCGGTTTTTCTCCACCACAGGGCTCAGGGAACCTGGACTCCGACAGAGTCCTCCCTTCAGATCAATGTTCTGGAGATAAGGGCAGTGTATCTAGCCCTAAAGGCGTTCCATCGGTGGCTGGAGGGCAGGCAGATCCGCATACAGTCGGACAACGCCACGGCGGTCGCGTACATCAACCACCAGGGTGGCACGCGCAGCCGTCAAGCCTTCCAGGAAGTCCGGCGATTCGGCTGTGGGCGGAGGCCACAGCCTCCACCATCTCCGCAGTTCACATCCCGGGCGTAGAAAACTGGGAAGCAGACTTTCTCAGTCGTCAGGGCATGGATGCGGGGGAATGGTCTCTTCACCCAGACGTGTTTCGAGAGATCTGTCGCCGCTGGGTCACGCCGGACGTCGATCTCATGGCGTCACGGCACAACAACAAGTCCCGGCATTCATGGCACGGTCTCAAGATCACAGAGCTCTGGCGGCGGACGCACAAGGGCCGTTTTTCCATTTGAATTCTGTGGCCCTCAACCTGACTGTGTGGCCATTGAGTCCTGGCTCCTAGCGTCCTCAGGGTTATCTCAAGATGTCATTGCCACCATGAGACAGGCCAGGAAACCAACGTCCGCCAAGATCTATCACAGGTCTTGGAGGATCTTCTTATCCTGGTGCTCGGATAATGGTTTTGCTCCCTGGCTTTTTGCCTTACCCACTTTTCTTTCATTCCTTCAATCCGGAATGGACAAGGGTTTGTCTCTCGGCTCTCTCAAGGGACAAGTATCGGCGCTATCCGTATTTTTTCAAAAGCGTCTAGCCAGACTTCCGCAGGTCCGCACGTTCCTGCACGGAGTTTGCCACATAGTCCCAACTTACAAGCGTCCGCTGGAACCCTGGGACCTTAACAGGGTGCTAACGGCTCTTCAGAAACCACCTTTCGAGCCGCTGCGGGATGTCTCTTTATCACGTCTTTCGCAGAAGGTGGCATTTCTAGTGGCAGTTACATCGCTCCGTAGAGTGTCGGAGCTGGCAGCGCTGTCATGCAAAGCCCCCTTCCTGGTTTTTCACCAGGATAAGGTGGTTCTGCGTCCTGTTCCGGAATTTCTCCCTAAGGTGGTATCTCCTTTTCATCTCAATCAGGATATCTCCTTACCTTCATTTTGCGCTAATCCAGTTCACCAATGTGAAAAGGATTTGCACTCATTAGATCTGGTGAGAGCACTCCGGTTCTACGTGTCTCGCACGGCGCCCCTGCGCCGTTCTGATGCGCTCTTTGTCCTTGTCGCTGGCCAGCGTAAGGGTTCGCAGGCTTCCAAGTCAACCTTGGCTCGGTGGATCAAGGAACCGATTCTTGAAGCCTACCGTTCTTCTGGGCTTCCGCTTCCTTTGGGGCTGAAAGCCCATTCTACCAGAGCCGTGGGTGCGTCCTGGGCATTGCGGCACCGGGCTACGGCTCAGCAGGTGTGTCAGGCAGCTACCTGGTCTAGTCTGCACACTTTCACGAAACACTATCAGGTGCATACCTATGCTTCGGCAGACGCCAGTCTAGGTAGGCGAGTCCTTCAGGCGGCGGTTGCCCACCTGTAAGAGGGGGCCGTTTCGGCTCTTTTTATCGAGGTATTCTTTTACCCACCCAGGGACTGCTTTTGGACGTCCCAATTGTCTGGGTCTCCCAATGGAGCGACAAAGAAGGGAATTTTGTTTACTTACCGTAAATTCCTTTTCTTCTAGCTCCTATTGGGAGACCCAGCACCCGCCCCTGTTCCCTTCGGGCTGGTTGTTCTTTTGTGTAAACATGTTGTTCATGTTGAATCGTTTCTTTTGGTTCATGGTTTTCAGTTCTCCGAACATCCTTCGGATTGAATTTACCTTAGACCAATTTATAAGTTTCCTCCTTCCTGCTTTTGCACCAAAACTGAGGAGCCCGTGATGCACGGGAGGGTGTATAGGCAGAGGGGAGGGGTTACACTTTTTAAAGTGTAATACTTTGTGTGGCCTCCGGAGGCAGAAGCTATACACCCAATTGTCTGGGTCTCCCAATAGGAGCTAGAAGAAAAGGAATTTACGGTAAGTAAACAAAATTCCCTTCTTCTGATTGTCTCATTTCTGAGAAAATTAACTGCTGAACTGTGACAGCACTGCATGAAAGATCCTGGAAGAGCTCTAGTGAAGCAACTGTGTATCTAGCTTTTAGGTTCCTGAGCAGCTTAACTTTATCCAGAACAAAGATTGCAATATATACGTGACCCTCATCCTGGTGGTTCTGTGTTAAGGTACCGTCACACTAAGCGACGCTCCAGCGATCCCACCAGCAACCTGACCTGGCAGGGATCGCTGGAACGTCGCTACACGGGTTGCTGGTGAGCTATCACACAGGCAGATCTCACCAGCAACCAGTGACCAGCCCCCAGCCAGCAGCAACACGTGAAAGCATGCTGCGCTTGGTAACTAAGGTAAATATAGGGTAACCAACCCGATATTTTCCCCCTTGCCCATGACGGCACCACCTGAGAGAGAGAGGTCCGCCCCTTCAGGACAGGAAACCCACTGAAATAAAAAGGCGGTACCTCTCTACCGCATCAGTTTAGGTTTCCTGTCCCGACGGGACACCCACGGATCGCTGTCTCGGGCCTGACCCGGTGTGGAAGCCAGGTCTCTTACCTGAAGCCGGTGTCCGGGCTTGGAAGCACCCCCCCACAGTCTCAGACCCATGTGGCGGTGAGGCGCGGACCTGGAGCTGGAGCTCGGCCGACGTCGCTCCAGGACTGGGCGCACGCACGGCTGCCGCTGTAAGGCTTGTCCCTGCCGTTCTGCACGCTGGAACGAAGACCGGAGGATGGCCTGGCTTTTGAAAGGTGACTGTTGACTGACCGGGGGTTCTCCCCAAGACTGGTGGCTATCCTTCTCGGTAGTAGGAAGCCAGTGACTACGGCAATATATAGGCGGGTGTGGAAACTGTTTCTCCTCCAGACTGGCGTTCGGGCGGAGGACCCACCTCCCATCCCGTCCATACTCTAGTTCCTCCAGAGAGGGGTGGAGTTGGGTCTCTCCACCAGTACCCTCAAGGTGCAAGTCTCAGTCCTAGGGGCTTTGTTTAATCTCCGCCTCGCACAGGATAGATGGGTCGCTAGGTTTATTTGCTCCCGGGCTAGGGCAGGGCCGGCACGTACTCCCTGCGTTCCCCCTTGGGACCGTAACCTTGTCCTTGACACCCTCACGGAGCCACTCTTTGAACCCTTGGGGGAGGTTTCCTTGAAGCATTTAACCCTGAAGCTTATTCTTCTAGTTCCCCTCAGATCGGCTAGGTGGGTGAGCGACCTCCAGGTGTTGTCGATAGTTCACCCCTACCTGCAGGTCTTGGGGGATAGAGTGGTGTTACGCACTGATCTGGGATATCTTTCTAAGGTAGCAAGTCCCTTCCACCGTACCCAGGAGATTGTACTCCCCTCCCTGTGTGGACCCCCCCCGCACAATGCTAAAGAGGCCAGGCTCCACACTCTGGATGTCAGGAGGGCCCTGGTCGCATACCTCGATAGGACTAGTGAAAGGAGGAGGGCTCAGTCACAATTCATCACTTTCCAGTGGGCTTCTAAGGGCAAGGGGGCTACAAAATCTACCCTTGCTAGATGGATTAGGGACGCTATCTCCCTTGCGTACTCGGCTAAGGGCACTCCTCTCCCCGGGGGAGGGGGGGGGGGGGGGAATCGG
This sequence comes from Anomaloglossus baeobatrachus, assembly GCF_048569485.1. Taxonomy (NCBI): domain Eukaryota; kingdom Metazoa; phylum Chordata; class Amphibia; order Anura; family Aromobatidae; genus Anomaloglossus; species Anomaloglossus baeobatrachus. The sequence continues at coordinate 347,947,927 of NC_134357.1, read as the reverse complement.
GGCGCATTCCACTAGATCCGTCTCTACCTCTTGGGCGGAAAGGGCAGATGCCTCCATTGAACAGATCTGTTGGGCGGCTGCTTGGTCGTCCCCCTTCTACTTTCTTTCACCATTATAGGCTGGACTTATCCTCCACAACTGACCTGTCCTTTTGGTGACAGGTGTTACAGGCGGTGGTCCCTCCCTAAGGTGGTAGATCTCTATAAATCTCTCAGGTGGTGCTGTCATGGGTGAGGGGGAAAAGTCTTAGTTACTTACCAGTAACGGGATTTTCATGAGCCCATGACAGCACCCTTAGTTCCCCCCCTATTCACTGGTTGTGGTCACCCCTCGGGGAGTGTTAGTGTTAGTGGTGTTCTCCTTATCCTCCTCTTCCTTTGGTGGTGGTTAATTAACCTTGTTGGGCGTGCCTCTCATGCTCTGTAAACCAACTGATGCGGTAGAGAGGTACCGCCTTTTTATTTCAGTGGGTTTCCTGTCCTGAAGGGGCGGACCTCTCTCTCAGGTGGTGCTGTCATGGGCTCATGAAAATCCCGTTATCGGTAAGTAACTAAGACTTTACCTTGGTTACCAGCGCACACCGCTTAGCGCTGGCTCCCTGCACTCCTAGCCAGAGTACACATCGGGTTAATTACCCGATGTGTAGTCTGGCTATGTGTGCAGGGAGCCGGCACTGGCGGCGGACGCTGTTAACGAAGGTAAATATCAGGTACAAGGAAAGGGCTTCTTGGTTACCCGATATTTACATTGGTTACCAGCGTCCGCAGAAGCCGGCTCCCTGCTCACTGCACATTCAGTTGTTGCTCTGTCGCTGTCACACACAGCGATGTGTGCTTCACAGCGGGAGAGCAACAACTAAAAAATGGTCCAGGACATTCAGCAACAACCAACGACCTCACAGCAGGGGCCAGGTTGTTGCTGGATGTCACACACAGCAACATCACTAGCAAGTTGTGCCTCAGCAGCGATGTTGCTAGCGATGTTGCTTTGTGAGACGTGGCCTTTAGTCCTTGTGCGCACGCTGCATTTCGTTATGCATTTTTTGGTGCAGTTTGTTGCCCAAATCTGCATGTTTATCCTCATGTCAGCAAAGTCAATGAAAATTCTTAAGTATTTTCCTTCATTTTGTATCACTTCCAACCATTGATTTAACTAAAAAAAAATGCATGGGACTAAAACTCACCAAAAAAGCATGCATTTTTTTGTTGCATTCTTCTGGCACAAGGTGCAGATTTTGGTGCAGAAGATATCTACAACCAAAAACTCAGCATGCGCACATACCCTTAGTTTGTTCACAATCATATTTCAGTCCAAGTACTGTCCATGAAAAAGAGAAATATAGGCCTCTTTCAAGGGAACCTGTCAGATGCAATATGCACCCATACCACGAGCAGTTCTGGGTGTATATTGCTAATCCCTGCCTAACCGTCCCTGTATACACTAGCATAGAAAAAGAGATCTTTAGGAAAAGTATTTCTAAACAACTTTATCATATACTAATGAGACCAGCGACTAGTCGCAAGAGCAGTTCCTTTGTCTAGTCGGCCACCTCAGCATGTAAGCACACCTCTGTGGGCGTGCTAACATGCTAATAAATGCGCAGTGTCAGAGGCATGGTTGCTTTCACCTCTGCTGCCACCGCTGGATTTCGGTTCAGTGCGGACAATCAGAACGTCCCGGACTTCCGGTCATGCGCCCTGTACCAGTTTGAAGTCGGGACATGTAGAGACTGCTTCATAGTACACATGACTTGAAGTCACGGGATTTCTGATCATGCGTACAGAGCCGAAATCCGGCGTCTGACGCTGTGACAGCAGAGAGCAGTGAGATCAACCATGCCTCTAACGCTGCACATTCATTAGCATGTTGGCACGCCCACAGAGGAAGTAACGCCCTCCCGACTAGTTGGTGGCTTCATTAGCATAAGATATAAGATCTTTAGAAATACTTCTATTTCTAAAGATCCCTTTATCTATGCTAGTGTATACAGGGACGGTTAGGCAGGGATTAGAAATATGCACCTAGAACTGCTTGTGATTCTGGGTGCATATTGCACCTGACAGGTTCCCTTTCAGAACAATTTATTAATTGGTGCAATACAGACTAGCAGGTTTTTTTCTTCTTCTAACAGGCCGAATTTGCATCAGAAAAAAAAGAGCAGGGCCCTGCTTTCTTCCAGAATAAAAAAAAAAGATGACTCACCAATTCGTTTATGTGCACACAAAAAAAATCAGATGCCATACGAGCTACATTCATTTTTAATACATTTCATTACAATTTAAAGGGAATTGGTCAGCAGTTTTTGGTTTTTTTTTGCTACCTAGTCTGAGAGCAGCTTGATGTAAGAGACCCTGAATCCAAAGGTGTATCACTTAGACCAGGGTTCCCCAACTCCAGTCCTCAAGGCCCACCAACAGTGCATGTTTTCAGGATTTCCTTAGCATTGCACTGCTGTTGGAACCAGCACCTGGGCAGGTAATTACATTAACACCTGTGCAATGCTAAGGAAATCCCAAAAACCTGCACTGTTGGTGGGCCTTGAGGACTGGAGTTGGGGACCTCTGACTGAGACTACTGGGTGCAGCGGTTCTGAGAGAGTTGCTAGATTTAGCATTGCAGCAGAGTTGAGACAGCTAACCCCGCCCACACCAGGATCTCTATGTACAATGCCAATAGATTGTTTATCACAGGAGAGTGTGTGTCGGACTACCAGGCACAATGCAATGTAGTCAGGCAATGATAATCGCCTGAAGCTAAAAAAAAAAACATTGTAGGCAAACAGCAGCATGGACCTTGATAAGAGATGCATCGCTGAAATTTGTCTTAACTCTTACAGCATATTGTCTTTAGATTACCTAGCAAACACCTATTGACAAATTCCCTAAGGCTGTGTGCACACGTTGTGTTTTTTTTCATGCAGTTTTGCTTGCGGACTTTCACAAATCTGCAAGGAAATTCGTATGCCAGCAAAGTCAATGAGATTCCTGTAGTGCTGTGCACATGTTTGGGATCTTTTTTCCCTGTAGATTTGGTTACAGAAAAAATCTGCAGCATGTCTATTCTTTCTGCGTTTAGCTGAGTTTCATCATTGGAAAAAAAAAAGCAAAAAAACGCTTATTTTTGCCGCAGTGTTTTTTCCTGCCAGGAGATGCAGCAATTTCTGCAACGTGTGCACGTAGCCTAACATAGGAAATTGTAAATGGACTTGTAAATCGTTAATAGCTGTAAAAAGGCAGCTTGTATGTGGATTGTACACGGATAACAAGTGAGAAAGAAATCGTTCAAGGTTTTTCATGCTTTTGTGTGAACCTTCACTGAGGCCCGTTCATGAGTTCAGTATTTGGTGAATTTTCTACCTCCATATTCATAGGCCAAAACCAGAGTGGAACGATCCGAGGAAAAGTATAATAGAAACACGTCACCACTTCTGTATTTATCACCCACTCCTGGTTTTGGTTTATAAATGCTGATGTAAAATACTGAACGTGTGAATGTGGCTTTAGTGACTAAAAGTTGTCTTTATCAATAGGCAAGTGCTACAGCGAGAAGAGATAAACTAGCAACATGTTCTCAGAAGAGGATCGTTCACAGCAGGATGGACATCTTCATAAAGGAAATAAGTCCTGCCTGGACGTGTGGCTACCTGTCTCCATTAGGAGAGATTTTGCGTTTGTTTTTAGTCACCCAGTTTTAATCCATTTAAGGCTATGTGCGCACTAGAAAAAGGTTTTTTCTCAACAAAAATTTCTTGAGAAACTTCTGGGAGTTGAAGATTACCGCACCTGTGGTAAAAAAAAAATGCACCAAATCCGCAGGAAAAACGCATGTGGTTTTTGCTGCGGTTTTTCCGCAGGTTGGTCCCTGCGGTTTTTTTATGCTGGAACTACTGCAATAAATAATATAGATAATAGATGGATAATCGATAGACAGATAATGGATAGAGGAAAAGATGGATAGATGAATAGATAGATAGATGAGAAAGACCTATATAATGTTCCACCCCCCTGCATATTCTAACCTGTCACCCTTTAGTGACTTTCATGTGGCACTAAAGGGTGCCTAGCCTTGTATTTAGCCATAAAATAAATAATTATAAATAAAAAAAAAAAAACACGTGAGGTCCCCCCATCTTTTGTAGCTAGCTAGGGTAAAGCAGACGGCTGCAGCCTGCAGACCACAGCTGGCAGCTTCACCTTGGCTGGTAATCCAAAACAGAGGGCACCCCACGCTGTTATTTTACATTAAATAAATAAATTTAAAACCAAAAACGTGGGGTCCCCCCCAAATTGGATCACCAGCCAAGGTAAAGCGGACAGCTGTGGTCTGATATTCTCAGACTAGGGAGGTCCACTGTTATTGGGCACTCCCCAGTATAAAAATAGCAGACCGCAGCAGCCCCAGAAGTGGCGCATCCATTAGACGTGCCAATCCTGGAGCTTCGCCCCAACTCATCTCGTTGCCCTGGTGCATTGGCAAACGAGGTAATATATGGGGTTGATGCCAGATGTGTAATGTCACCTGGCATCAAGCCCTGGGGTTCGTGATGTCACGCGTCTATCAGATACCCGACATCACCAACCCAGTCAGTAAGAAATAATAAATAGACAACAAAAAAAGTTTTGTTTGAAAAAACACTCCCTACATTCACTCTTTCACCAATTTACTGAAAAGAGCAATCAATTCCACGTCCGGCGTAATCCAGTAAGGCGGGGGGGGTCCCACGGCGATCCATTACCGTAGTCACTGTCCCATTCAATGAAGAACAGAATGTTCCCCATTGGCTGGGAGAGCAATGCAGTGACCTGAGCTAACATCAATAGCCCAGGTCACTGCAGGGGATGACAAGCTTCTGTCAGGAGGTTAGATGAGATCATTACCTGCTGTGATGATCTCCTGCAGTCCTGCCATCAGTGCTGTCACTGTCTTCTATGCCCGCCGCGTTGTCAGCAGTATCGTGAGAGCCCGTGACGTCACCGCTAGTGACAGTCTCGGGCCGCTCGCGAGACGGGCATAGACAGCAGTGACCGCGGTGACGTCAGGAGGTCGTCACAGCAGGTAATGATCTCATCTCACCTCCTGACCGCAGCGCTCGGCATCCCCGTGGCTGCACGCACTGCTGTGTGTCAGTATCTGCCTGCGCTGCAGGGTGACAAGCTGCTTATACTGCGGGCAGACACTGACACTGCAGGGCAGGCAGCGGCGGGGCTGCAGCGGGACACAGACTGCACGGGCACCCGCCGGACGTCACACGGAAGTGCTTCTGTGCGGTGTCCATGGAGTGTGACGTCTGTGTTTACTCTGCTCCGCTTCCTCTTCTGTCATAATGACATCACTTCCTGCAAAACCGCAGGCAGCGATGAGCATTACTGCAGGTAAATCGCGGCTATACCGGGGGTATACCGACCATCATTTGCTACCTGCGGTATACCCCCGGAATTTCGCAATAAATTTTCTTGAGAACAATCCGCAGCGTGCGCACAGCTATTTTTTGTTCCCATAGGTTTTGCTGGGAAATGTCTGCAGAAAGATTTCAAACCTTTCTCAAGAAATTTCCGCAGCAAATCTGCGGGTAAATCCGCGGGTAAAACGGCCTAGTGCGCACATAGCCTAATAAAGGATGCATTTTAAAACGTATATGTGTGTGTGTGTATATATGTGTGTATATATATGTGTGTGTGTATATATATTGTGAGACTGTGACCGGGGTTATCTATGACGGCCGGTATGTCTCGCCCCGGTTGTGCTCACTCCATGATAGAAAGTAAATCCACTCTAGGGTTAATGCTGTTTCCCTACAGGCTGAAGGAAGGGTTAAATGGAAACAGGAACAAGGGCAGGTGTGCCAGGTGTGAGGGAGTGAACAGAACTCCCTGAGTTCTCTGCTGGAGAGGCACATGTATATTGTTGTGGACTTTTGTTTGGACATTAAACCATGTGCTGTGAACCTTAATGCCTGGATCCCGTGTCTTCTGCTGCGCAGCCGACCACGCTACCTCACATATGGTGGAGAATGCGGGCATGCCAGCCCGGTGAGGTGTAGCTTCCATTTCTGGTGACCCGGTAGCACATGTCCTGGATTCAAGCGGCTATACTACAGCCCAAACCCGGCAACGCCATGGAGGACATACTAAAGCAGCTGGCTCAGGCTACTGCACAGCAACAACAGATGAATACACACTTGCTCCGGACGTTGGATCATCAGCAGCAACAGCACCAGCAATCCTTGAAATTGCAGGAACAGAGGCACCAAGAACAGATGGTCCTCCTGGCGAAGTCGATCCGTGCCGGACCGGCAGCAACAACCCCGGGACCGGGTGACGACGGCAGCATCCAAAAAGCGGTGAGACAAGCGTTGCAAAAGATGACCCCGGGGGATGATGTGGAAGCGTTCCTGGCGGTGTTTGAGCGGGTGGCCGAGCGGGAAAAGCTGCCGACCCCCCAGTGGGCTGAGGTATTGTCGCCCTATCTGACGGGGGAACCCCAAAAAGCGTACCTGGACCTCTGTGCCGAGGACGCCATTGACTATGCGACCCTGAAAGCCGAAATACTGGCTCGGTTGGGGGTGAATACCTATGTACGGGCTCAGCGGGTTAATCAGTGGTTCTATGAGGAAGCCAAACCCGTACGCTCCCAGGCCTATGACTTGTTGCATCTTGTAAAAAAGTGGTTGCAGCCTGACACTCTGAGCCCGGCGCAAATGGTGGAAAGGGTAGTAGTGGATCGTTTTGTGCGTACTTTACCCGTCATCATTCAACGGTGGGTAGGACAGGGTGACCCGAGTACCCTGGACCAATTAGTGTCCCTGGTAGAGCGGCATGTGGCTACGCAGGACTTGATACGGGACACTGAGACTTTGCGTACCGCCCGTCGGTCCGGCCCCTCCAAGCCTAGGGCCAAGGACCCACCGCTGACAACGGTGCAGGAGTCCGCTACCGTCCCGGCTGAGGCCGCGCCCGCCGTTCCTGAGGTCCGGAAGGTTCTGTACCCTAAACGACAACTTGTCAAGGGGGTTTCCTTCCCTATTAGATGTTGGCGGTGCCAGCGGGTGGGACATATGGAAGCCCAGTGTCCACTCACCACGGAGCCCATGGATTGTGGGGTTACCCGGCGGGGTTCAATGTATGCTCAGGTGGTGTGTACCGCTGACCTGGTCTCCCCAGAGACTGAGCCCCACTTGTGCCAAATACAGGTGAATGGATGTCCGGTTACAGGATTGTTGGATTCCGGAAGCTTAGTGACCCTGGTGCGATCCACCTTGAGGGCTAAAGTAAAGGCCACAGGACGTACCGTGGGGGTGGTTTGCATACATGGGGACCGCCGAGACTATCCCACGGGCATTGTCACCATCACAGCACCTTGCGGTCAGGTGCAACATGAGGTGGGACTTCTTAACACTCTTCCCTATGACGTGATCCTAGGAAGGGATCTGCCCTATTTTTGGACTTTATGGAAGGGACCCCCTAAGTCTCCTCAGATATTGGTCAGTCCGGGACCTGAGCCCTACAATCCTGAATCCGGGACACCTGCCGTAGGGGTCCCCATGATAGGGACAGAATGTGAACCCGATAGGTCGCCCCTAGAGGTATTGGCAGGAGAGGCTGAGACGGTCGAACCCATCCCGGAGTTGGAGGCGTCCCCGGATACGTTTGGGACAGCCCAACTCCAGGACCCTACATTAATACATGCCCGGAGTCGGGTGACAGTAATTGACGGGGTGGCACAGCTGCCCGGTGCCCAGGTAAGGTACCCCCATTTCGCTCTTAAGCAGGATTTGCTCTACCGGGTAGATGAAATACGGGGCGTGGGGGTAGAGCAGTTGGTGGTGCCCCAGCCGCATCGCCGGCGGGTCCTCGACTTGGCTCATAAACACCTGATGAGTGGCCACCTAGGGGTCAAGAAAACGCAGGAGCGAATATTGCAAAGGTTCTATTGGCCCGGGGTCTTTGGGGAGGTAAAACGGTTCTGCGAAACCTGCCCGGAGTGTCAGCTTACCGCACCCCTGACCCATTTTCGCAGTCCGTTGGTACCGTTACCCATTATAGAAGTCCCTTTTGAACGGATAGGGATGGATCTGGTGGGGCCCCTCGTAAAGTCCGCTCGAGGGCACCAACACATCCTAGTGATCGTTGACTATGCCACCCGGTATCCCGAGGCGATACCTCTCAGACATACTGCAGCAAAGCTTATAGCTCGGGAGTTGTTTGCTGTGTTCTGCCGGGTGGGGTTGCCCAAGGAGATCCTTACGGATCAGGGGACCCCATTCATGTCTAAAGTGACCAAAGAGCTATGCCGGCTACTCCAGATCAAGCAGTTGCGTACGTCTGTGTATCATCCTCAAACGGACGGTTTAGTCGAGCGTTTCAATAAAACCCTGAAAACCATGCTCAAAAGGGTGATTTCAAAAGACGGGAAAGACTGGGATATGATGCTTCCCTATTTGATGTTTGCCATCCGTGAGGTGCCACAGGCATCCACGGGGTTTTCGCCTTTTGAATTGTTATACGGGCGACATCCCCGGGGATTGTTGGACCTGGCAAAGGAAACATGGGAGCAAGAGCCCACCCCCCATAAAAGTGTGATTGAACACATTTTAGGAATGCAGAACCGCATAAGCGCGGTCATGCCAATTGTGAAGGAGCATTTACAGGAGGCTCAGGCCGCGCAAAGCGGCCGCTACAATAGACAAGCCACCGTGCGGACCTTTAAACCCGGGGATCGGGTGTTGGTATTAATCCCCACGGCGGAGAGTAAATTCCTGGCTCAGTGGCAAGGCCCCTACGAGATAAAGGAAAGAGTCGGGGTTGTTAACTATAAGGTATTGCAGCCCGGTAGGCGGAAACCTGAACAAATATACATATATATATATATATAGTAAGGATTGGAGAAGCCCTCACCAAGACACAGAGGCGAGAGGCCAGACGGTTGGTTCAGCAGAACCCCGATGTCTTCTCCGAGCTGCCCGGTAGGACCAGTCTGATACAACATGATATTGTCACCGAGCCCCGCCTGAAGTCATACCGGGTACTGGAGGCTCGACGACAAGCCATATCAGAGGAAGTAAAGACAATGTTACGCCTGGGAGTCATCGAAAAATCCCGGAGTGAATGGGCTAGTCCGATTGTCCTAATACCAAAACCCGATGGCTCCTTAAGGTTCTGCAATGACGTTAGGAGATTGAACGAAATATCCAAGTTCGATCTCTACCCCATGCCCCGGGTGGATGAGCTGATTGACAGGCTGGGACAGGCGCGATATTTTACCACGCTCGACCTGACCAAGGGGTACTGGCAGGTGCCACTGACGGAGTCCGCCAAGGAGAAAACCGCTTTTGTTACGCCGGAGGGTCTCTTCCACTATGTTGTCTTGCCTTTTGGGTTACATGGCGCTCCGGCCACGTTCCAGAGGTTGATGGACTTAGTGCTGGAACCCCACCAGGCGTATGCATCAGCGTACCTTGATGACATCATTATTTACAGCTCCGATTGGCAGACCCACTTGGAACAGGTACAAGCGGTGGTGGACGCGCTTCGAACAGCCGGATTGACAGCCAATCCCAAGAAATGTGCGTTGGGACTCACGGAAGCCCGCTACTTGGGCTACGTGATAGGCCAAGGAGTGATTAAGCCCCAAATTAACAAGGTTGAGGCGATCCAGAAGTGGCCTAGACCCCTGACCACGAAGCAGGTTAGGGCCTTCCTGGGTATCGTGGGGTACTACAGGAGGTTTGTAAAGGATTTTGCGGGACTATCAGCCCCCTTGACGGACCTTCTCAAAGGCAAGAAGTCCGTCATGGTGCGCTGGACTCCGCAGGCCGAGGACTCCTTCCGGGCCTTGAAGGGGGTCCTGTGCGGACAGCCCGTTCTTGTCAACCCTAATTTCCGGAAGGAGTTCATAGTACAGACTGACGCCTCGGAGGTCGGCCTGGGTGCAGTGCTGTCTCAGGTAGTTCAGGGGGAGGAACACCCCGTCACCTTCTTAAGTAGGAAGCTCACCCCTCCCGAGCGGAATTATAGCGTAGTGGAGAAGGAGTGCCTGGCGATCAAGTGGGCCTTGGAGTCCCTACGCTATTACCTGCTGGGACGGCAGTTTCGCTTGGTGACGGATCACTCTCCACTGGTCTGGATGAGGTCCGCCAAGGAACGGAATGCCCGGGTTACCCGGTGGTTCCTTTCTCTGCAGAACTTCCGGTTTACGGTTGAACACCGGGCCGGTAGGTTGCAGGGCAACGCCGATGCCTTGTCCCGCGGCCCGTGTTTGATGGCGGGAGTTCAACCCCGCACGCTTGAACTGAGGGGGGGGGGTATGTGAGACTGTGACCGGGGTTATCTATGACGGCCGGTATGTCTCGCCCCGGTTGTGCTCACTCCATGATAGAAAGTAAATCCACTCTAGGGTTAATGCTGTTTCCCTACAGGCTGAAGGAAGGGTTAAATGGAAACAGGAACAAGGGCAGGTGTGCCGGGTGTGAGGGAGTGAACAGAACTCCCTGAGTTCTCTGCTGGAGAGGCACATGTATATTGTTGTGGACTTTTGTTTGGACATTAAACCATGTGCTGTGAACCTTAATGCCTGGATCCCGTGTCTTCTGCTGCGCAGCCGACCACGCTACCTCACAATATATATATATATATATATATATATATATAATATATATATATATATATATATATATATATATATTATAGACTTTTACAGTTGTACCCTTTTTAAAATGGGCACAGCTTTTCAAATGTGAATATTTGTGATCACAAACTATAAATGTTTTTGAAATTTTATAAAATGCCTTTTTATTTTGATATATAGAAACAATGTGTGCTTTTGTGGAGATTGTATTAGAAGTCATAATGAGCGAGCGTGCTTGCTACTCTAATGCGCATCCACGTGCTCAGGCACTCTCGTTGCTCAGCTGAATATCGTGGGTGCTCGAGTTTCCGCCTTTCATGTTTTGTGGCTGCTAGACCGCCAATAAACATGCAGGGATTGCCTGCAATACACGGTAATGCTGTATCCATGTTTGTTACTGGTATTACTGTGATTGGCTGGTCGCATTACATCATTTGATTTTATATAGGTATGATAACACCAACACCACAATATCAACAATTGCTTGCTACATAAAATAACACCAATCTTACAGCCAAAACAAGCAATATACACAGTATAAACTTCAAATTGCTTTATTAACAATAGATTTAAGTAAAATAAATCAAATGGAATCACCCAGATGACGGATAGAATAATACACATGGGGGACACGGCACTAGTAGTGAAAAATACACACCAACATATACCAGCAGGATATCACGTCACTCCTGGACGAAGCACGGTAGCTGCGAAACGCGCGTCAGTGTTCGTGGGGGCTGCTGCACTGATACCGTCTTGGATTTTTTACTCTTTGGTAATATGAATTGTGCCTTGCAATCTTAACCTCACTGTCTATATCTTGTAATAGACTGACTGTGAGTCTTACTACTAAGCACATATTTAATAATGATCTGTCTTACTATCCTGCTGGTATATGTTGGTGTGTATTTTTCACTACTAGTGCCGTGTCCCCCATGTGTATTATTCCATCCGTCATCTGGGTGGTTCCATTTGATTCATTTTACTTAAATCTTATATAGGTATGAGCAAACCTGAACTGTAAAGTTTGGCGTCTGTACCGAATAGCAGGTGTTCGGGTCCCGGACAGGGACACAGACTTCTTAGGGAAGTTCGTGTTACAGTTTGGTTTGGCCACCCAGATGATAGTAATACTAATAAAAAAATAAATAAAAGGGTTGAAACAGGAGCATATACTTACTGAGCCTCCCGTGCAACTGTTACATTACTTCCGAATCCACTCATCAATCCTCATACATATTCACTACTTTCCCAGCCCAGCGGTAGCTATCATTGCCTACCGGTAGACACCACCACCCTCTCTAACAGCACCTGCAATTGGTTGGAATCACAGGCACTGTCTGCGTGCTTATAGTGAAGTGTAAGATAAATAAAAATGGCGTAGAGTCCCCCCTAAAGTGATACCAGCACAGATAAAGCCAAGGCTACAGGCTGCTACCCCGAGCCGTAGGCTATGTATCAAAGTAAGAGGAACCGCATGCGGCCTTTTTATTTTTAATTATTTATTTAATTTTAAAAAATTATATGTGGTCCCCCCAATTTTGATACCTAATCAAGATAAAAATGAGGGCTGGTATCCTCAGGATAGTGAAGCCCTGGATTATTGGGGACCCCCACAGCCTAAAAACTGCAGCCTACAGCCGCCCCAGCATTGTCGCATCCATTAGATGCGACAATCCCAGCGCTTTACTTGGCTCTTCCCGATAGCCCTGCTGCAGTGGCAATCGGGTTAATGACAGCATACAACTGCCATCAAGCCCAGAATTAGTCATGGGTAAGGGTCTATGAGACCCTCCATCACTAATTCTTTAAGTAAAAAGAAATAAACACAAACAGAGAAAACTCCTTTAGGCTGGTTTCACATCAGCGTTTTCCTGCCGGTTGGCGAAAAAACGCAAAACGCATGTTACCGGATCCTGTTTAATTTGACTTCAATGCATGCAAACGCAAGTGTTATTTACTGGATCCTGTGACTTGCAGTTTATGATGAGAGAGAGAAAGAGAGAGCGAGAGAGACCATGTTTTGTACAGGAAACCGGATCCTTCAAGCCGCATATAGCCGCATCCGGATCCGACGCTCATTGACATACATTGCAGCTACTGCCGCAATGTACAGGATCCGGTGACATGCAGTTTTTGAAAGGAGGTGAACAACGTAACATGTTGCGTTTTTGATAAAAGATAAAAAATGCAACTCACCGGATCCTGACACTACCGCACGCAAACGCATGTTGCCGCAAGTCCATTGACATTGCATTGAGCAGACAATGGATCCGGTAACATGCGTTTTGCGGTCGGTAGAAAAACGGTGATGTGAAACCAGCCTTATTATTTGATATAAAATGCAGCACCCTCTTTATTAACCCCAAAAAGACCCTTGAAGTTCAATCGTAATCCACACGACATCCCATGACTGTCTTGGCTCTGCTACGTCCGAGCCTGGAGAGACCAAAACATGTCCGATCTCTCCAGGCTCCAGTCCCCCTTGTCAGTGGACCCAACTGGCAGCAGTGATGTCACTCAGTTCACCGAAGGTCATGCCCGGGTCCCCAGCAGCAACAGGGAAGGCGTCCAGGCGTCTTCCCCATGCTGTTACCATTACATTTATGCCTTTTCCATCAATTTCAGTGTTTTTGTTTTTTTCCCCCCAGTACTCCTGCTAGGGTCTTTGGGAAAAATGCTCACTTTTTCTATTGACTTCCAATACTCGTTACTTAAGTTGGGCCCATTGAGCATCGGACTTGCTTGATTAGAGTACTGAGCTCTCGAGCATTTTAGCACTACTCATCACAAATTTAAAAGGGAGTGTATGTATAGAAAATCTTGAAAGGAGTTTTTTATTTATCGATTCACGCTATCAGCTAATGATATATACCCTTAAAAAGTGTTGGACAAGTGGTGTGCACTTCTGTATGCATCTCGCAACAAGTCCTATTCTAGTCAATGCTAGACTACGATTTGTGGTGCACTGAACGCCACTGCTAATCATGAATTTGACTAGTGCCACTGGTCACCTTGCTCTTTTCCCGCATCAAACTCTGGCCACTTAGTGAAAATTTGCATGAGGATGCCAAAAGTCGCAAAATGTTAGCAAAGCCTCAAGTTGGAAAAATGTTTCTAATTATGCTTCTGTGCCGCCCTGGCAAAACCAAGGTGTCACAGAGGTCTGCATCCATGTTTTTGGTGCAGATCTCACACTCCCTTGGGGAGTTTCCCACACACAGAAACACACCATCCAATCAGGTCCCACTCACCCCCTCCCCTTGAAAATGGAGGGGCGGGAGGAGCTTAGAAAGAGCAGAGTTTAGTTTCAGTCAGTCTGCAGGAGGAGAGGAGTCCGGAAGCAGCTCCTGTGTGGGGCTAGGAGAAGTGGTAGTGAGGGCCTCAGGAATAGGCCAGCCGCTTGTGGGGACCCATAGTGGACTGGGAGAGGGTAGTGCCCCCCTTCCCGGTGCCAGCTGTCGGGACCCTGTCCGGACCGGTACATGGAGCAGACACAGACCTCAGGCAGGAAAACAACACCTGAATTACATACACGGGTGTGGGACCCGTCCTCACAGCAGCCATGGGCACCAGTTACCAGCAATTTGGTTGACAAAAGACTGTGTATTTCTTCCATCTCCGTTCCTGACCCTCCACATCAATCCATCTTCATCCAGCACCATGATAACCGAACTGTGAGTGTACTATTCCCTGCAATCCCTGACACCACCACAACTCCCAATTGTGCCCCGGGACTATACCTCCCCTACCCGTGGAGGGGATTCCACCTTGCTTCCCCACACCACCAGTCCCGGGCACGGTCCCCAGAGGCAGCGGTGGTGCCACCACTTTATCACGGCAACCCACGGGTGGTGTCACGGACAATTTTCTCTACTTAATCCCCCTTTTATTGTGGAGCCTGAGATCACAGACCGGGTCACGCCACCGTACACCTACAAAAGCGACCCCTTGGCCCGGATCAGAGTACCCCTTATCCCTGGGCGACACAACCTGGCATCTGCGAACAGGATAGAACTGTCCACTTACCTGTGGAAGTGCGCCTTCAGATCATCGCCAGCGGCGTCCCGCTGAAAAATTGGAGAATCCGCCATCTTGGGCGCGAAAAGTTCCCGCCCGAGCCGTCTTCCCTGAACAGAAAGATCGCGAAGACGAAGCCCCACCCCCCGAGAGCGGAGCGAAAAGAAAAGAGAGTGCTCGGAAAACACCAAGGGGGGGCGGGTGAAGATCCAGCCTCATGTAACTGAGGAGATAAAAGGCAGGGACGCCAGGAATTTGCCTAATCCCGTTCCTGGACAAGCAAGCCGCAACCCCGATGACATCTCACCCGGCTCCGGCAGTCCGCCCGGCCGCAGTGGTGATGACGTCGGCTCCGGCAGTCCGCCTGGCCGCAACGGTGATGACGTCGGCTCCGGCAGCCCCGAGAGCGAAAAGAAAAGAGAGAGCTTGGAAAACACCAAGGGGGGGCGGGTGAAGATCCAGCCTCATGTAACTGAGGAGATAAAAGGCAGGGATGCCAGGAATTTGCCTAATCCCGTTCCTGGACAAGCAAGCCGCAACCCCGATGACTTCTCACCCGGCTCCGGCAGTCCGCCCGGCCGCAATGGTGATGACGTCGGCTCCGGCAGTCCGCCCGGCCGCAACGGTGATGACGTCGGCTCCGGCAGTCCACCCGGCTGCAACGGAGGAGGCACCCGATTGGAAGTCTGCCCCAGATGCGGCGCCAGCCGCTTCCAGGTACCCTGTCCCGGCTGTGGAGCAGTCGAAGTGCACCTGCAGAGAGGAGGAGCAGGCCAGTGAGAGATGGAGCCCTCGGCAGTTAGCGAAGCCGGTTGTAGCTGGCGCCGAGGGCATCCGAGTGGGCCTGGCTCTTAAGCAGGAGGCGGAGTACGGGACCCATGCCCCATACTGGGAGCGACGGTAGCAGAACATGGACGGCTACCCGCAAGTTAAAAAGTTGACTGTTTTATGGACTGTCACCCCTGTTGAACGTCCTCAAGTTCCGGAGGAGGCCGTCTGCACTGCAGGTGGGGGGGTGGCAGAACAGTTTAAAGTTGGAGTAAACGTACCTCCCGATGTGGGAAGATGCATGTTTGTAATGTTTAACTTGTCTTTTTCTTGTTAAAAAAAATAAACGCTGGTCGCTGGGCAGCCCGCGGACGGTCTGAATTAAACCAAGGGGGTGTGTGCCGCTGGCAAAACCAGGGTGTCACAGAGGTCTGCATCCATGTTTTTGGTGCAGATCTCACACTCCCTTGGGGAGTTTCCCACACACAGAAACACACCATCCAATCAGGTCCCACTCACCCCCTCCCCAGGAAAAGGGAGGGGCGGGAGGAGCTTAGAAAGAGCAGAGCAGAATTTAGTTTTCAGTCAGTCTGCAGGAGGAGAGGAGTCCGGAAGCAGCCCCTGTGTGAGGCTAGGAGAAGTGGTAGTGAGGGCCTCAGGAATAGGCCAGCCGCTTGTGGGGACCCGAAGTTGACCGGGATAGGGTAGTGGCCTCTCACCCCCCCGGTGCCAGCTGTCGGGACCCTGTCCGGACCGGTGCACGGATCAGACACAGACCTCAGGCAGAAAAACAACACCTGCATCTTTATTCATGCCTACTACCTTTCAAAAAAGATAAACACCGACAAAGCGGCGTGCATAGTGGCCACATCCATTTACCATTTATTTCACGGTCTTCAAGAAGTTAAACTTGGAATAAGAATGACATTTCTTAGAACTGGATGTTGCTCAAAAATTGCAGAAAGAGGGAGAAGACATTTATCCAAGAGGCTTACAGCAATAATATAGGAGCTGCAGGACTTTCTGGCAAGTACTGGTTGTGTATTACATGTGACAGCAATCTGCTGTATCCTTCATATATCTGGCCTGTGGAAGAGATTACAAAGAAAAATAGCCAAGCTTGGCTATTTTTTTTTCTTTTTTCTTTGCCAGGGCTGTGGAGTCTGAATCGTGGAGTCGGAGTTGGAGTTCATTTTGGTGGAGTCGGTATAAAATGCACCGACTCCTAAAATAAATAATAAATTGAGTCCAGTAGTTCAATTCAGAATGTGCTGAATATTTTTTCATAGGAATTTGTGAAAGTCATGAAATGTCCTATAAATGGCTGTTCTATCCCTGATCTAAGGCTGCATTCACACACAGCGTTTTTGCTACGTTTTTTGAGGATACGTTTGTCAGCTGCAAAAGCAGATCAGCCTTTTAAGAAAACGCATCACCTGAAAGGTGTTTGAGCTCATAAATAATGATTTCAATAGCAAAAGCAGATTAGAAAACCGCCACAAACTGACATGCTCATTCTTTGTGAGGATGCGTCGCACTCCAGTACAGTGTATACAGTACAGTGGCAGCGTGACAAACGCCGGTTACATGCTGTCATGTGACCCGGAAGTTGCGGCGCTGCCACTGTACTGTATAGTACTGTACTGGCATGCGCCACATCCGCCAAACCGGCGAAAAGCTGGATGTGTGAAACTGGGCGGACATCCTGGAAATCTGATTGGAAAAGTGAGGAAATTGGTTATTGCCGCCAGAACCCCTAAAATTGATTCCATCTTGAAGAGACATGCTGGGAAAGGGGCAATTGTTAATCAAGCCACTCGGTGAGGCAGCACTTATTTAATGACTGAGCAATTGCTTGAACTAAAATAATTTCTTATAGATATGGTTGAACCCTCGAGTAACCTTAAATGAAGGTCAATGGACACAGGTGGCTGAATTGAAGGAATTGCTTAATCACCCATTTACCGTGACTAACAAATTACAAGCTGAGGATTTAACTCCTGGCATTTTCATAAGGGAGTGGAAGAACTTGCTATTTTGCCTGTCCCAAAGAGGAGGTTTAATCGCAGTTGGCTTTTCTGCTTCAATGAAATGGAGAGAAACACAGCCATTGGAAAATAAAATTCTTCTGGCAGCTGTTTATGTTGACCCAAGTCATCATATACTGCTTGATGATCAACAGCTTAGTAAAGGAAAAGAAGCTTTGAGTGAGGTAGCAGTTAGGATGAGCGGCTACAGGACTTCCAGGCGGAAGAGGACTTGGAGCCTGACAGTGCTACTGCTGCCATATCTTCATCCTCATCAGATGAGGAGTTTAACTTTGACAAGTATTTGGATGACATGGAGCAGCACAGCGTTGCCGCAAGGAAAAAGATTTCACTCCGTCTCCTATAGCAATCAGATTGACCAGATTTCAGTAAAAGTTTTCACTTGCTCTCAAAGAAATAGAAAAATTCAACCATTCATCAAAACTGACTGTGCATGAGGCAATTCCTTTATACCCTGAAATTGTTAGAGATGTTGCCCATGTGGTTACGGTTTTGCCTCCAACCCAATTTAGTGTAGAGAGGTTGTTCTCTAGCCTTAAAATTATTAGGTCAGATTTGAGGTCATCTGCGAAGGAGGATCTGATGGAGGCAATTCTATTTCTTAGAACAAATTCATAGACTGCACAAATGTTATTTACTATGTTTTTGTTGAAAACGTTTTTTGCCACTTACATAGTGCATTACATAGTGTTATATATATATATATATATAACACTATGTAAGTGGCAAAAAAACGTTTTCAACAAATACATACTAAATAATAACATTTAGTATATTGCTTATATTTAAGTGAAAAATGTATTGTTGTGCAATGTGAACATCAGACACTTAATCATTTTTATGATACAATAATCAAGATATTAGATTAGATATTAGATATTAGAACATAAAATATATTTATTGGAATACAACTTTAGAACACAAAACACTAAAATTGTAAATATGTAATACAATATGTCAATATATAATATATATGCACAATATATATGTAATCTACTGTATGTTACATAGTGTATTACATATTTACAATTTATTAGTTTTTTGTGTTCTAAAGTTGTATCACAATAAATATATTTTATGTTCTATTTAAATTTCTTGATTATTGTATCATAAAAATGATTAAATGTCTGATGTTCACATTGAACTACAATACATTTTTCACTTAACTATAAGTAATATATGTGGGAGTCGGAGTCTGAGTTGGTGCAAGGGAAATTGAGGAGTCGGAGTCGAAGGTTTGGCTTACCGACTCTACAGCCCTGTTTGCCAGGACCCTGCCTACAAGTCTGCCAAAAGCACGTCGGAAACACATTATGCTCTGATGAGTTTAGAATTGATTTTTTTGGCCGTAATTCCAAAAGTTACATTTGGTGCAAAGCTACACTGCACATCACCAAAAGAACACCATATTCACAGTGAAGCATGGTGGAGGTAGCATTATACTTTAGGGCTGTGTTTTGGTAGATGGCGCTTTAGTCCAGCTGGAGGAAATTATGAACTATATGAACTTTATTTCCCTTTAGAGCTGCTGGCTTTCAGTCATAGAGGCGTGTCCGATGCAGCTAGAGTCACCGCTCGGTACACAGTAAGCAGCGGCTGTAAGCTTAGCATTGGCACTGACAGGTCGCTCCAGAGTGCAGCTGTGCAGAATAAGCTATCAGGGCTGAGGCTGAGCTTCCAGCTGCAGCTCACTGTGTACTGAGCAGTGACTGTAGCTTCACCAGCTGCTCCTGGAAGGAATAAAGTTCATTTTGTACCAGTAACCTCACTTTTAAAAAGTAAACCACATTGTAATGCTACTAATATAGTGGGTTATTAGCACTTGGGGACATAACCGGTTCCCTTTAAGTCGTCAATAGTGGTCAGCAAAGTGCACTTCAAAAAAATCTGCTATAAGGGCTCATGCTTTTTGTGTCCTGACATCGTTCAATTATTTACCAGAAGGCAAAACCACAAAAGTAACCTTTCAATTATAGCCAACATTAAAGGGGTTGTCCGGTCTAAAATGACAAGTCTGCAGTCACTCACTCTGTGTGTCACTCAATGTGACTGCTACCTTGTGAATCCTCACATCCCACACACTATGCACTGTGTCACTGCTGTCAGAGCTGGGAAGGGTGGTCACGTGGCCATAAGTATGTGATATGCCGATTAGATTGGCGCGGCCTTGCTGAATACACTTGCATGGAGCAAAATTGCGCCCATCTAGCCAGATTCTGTCCGGGAGTCTGCATATCACATACTTATGGCCACATGACCACAGTTACCGGATCTGACACCAGTGACGCAGTGCTGTGATGCGTGGATTTACAAGTCTATAGTCACAGAGTGACTGCAGACTTGTCATTTTAGACCAGACAACCCCCTTACGAGAGAGAGAGGGAAAAAAAAACAAACTGATCCGGATCGTGCACCCGGAATCCCGCGTCCGGGTTGGACCCGGATCTGCCGCTCAAACCGTGCGGATCCGGATTTGGCCGATCCGCTCAACACTACTTATTACACATCAGTTTCTGTTAATGACCGTGTTTAAACCTATATGTGAAAATTATCATCGTCACCTATTTAACTGTTAACTATTCTTTTGTACAACTGCACATAGAAGAGCTGATTAATAAACAAAACCGTATGGAAAAAGACACTAACACAGCTCTCTGTTGGCTGTACCAGCACGTCCCCACAACTAGAGAGAAATATTTGAAAAAGAAAGGACTGTGATTGCCACCAGATACAAAAAAAAACCCATAAATCTAGCCCAACTCATATTTCATGGATATAAAACCGTTTTATTGCACACAAAATACACATGGGTCATTATGTTACATATAAAATACATATAGACATATTTTGATCAGGATAGAAAATGAGGAAAGGAAAAAGGCACAGATATTCCCTTTATAATAAAATGTAAAAGGAGTACCAATACAGAAGTACGTAATTAGGGGAAGATCAAACATTCCACCGAGTAGAGCCACCAATGTGGACAATCCGTCTAAGTAACAAAGTGCAGCCCATACCTACATGTCTATGGAGCTGGACAGTAAAAGATTATGTAAGGTGCATCAGTGTTAAATTTCAAAAAACATCCATAGGTCCATAGGCGGTGGAATGCACTAATACACAAAGTGGAACTCACCCATAGCAGTATTGGATACGTCAGATATATAAAAAGCACACTCCCCTATGCATCTCGCTAGGGCTTCATAAGGGGGAATAAAGTGTAGTCTGGAACTGGTGATCTTCCCCTTATTACGTACTTCTGTATTGGTACTCCTTTTCCACTTTATTATAAAGTAGATATTATATTTCTACATAGAAGAGCTGAACCTCTTTTGAAGGTAAAGAGTAGTGTAACGCTACGGCCCTGTGCTCCTTGCTCTGCTGCAGGGACCTGCTCTGACTCACCCCCGTGGTCAGGTCCCCCAACGCTGCCCGGCATCCCTGCTCCTCCTCTATGTGGGTTCTCCCCTCCCCATCTCTGAGTCTGTGCATGCATCACAGCATCTCCAGGAGTGCCTCTAGGTCAGAGTTCCCCAACTCCAGTCCTCAAGGGCCACCAACAGTGCATGTTTTTAGGATTTCCTTAGCATTGCATGGGTGTTGGAATGATCACCTGTGCAGGTGATTAAATTATCACCTGTGCAATACTAAGGAAACCCTGAAAACATGCACTGTTGGCGGCCCTTGAGGACTGGAGTTGGGGACCCCAGCTCTAGGTAGTACACATGCGCTGATGCCCCTCTCTTTAAGGGCCAGCATGCTACTCCCAGGAAGTGCGTCCCAGCCTATTGCTGAGAGGTACTGGGTATTTAGGGCAAATTAACACTAGGGAAGTTGCCTGTTCAACACCATTAGTTTAGTCAGTTGGTTTTGTCAAGTTAGTTCACCCGGCCTCTCTCACCTTTCCCATCTGGTCCTGTCCTGTATCCAGTCCTGTTCCTGGTACGAGCCTGTCCTGCCTGTGGGCGCCTGGTTTCAGTCCTGTTAGTCCCCTGCCTGTCAGTACCAGTGTCCCTGCCTGTCTGTTTCGGCTGTGCCTCCAGGCTCAGCTACCCTGGTGGCTCTTGACACACTAGAGACTGTGCCTGTCAATCCTCGCTGTGCCTCCAGCCTCAGCTATCCCAGTTGTCCTCGCCACATCAGCGACTGTGCCTGTCCGTCCTGGCTGTGCCTTCTGCCTCTTCTCCTGTGTCTGCCCCTGCCCTGGGAGTCAGCTGCTACAGTCCCGGTTCCTTCCCTGGGAGTAGCAGGGACCGGTATCCTGTGTGGAAACCCCCGAGGTTCTCTGATGCCTTTATCTGTGTCGTGCGTGGATGGAATGCTCCAATCCAAACCTGGATGCTTCACTACTGTGTCTGTGAAAAGTCTCGATCCTCAAGCCGTGGTGGTGCATCTCCAAGCTGCGCTCTGATGCCCTCTAAAGCCATTGTCAGTATAATGTGTGGAAACCCCCATCTGATACACTCTGAAGCCTTCTTCGGTGTCGTGCATGGATGGAGTGCGCCAACCTGAACCTGGATGCCTTGTTCCTGAACATGTGGTGCATCTCCAAGCTCCTATCCGATGCCTCCAGAAGCTCTTGTTGGTGTAGTGCATGGATGGAATGCTCCAGTCTGTACCCAGATGCCTCGTTCCTAAACCTGTAGGAGATTTGCAATCGGAGAAGATCTCCTTTCTTGTTTTGGCTTGTCTGTTTTTTTTCTAGGTTTACTATGGATCCATGTGACTCCGTCTTGCTGGCCTGTCCTGATTTCTGCCTGCCAGCCAGCTACCAGTGACTTTGATGTGACTGTCTTGCCAACCTCTCCTGTTTTTTGCCTGTCTGCCAGTTACCATCGACTTTTATATGATTTTGTCTTGCTAGCCAGTTTTGATTTTCGCCTGTCTGACGGCTACCATCGACTTCGAGGAGAGAAACTCTTCTTCAGCCCTAAGAAAGAGGGGGTGTAAGGGAGGGGTACTATAACGCTACGTCCTTACGCTCCTTGCTGTGTTGCAGGGACATGCTCTTACCGCCGTGGCTGGGTCCCTAAACGTTGCCTGGCAGGCATTCCTGCTTCCTGGAGTCTATGCGCGCATCACAGCATCTTCGAGAGCGCTCCTAGGGAGTGCGTACGTGATGCTGTCCCTCTCTTAAAGGGCCAGTGCGCCCCTCCCAAGAAGTGCCTCCCAGCCTATTGCTGAGAGGTACTGGGTATTTAGAGTAAGCTCCCACTAGGGGAGTTGCCTGTTCACTATTAGTTTAGTCAGCTGGTTCTGTCTAGTCAGTTGTCAGGTCACCCATACTGACTCATCTGTCCCTGCTTGTCCCATATCCAGTCCTGTTCCTAGCTTCCACCCTGTCCTGCCTGTTGACACCTGGTTCCAGTCCTTTTAGTCCCGTCTGTTCGTACCAGTGTCCCTGCCTGTTTGTCCCGGCTGTGCCTCCAGTGTCGGTTATCCTGGTCGCTCTTGCCACACTAGAGACTGTCCCTGTCTGTCTCAGCTGTGCGTCCAGCCTCAGCTATCTCGGACGCCCTCGACACACCAGAGACTCTGCCTGTCCGTCTCAGCTGTGCCTCCTTCTGCCTCTGCTACCCTAGTGGTCCATGTTTACACTTGAGACTCAGTCCTGTTTTCTCCTGTGTCTGTCCCTGCCCTGGGAGTAGCAATTTGCGTCCGCCTTTCAATGGGCGCTTAATCAAGTCTCTCCCACTAACAGGGTGGCCCAGGGTGCCCCTGTGGTGTCCAATGGGTCCATTATCCCTGCTCAACGCTCCATCCCCAGCGGTGAATGTGACAAGTGGCCACACCAAAAATCTTGTTAGTTGATAAAAATAAGTGTGTGTGTGTGTCAGGTCCGGCGTCAGCACCCGGCAAACCCGGTCAAATGCCGGGGCCCTGGGCTGCCGGAGGGGCCCACTTGCGGTAACAAGGGGGCCTGGTGCCCGCGCTGACGCCAGCCTCCCCCCCCCCCCCCCGCCGAGGATCGCACTTTCAATTGTATCGACATCGCAGTTGACAATTGAAAGCAATGATGAGAGACGGAGCGGCGCGCTTCCTTTCTCACTATTCTCCCCGCTGTATCTGACACTGTCGGCGTTCTCAGCCTCTGACACCTTAGCAGCGAAGCGCAGTGACGTCATCACTGCGCGCCTGCTGAGAGGTCAGAGCAACAGCGGTGGATGGCCGCACCGAGGAGACCGGAGCAGCGGGGAAATCAGGAATAGTGAGTATGTAATCGTGGTGGCCAGACGACCATGGAGGTGCATTAAATGATATGGGGCTGTGTACTACATGGAGGTGCCTAATGCTATCATGGTCTGCACTGTGCTATATAGGTGCTGTGTACTACATGGAGGTGCCTAATGCTATCTGGCTCTGCACTGTGCTATATAGGGGCTGTATACTACATGGAGGTGCCTAATGCTATCAGGGTCTGCACTGTGCTATATATGGCTGTATACTACATGGAGGTGCCCAATGCTATCTGAGTCTGCACTGTGCTATATGGTGGCTGTATACTACATGAGAGTGCCTAATGCTACTGGGTCTGCACTGTGCTATTTACAGACTGTATACTACATGAGGGTGCCTAATGCTATCTGGGTCTGCAGTGTGCTATATGGGGGCTGCTTAATGTTATATGGGGGTTGCATAGTGCCATATGGGGGCTGCATTGAGAACTATGGGGGCTTCATAACACTATATGGAGGAATGCTCTACCTCTCTGGAACGCTCTACCTCAGCACATCAGACTCTCCCCTACCGTGGAAAGCTTCAAGAGGAACCTCAAGACCCACCTCTTCCAACAAGCCTACAACCTGCAATAGCGATCAGTCCAGTAGACCACTGCGCAACCAGCTCTGTCCTCACCTATTGTACCATCACCCATTCCCTGTAGACTGTGAGCCCTCGCGGGCAGGGTCCTCTCTCCTCCTATACCAGTCTGTTTTGTACTGTTAATGATTGTTGTACGCATACCCTCTTTCACTTGTAAAGCGCCATGGAATAAATGGCGCTATAATAATAAATAATAATAATAATAATATGGGGGCTGCATACTACTATATCCCCAGAGTTGTATGTCACCACCCCAGTGCTGTATACCCCCTCAGAGCTGTGTATACCCCCAGAGCTGCATGTCACCTCCCCACCTCAGAGCTGTTTGTCCCTCCACCCCAGATCCACTGCCCCCCTCTAGAGCTGTATGGCCCCCATTGCTGTATATCCCTTTCCTCAGTAATATGTATGCCTCCCAGTAATGTGTATGTCCCCAGCCTCTCTTGTGATGTATATACAGCAGTGTTACTGTTCTCTATGTGCGGCCATGTCTGTTAGTGACGGCCACCAATAAGCGTGGCACCGACACATGCCCAGGAGGAGCTGGATGGACACAAGCGGGGAAGTGAATGAGGCTGTTGCCGGCTTCCCAATATTAGAAATATCTCTAATGTGTCTGTGTGTGCATGTATAATCTGTATCTGTGTGTGTCAGTGTATATGACTGTGTATAGATTTTTGTCTATTTGTATGTGTTTTTGTGAATTTCCCTTTCATATGTGTACGTATGTCTGTATGTGTATGTATCTGTGCATGTCTATGTGTGGACGGGGCCCACTGAGACTCTTTCGCCCAGGGTCCACAAAAAAAACCTGGAGCCGGCCCTGGTGTGTGTACACATATATAGATATATAATTTTATATATATATATATATACACACATATATATATATATATATATATACACACATATATATATATATATATATATATATATATATATATATAGATATACATATATATATATATAGATATATATATACATATATATATATATAGATATATATATATAGATATACATATATATATATATAGATATATATATACATATATATATAGATATATATAATATATATATACATATAATATATATATATATATATATATATATATATATACAGATATATATATATACAAATATATATATATATATGATATACATACATATATATATAGATATACATATATATATAATATATATATACATATACATAATATATATATATATATATCATACTTCAGCTGGTGTGGTAATAAAGAGCTTCTTTCTGCCTCGCTGAGTTGGACAGCCTTCCCCTCCTTGTATTCCTTGCATTGGGTGACCACCTATCCAGCTATCGGTTTGCAATGCATATACTGTACTGCAGTTTGACACACTGGACTCCAACTCCCAGAACACACTGCGGGTCACTTCCGGTGTGGCGTCTTTCGCGTCCAGTCACCTCCAGGAATGCATTTCCCACCGTGCTTTGCGCTGGATTCCGTTGTGCTGGCCGGTGGGGGGCGCTGTATCCGGTTCCCAATCCCCCATTTCCCGTTGTTCGGCAGTGGACGAATCCATGGCCGCTGCGGGGGCCGCGTTTCCTCGGCTGGGGCCGGGTAACTGCCGGGTGGAGAATATATTACATCGGGTCCGGCGGGGACAGCTGAGCGGGTGCGGCCTGACCCGGGGATCTCAGGTAGGAGGCCGGCCGGGGCGCAGGGGCGTCCTGGGCTCACCCCGGCAGCGCTGCTGTCAGCTGTGGTATTCGGATACAATATGTCCGCTGTGGCTTCCATCAGTGTCCTGCTTTCCTTCCTCCCGGTCTGTCCGTCCAGCTCTTCTGGAGCCCTGTGACCAGCAGCTCCCTGTGGTGGGGCCATATACAGAATACACTTCCCAGTGGTGCCCGCCGATCTTTGTTTTGCCGTACAGTCATGTAACCGCTGCAGGCAATCGCTGTTCTGTACTTCTAGGCGTAACAGCTGTGGCCAGTGATTGGCTGCAGAGGTCACCACGGTGTCCAACACATCATCAGTGCAGTAAAGTAAACAAATGAGTGACAGGTGCACAAGTCATTAGTGAGCGCTAGACCCTGTATGATGACAGTTGTCATAGTGATCTGGCCGCTTCTGCCCAATGTCCGCTGGATCGCCATGGTCAGTGGTAACCAGGGCATCTTACGGGGTTGATAGATGGCGGGGGCTCCCTGTACATCATCCCGTGGTGTAGAGTGGGCAGTCATGGGCCTACGGGAGCCCTTCAGGTCTGCCATCGCTACAGGCCCATAGCCTGTGATACTGACAGGCAGTAATACTGTAGAATACAATGTATTTCTACAGATCGCAGCTCTGTCCCCAGGTGGGATAAAAAGGTATTATGTATCATGGTCATAAACGCTCAAAATAAAGAATTCGTATCGTTTATGCTACACTGTGCATCACATGGGCACAAATGATTGCCACTTCCCTAAAAACTGATAAAAATAGTCATATATCTAGCTCAAAATGGTATTCAGAAAAAGTACACAACATCCCCATAAAAACAACAGGCCCTGATGAGCCATCAGCAACAATAAAATAAGTCATGGCTTCCAAAATGTCCACGGGAGTCTGGCAGGAGGCGCTCGTGTTGGCTGAGAAGAAACGTCCATTGCACATAACATTTGTTTCCAGCAGACGGCTCCTCTTGGCTGTTAGTATCTGCATTCTGTTTATTAATCTGTATAGGATCCCCTGCAGCCGGTCGCCCCACGCGGGGATCCCCTGCAGCCGGTCGCCCCACGCGGGGATCCCCTGCAGCCGGTCGCCCCACGCGGGGATCCCCTGCAGCCGGTCGCCCCACGCGGGGATCCCCTGCAGCCGGTCGCCCCACGCGGGGATCCCCTGCAGCCGGTCGCCCCACGCGGGGATCCCCTGCAGCCGGTCGCCCCACGCGGGGATCCCCTGCAGCCGGTCGCCCCACGCGGGGATCCCCTGCAGCCGGTCGCCCCACGCGGGGATCCCCTGCAGCCGGTCGCCCCACGCGGGGATCCCCTGCAGCCGGTCGCCCCACGCGGGGATCCCCTGCAGCCGGTCGCGCCACGCGGGGATCCCCTCCAGCCGGTCGCCCCACGCGGGGATCCCCTCCAGCCGGTCGCCCCACGCGGGGATCCCCTCCAGCCGGTCGCCCCACGCGGGGATCCCCTCCAGCCGGTCGCCCCACGCGGGGATCCCCTCCATCCGGTCGCCCCACGCGGGGATCCCCTCCATCCGGTCGCCCCACGCGGGGATCCCCTCCATCCGGTCGCCCCACGCGGGGATCCCCTCCATCCGGTCGCCCCACGCGGGGATCCCCTGCAGCCGGTCGCCCCACGCGGGGATCCCCTGCAGCCGGTCGCCCCCAGAGGACACTTCCTATGATAGTCACCAACACCTTCATCTCCTGATCTGTATCAGAAGTGCGCTGAGTGAGGCCTGATGAGTGTTTCCATGTTCTGCACAATGACCTGACCACATACCGTAGTGTACTGGTGGTGTGTCTGTGCAGGCTTGTCATTGATGAACGTAATGACCTGACTGGTGGTTACTTGGAGCTGCTCCACTCCTCCTCGCACCTGTAGTAATAAATCTCCCATACTGTACGATCATATCCATTTTGTAGGCCTCACTTAGGGCCGTTCCACACATCAGGCATTTCGCCATATTACCGGATCCGGCACGCTCCAGTACCGTGTAATACAGTACAATGGCAGCGCAAGCTCCGGTCACATGCTGTCATGTGACTGGAGCTTACCGCGATGACATTGTACAGTATTACACTGTACTGGAGCGTGCCGGATCCGGTAATACGGCGAAATGGCCCTAAGATGTCATTAATTTTTCTTGCATGTAAAAAAATCCAATTTTGTTCAGTGTTTTGGACAGGGCTGTGGAGTCGGAGTCGTGGAGTCGGAGTCGGAGCTCATTTTGGTGGAGTCGGAGTCGGTATAAAATGCACCGACTCCGACTCTTAAAATATATAATAAATTGGGGACAGGAGTGCAATGCAGAATGTGCTGAATATTTTACTAAATAATAACATTTAGTATAATGCTTATATTTAAGTGAAAAATTTATTGTAGTACAATGTGAACATCAGACATTTAATTGTTTTTATGATACAATAATCAAGATATTTGGATAGAACATAAAATATTTATTGGAATACAACTTTAGAACACAAAAAACTAATAAATTGTAAATATGTAATATATATATATATATATATATATACACACAGTGTATATACACACACAAGATATATATGTAATCTACTGTATATTACATAGTGTATTACATATTTACAATTTATTACAGTTTTTTGTGTTCTAAAGTTGTATTCCAATAAATATATTTTATGTTCTATCCAAATATCTTGATTATCGTATCATAAAAATTATTAAATGTCTGATGTTCACATACACATATTCATGTACAACAATAAATTTTTCACCTAACTAAGCAATATATGTAGGAGCCGGAGTCGGAGCCGGAGTCGGAGTCGGTGCAAGAGAATTTGAGGAGTCGGAGTCGAAGGTTTGGCTTACCGACTCCACAGCCCTGGTTTTGGACCAGACTTTCAGCAGTATCTCAGTTTTTACCATCTGTTTCATCACTGATTTCCTCAGATGGAAAAAACCCAAACGATGAAATTGCAAAGTTTCTCCATTCAAGTGTTAAGAACAGAACATGGATGGCAATGTGTGCTGCAAGTCATTTTCACATGTCTGTGATTTTTTTTTTTTATTTATTGCAATAACATTCATGGGTATATGTTCTATCAGTGGGAAAAAAAACGATCATCACATATGTGATGCACTCCTGAACGACTTTTAGAGTATATACACTTTTTTTTGTTTTGTTTTTTTTTTACTTTCACTGTGCGATTGGTGCTACAACACCTTGCAATGTCATTTTGGTGGGGATCAAGAAGCCTGTACTACTGTCTCAAGAACCTGACCCCCACCGATCTGTAGGTCCCACATGATGTGGGGGCTGAGAGTCTGATTCCAGCAATGTGTTACTTACAGGCCTGTGTGTTGCTTTTTTAAGTATAATCCCATATTTTAGACTAGGTGTCTCCTGCCTCCAAGTCACCAGCTCTGTTTAACCTTGGCCTCATCACTGATTAGCAGCTTTCTGCCTATGCACAGTGTACGCAGGAAGCTGCTAATCCGCAGCAGAGAAAACTGATTTTATAATAACTGCTGCATCCTGTAGACTAAGTGACACATCACTGGAATCGGAGTCTTTGCCTCTACATCAGGGGTGGGGAACCTCCGGCCCGCGGGCCGCATGCGGCCCGCCATGACCTTTTATGTGGCCCCCGGGCAGATTCCCGGGGGAGGCAGTGCTGGTGCTGTCACCGCGGTTTGCTGCCGCCGGCCCTTTAAATCCACACATTGCTGTTTGTGCTGCAATGTGTTCTCCCGTCGGCCAGTGCCAATTGTGGGCGGGTCCACAGCAGCCTCACAGCTTCCTGCCTTGTGTGTCCGCCCCCTGCCCTCCGGAGATCAGTGCCTGCCTTCTCCTTCTGATGCAGTGTGTCCGGCTCCTGCACTCCGGTGATGTGAGTGCAATGCTGCTGTGAGTCCAGCGCCGACCCTCTGCTGCTATATGCCCTGCCCAATGCTTTGTGCCTCCCCACACCAGTTCTGTAAACCCTCTCCCCCAGAGTTGCATGAAACTCTCAGCGCAGTGTGCCCCCCAATGTCCTGTGTGCACCTCTCCCCCAGTCCTGTGTGCACCCCCACACAATCCTATGTGCAGCCCATCACCCAGTCCTGTGTGCACCCCATCACCCAGTCCTGTGTGCACCCCATCACCCAGTCCTGTGTGCACCCCATCACCCAGTCCTGTGTGCACCCCCTCAGTCCTGTGTGCACCCCCCCAGTCCTGTGTGCAGCCCCCCAATGTCCTGTGTGTACCCCCACACAATCCTATGTGCAGCCCATCACCCAGTCCTGTGTGCACCCCCCCAGTCCTGTGTGCACCCCCCCAGTCCTGTGTGCACCCCCCCAGTCCTGTGTGCACCCCCCCAGTCCTGTGTGCACCCCCCCAGTCCTGTGTGCACCCCCCCAGTCCTGTGTGCACCCCCCCAGTCCTGTGTGCACCCCCCCAGTCCTGTGTGCACCCCCCCAGTCCTGTGTGCACCCCCCCAGTCCTGTGTGCACCCCCCCAGTCCTGTGTGCACCCCCCCAGTCCTGTGTGCACCCCCCCAGTCCTGTGTGCACCCCCCCAGTCCTGTGTGCACCCCCCCAGTCCTGTGTGCACCCCCCCAGTCCTGTGTGCACCCCCCCAGTCCTGTGTGCACCCCCCCAGTCCTGTGTGCAGCCCCCCAATGTCCTGTGTGCACCCCCACACAATCCTATGTGCAGCCCATCACCCAGTCCTGTGTGCACCCCCTCAGTCCTGTGTGCACCCCCTCAGTCCTGTGTGCACCCCCCCAGTCCTGTGTGCACCCCCCCAGTCCTGTGTGCACCCCCCCAGTCCTGTGTGCACCCCCCCAGTCCTGTGTGCACCCCCCCAGTCCTGTGTGCACCCCCCCAGTCCTGTGTGCACCCCCCCAGTCCTGTGTGCACCCCCCCAGTCCTGTGTGCAGCCCCCCCAGTCGTGTGTGCAGACCCCCACAGTCGTGTGTGCAGACCCCCACAGTCGTGTGTGCAGACCCCCACAGTGATGTCTGTGGCTCCCCCCCAGTGATGTCTGTGGCTCCCCCCCAGTGATGTCTGTGGCTCCCCCCCAGTGATGTCTGTGGCTCCCCCCCAGTGATGTCTGTGGCTCCCCCCCAGTGATGTCTGTGGCTCCCCCCCAGTGATGTCTGTGGCTCCCCCCCAGTGATGTCTGTGGCTCCCCCCCAGTGATGTCTGTGGCTCCCCCCCAGTGATGTCTGTGGCTCCCCCCCAGTGATGTCTGTGGCTCCCCCCCAGTGATGTCTGTGGCTCCCCCCCAGTGATGTCTGTGGCTCCCCCCCAGTGATGTCTGTGGCCTCCCCCCAGTGATGTCTGTGCCTCCAGCCCCGCGTGTGGTGTCTGTGCCCCCAGCCCCATGCCCCCAGTTAATTAATTGCTTCACCCAATATAGCAGGGTCATTTAAACATTGATAATTTTGTGCGGCCCCCGAAGGTTGGTAGAAATTTCCAAATGGCCCCCGACAGAAAAAAGGTTCCCCACCCCTGCTCTACATCATGCAGCTATAAGATGAGGTAGCAGAAACCGAAAGATACCCTTTAAGAAGCTTTGTCACACTTTAACTAAACAAAAAGGTTCTAGCACTGCTTTGCTCACATCTGTGTAGTGGATTTTGTTTACAATGGCAGCCATAGTGATGTGATGGATCAGATGACTGTCGGACCTCATTACTTGTCTTTGTAGTACTCCTTTGACAACTTTTGAGCTTTACCATAAGTTTAATCATTTGTACAAGTTATGATAATGGCTAAATATGTGGTAAACAATTCACCACGCAATACTGGTAATTAAAACTATGGTAGAGCGCAAAAGCTGGTAGCAAGAACATGCTCCCCCCCATTGATTTAGTTATACCAGGGAATATACAGCGCTGCCTGCAGACATACAGGCGTATCAGCATCCTCAACAATGTGATGCTTTATTTGATGTATAGATGTGCCAGGCCCAAAATCAAATACTGTTGTTATACTACGTAAATGAGGCTCCTGGGCAAGATTTAAACTCTGTTCCTCCAGGGTTATTTAAGGGAATCTGTCACCAGGTTTTTCCACCTAATCGGAGAGCAGTATAATGTAAAGAAAGAGACCCTGATTCCAGCGATGTGTCACTTACTGGGCTGCTTAGTGTAGTTTTGATCTACTGCTGATTAAGCAGTGATTTTGGCATTAGAGGACTACTTGGCGTGTTGCAGGTAATCCAGCATATTCATGAGCTCTGTATAACTGCTAGATCTGCAGCAGAGAAAACCCTTATTTTATCAAAATGACAGAAAACAGCTCAGTAAGTGACACATCACTGGAATCAGGGTCTCTGCCCCTACATTATGCTGCTCTCAGATGGAGTAACAAAAACCTGGTGACAGATTCCCTTTAAGAAGATATGCTGGCATTTTATATATTGTGAATAGGAGAATTTAAACTGATGGTGTCATTGTTTTTTTTTCTCGAGATTCCTATAGTGTTTTTTTTTTTTACTATTATTTTTTTTTTAACTGCAATTAAAATTCTGTGTCCTGTTCATGATAGTATGCTGAACAGAAGTGTCACAATCACGTCTCATTCTGTGTGATTATTAATCATAACATGCCCCCTCTCTGACGAAGGTCCGGGGGTCTTACCTTCCAGAAAACTGGCACGGGAGAAGTCTATATACATATATTATATAGTGTGTATATGTGTGTGTGTGTGTATGTATATGTGTATATATATATATATATATATATATATATATATATATATATATATATATATATATATATATATATTATTAGCTCTTGTTTCTTTTCACATGGGTGCTCTGCTCTGTGAAGAATTACTCCGAAAAAGCTCTTCTTATTAATTTCTATTGTAAAACCACTTTCCTGTTTGTCTTCAGTCTTTTGAGCGTTTTTGTTTCACTTCAGCTTCTGACAAACATCTGGTGGGGAAAAAGAATGTGCGTGTCACTTCTTAGAAGAGTCTCCCGAAGCAAAGCGCTCCAAACTAGGTGCTGGTAAATGAAAAGGCTGCAAAAAGAGCACTTCAGGAAATAAGACGTGACGTTCTGTAAGACACATGACATCTTTTTCTGGTGGATTTCGTTGGCGTCCTTCACCTGACAAAGAGCCCCATAAAATGAACATAATCCATCAATGTAAAAAGGACATTACGGGGCACATGCTCAGTCTTTTTTTCACTTCTTTTGTTTATTCTTCGGACGGCTTGAGCTCAAAAGTTGCCTGCTCTCTATTCCTGACAGTATAGCGAAAAAGATGCCAGTGGCAGAGACCCTCCTACAACGACGGGTTCAGATGTAATCCCCGACGGATTAAAAAGTTACAGGTTTAAACGTAATCTCCGATGGGACCACTGAACGTGGGGAAGAATGGAGTGTGAAAGCACAATAAAAGACTGTGTGCTCATAGCCTAAAACTGCTTGCAAAACTCGATTAAGGGAATAAAAAAACTCCTGAAAAAACTCCCCATAGCGGTTTCCACTAGAAAACTCACTGTTTTTTTTACTTAATAAACATGTACACATCAGCTGTTGCTGATGAGATTGTATGTAGATAAGAGAGCGAGGAGGCAGAGCTCTGCCTTTAGCTCCTCCCTCTGCCTCTAGCCCCTTCCTATAGCTCCTGCCTCTAGCCCCTCTCTCTGTGTGCCTCTAGCCCCTCTCTCTGTGTGCCTCTAGCCCCTCTCTCTGTGTGCCTCTAGCCCCTCTCTCTGTGTGCCTCTAGCCCCTCTCTGTGTGTGCCTCTAGCCCCTCTCTGTGTGTGCCTCTAGCCCCTCTCTGTGTGTGCCTCTAGCCCCTCTCTGTGTGTGCCTCTAGCCCCTCTCTGTGTGTGCCTCTAGCCCCTCTCTGTGTGTGCCTCTGGCCCCTCTCTGTGTGTGCCTCTGGCCCCTCTCTGTGTGTGCCTCTGGCCCCTCTCTGTGTGTGCCTCTGGCCCCTCTCTGTGTGTGCCTCTGGCCCCTCTCTGTGTGTGCCTCTGGCCCCTCTCTGTGTGTGCCTCTGGCCCCTCTCTGTGTGTGCCTCTGGCCCCTCTCTGTGTGTGCCTCTGGCCCCTCTCTGTGTGTGCCTCTGGCCCCTCTCTGTGTGTGCCTCTGGCCCCTCTCTGTGTGTGCCTCTGGCCCCTCTCTGTGTGTGCCTCTGGCCCCTCTCTGTGTGTGCCTCTGGCCCCTCTCTGTGTGTGCCTCTGGCCCCTCTCTGTGTGTGCCTCTGGCCCCTCTCTGTGTGTGCCTCTGGCCCCTCTGTGTGTGCCTCTGGCCCCTCTCTGTGTGTGCCTCTGGCCCCTCTCTGTGTGTGCCTCTGGCCCCTCTCTGTGTGTGCCTCTGGCCCCTCTCTCTGTGTGTGCCTCTGGCCCCCCTCTCTGTGTGTGCCTCTGGCCCCCCTCTCTGTGTGTGCCTCTGGCCCCCCTCTCTGTGTGTGCCTCTGGCCCCCCTCTCTGTGTGTGCCTCTGGCCCCCCTCTCTGTGTGTGCCTCTGGCCCCTCTCTGTGTGTGCCTCTGGCCCCTCTCTGTGTGTGCCTCTGGCCCCTCTCTGTGTGTGCCTCTGGCCCCTCTCTGTGTGTGCCTCTGGCCCCTCTCTGTGTGTGCCTCTGGCCCCTCTCTGTGTGTGCCTCTGGCCCCTCTCTGTGTGCCTCTGGCCCCTCTCTGTGTGTGCCTCTGGCCCCTCTCTGTGTGTGCCTCTGGCCCCTCTCTGTGTGTGCCTCTGGCCCCTTTCTCTGTGTGTGCCTCTGGCCCCCCTCTCTGTGTGTGCCTCTGGCCCCCCTCTCTGTGTGTGCCTCTGGCCCCCCTTTCTGTGTGTGCCTCTGGCCCCCCTCTCTGTGTGTGCCTCTGGCCCCTCTCTGTGTGTGCCTCTGGCCCCTCTCTGTGTGTGCCTCTGGCCCCTCTCTGTGTGTGCCTCTGGCCCCTCTCTGTGTGTGCCTCTGGCCCCTCTCTGTGTGTGCCTCTGGCCCCCCTCTCTGTGTGTGCCTCTGGCCCCCCTCTCTGTGTGTGCCTCTGGCCCCCCTCTCTGTGTGTGCCTCTGGCCCCTCTCTGTGTGTGCCTCTGGCCCCTCTCTGTGTGTGCCTCTGGCCCCCCTCTCCGTGTGTGCCTCTGGCCCCCCTCTCTGTGTGTGCCTCTGGCCCCCCTCTCTGTGTGTGCCTCTGGCCCCCCTCTCTGTGTGTGCCTCTGGCCCCCCTCTCTGTGTGTGCCTCTGGCCCCCCTCTCTGTGTGTGCCTCTGGCCCCTCTCTGTGTGTGCCTCTGGCCCCTCTCTGTGTGTGCCTCTGGCCCCTCTCTGTGTGTGCCTCTGGCCCCTCTCTGTGTGTGCCTCTGGCCCCTCTCTGTGTGTGCCTCTGGCCCCTCTCTGTGTGCCTCTGGCCCCTCTCTGTGTGTGCCTCTGGCCCCTCTCTGTGTGTGCCTCTGGCCCCTTTCTCTGTGTGTGCCTCTGGCCCCTTTCTCTGTGTGTGCCTCTGGCCCCTTTCTCTGTGTGTGCCTCTGGCCCCTTTCTCTGTGTGTGCCTCTGGCCCCTCTCCCTAGCTCCTCCCGTTGTCCTAGAATCTCATCAGTAACAACTGGCATCTCCTGTCTCAGTAATGAGTCTTCACTGAATGCAGAGAAAGAGGCACATTTCTCTGATAAGATATATTACACAGTTGCTTATTTTAATGTGTACCATTGATTTATGTTAAAATTAAAACAACTGTTAAACTTTAAACGTTGGATAATCTTTTTGCCTATAGTTTTGCTTTATTTTCCTTTATTTTGACATCAGCAGATTTCCCCAGGCCTAGGTGCCAGCTCAGATTACTTTTGTGGCCAGACACCACCATGGAATTGAATCCATAACATGCCATGTGCAAACTTGCTCCATGTTAAAGAATGAAGGCAGAGACCAATATCAAAGTAATTGGCCGGCCGACAGCAAGAACACTGTATGTTCCACCCATTACATTGCTGGTCTTCAGTCACTATGTGTAAAATACCAATATTGCTCTATTGGTGTAACCTTCACACTTCTTTACCAACATTAAACAGGACAGTATCACATCAGGTCACCAGAGCAGGCAATGCATGGATTAGGGTGCGCTGCACGGAGACATGGGCCGGAACGTGAGTTGCATGAAGCCGTAGAAAAGTGAAGGAAAGCCAACATCTGCAAGGGAAAGAAAAAAAAAAAATCAAATCACATTTTGATCCTTAAAAAAAAGGTTTAATATACATAGAAGATACCTGGTCTACTCATTTCAAGCTACTTTAGCTCTCAATCTTGGCAAAATGTGTCTAAAAGAGACATTTATATGACACACATTCTCAAAAAAATGGGGAGGAAGTGGAGAGCATATAAAAAAACCTCCCATATATGTCCTTGAAAACATTATTAACACTAGAACTACTGAGGTAGTCATTTTGACTACTTTGCACCATGTATTTCTATATAGGTGTCACAAGTCCAGTAGTTCTAGTGTTAACCCTGTACATTGTGTAAAGAAATAATGATATAATAATGCACAGATTAGCAAAATGTTTGCTATCACCCACACAATATAAGTGATAAAAGAAAAACATAATTTATGTGTACAAAATAATATTAAAAAAAATTAAAACCCTTTTCCAAATGCATATTTGTCAAAAAACATTTGAATTAAGAAAATTAAAATTATTTTTAGATGGCATATTAAATATATAGAAAAAAACATTCATTTAACAAAATTAACATTTGCAAGTGAAATCATACCGAATAATGAATTTATATATAGGTGTATCAATAACCAAAAACTGATGCAAAGTAGTAAAACGCTAGTAAGTTTCAACCGAGTGGGAATGTGAAAAGATGCCAATGGGAACAAACTAACTGAACCAGAACAGATCAATAAAAGATGGAAAGAATACACAGAGCACCTCTAAAAGAATGGCTCCATGAAATGGGAAGAAACTGAGACTGGAAATGATGGCAAACTGAACATATTAAAAGATTAAGTCGTTGTTGCGATAAAGTTTCTGTCCAAAAACTAAGCACCTGGATGTGACAATATTCCAACAGAGCTAATAAAGTCTTCTGAAGCAGCAATTGATGTCATCACACATCGGTGTCAACACATGGACAACTGGTCAGTGGCCCAAGGACTGGACAAGATAAGTGTTTATTCCTTTTCTGAAGAAGCGAGATGCTACAGACTATGGAAACTATTGGACTATTGTGGTCATACCTTATGCCAGTAAAATACTACAGAAAATCCTACAAACACGGTTATAGCCTTACTTCAACAAAGAGCTGCCAGAGGAACCAGCAAGATTCAGAAAATGCAGAGGAACAAGAGATTGCTAACATTAGATGGATAATGGAAAAGGCCAAAAAATGTAACAAGGAGCCCTCTTTTTGCTTCATCAACTACAGCAAATCTTTTGACTGTGTTGATCACCAGAACCTTAGTAATACTATGAAGGATATGGGCTAAACCATCTGATCAGCCTCATCAGGAACCTTATATCGACCAAAAGGCAACAGTCCGATCAGAACACGGTGACACGGCACGGTTCAAGGTAGAGCAAGATGTCAGACAAGGCAACACACTCACCATTCTCT
Source organism: Anomaloglossus baeobatrachus (assembly GCF_048569485.1). Classification (NCBI taxonomy): domain Eukaryota; kingdom Metazoa; phylum Chordata; class Amphibia; order Anura; family Aromobatidae; genus Anomaloglossus; species Anomaloglossus baeobatrachus. Next base: position 347,910,411 of record NC_134357.1, on the reverse strand, counting down.
TCAACTTTTAGGAAAGCTGGACTTGCCGAAAAAGGACTCAAAATTGCTGGACAAATCATCAACAATCTTAAATATGCAGACAATACAGCATTGTTAGTGACAAGCATAGATGGGCTGAAGGACTTATTATAGAGTGTCAACATGGAAAGTTTGAACATGGGACTCCTACTCAAAACAATGAAGACAAAGATATTGGCTACTGTCAAGTATGACCGGGACACATTTGAGATGGACGGCAATGAACTGGAAGTTGTAAAGGACTTCAACCTACTCAGATCAATGATTACTAAAGATGCAGCGACGACACCGGAAATCAATAAGAGAATAGCTATGGGCAAATCAGCAATGAAGTCACTGGACAAGGTGTTCAAATCGAGGAACATTTAATTGGTGAAGAAGACACTACTCATCCATAGTATGGTCTTTTCTGTGGTAACACATTGAGGCGAAACCTGGACGATAAAGAAACAAGACAAAAAAAGAATCACCACCTTCAAAATATGGTCTGGAGAAGGATGTTATCAATACCATGGATGGCAAGAAGAACAAACAGATACATTTGGGAACAAATCAAGCCAGACATTTCTCTGGAAGCAAGGATCACCAAGCTACAACTTGCCTTCTATAGACACATCATACGAAGAGAGCAATCGCTGCAGAAGGACGACATGGTTGGAAGAGTAGAAGTAATAAGGTGAAGAGGAAGACCAGCAACCCAATGGCTTGGTGCTATCAAGAAAAGGATGGAGAAGACGACCCCAGTATGCATATCTAGGCTGGCACAAAATCGATCTTCCTACAGAGCATTCATCCATCAAGTCGCCTTGGCTCGAGATTGCGCTAAAGGCCATTATATAATAATAGGTACATAAGGTCGATTTTAAAATTGAGGCTATATTAAGGGATCAGGTATCTAGTCTTGGGATCCAATATGCTATACGTTGTAACAGAACCTGAGCCCAATTACCACCTCTTGGTGGTCTATTAACACTATCCATACCTGTGACAATCAGTGATGAAACATTGCCTTGATGCTTATCATGAAAAGTCTGGATAAACCAGACATCAAACATCTTGTTTTTGAAGGCTCTAGTATGGCATCATGTCCTTAGCTATTCTTTTTTTAAACTTGCACGCAGTACAACATACTCGTATATACACTACCGTTCAAAAGTTTGGGGTCACCCAGACAATGTTGTCTTTTTTATGAAAAATCATACTTTTTATTTATCAATTGAGTTGCACAATAATAGAAAATATAGTCCAGACATTGACGAGGTTAGAAGTAATGATTTTTACTTGAAATAATAATTTGCTCTTTCAAACTTTGCTTTCGTCACAAAATGCTCCTTTGCAGCAAGTACACCTTTGCAGACCTTTGGCATTCTAGCTGTTAATTTGCTGAGGTAATCTGGAGATATTTCACCCCGTGCTTCCAGAAGCCCCTCCCACAAGGTGGATTGGCTTGATGGGCACTCTTTGTGTACCATACGGTCAAGCTTCTCCGACAACAGCTCAATAGGGTTGAGATCTGCTGACTGGGCTAGCCACTGCATTTCAGATAGAATACCAGCTGCCTGCTTCTTCCCTAAATAGTTCATGCTTAATTTGGAGGTGGGCTTTGGGTCATTGTCCTGTTGTAGGATGAAATTGGCTCCAATCATATGCTGTCCACAGGGTATGGAATGGCATGGCGTTGCAAAATGGAGTGATAGCCTTCCTTATTCAAAATCCCTTTTACCAATCTCCCACTTTACCAGCACCAAAGCAACCCCAGACCATCACATTACCTCCACCATGCTTGACAGATGGCGTCAGGCACTCTTCCAGCATTTGTTTTAGTTTTTCTGCATCTCACAAATGTTCTTCTGTGTGATCCAAACACCTCAAACTTCGATTCATCTGTCCATAACCCTTTTTTCCAATCTTCCTCTGTCCAATGTCTGTTCTTTTGCCCATGTTAATCTTTTCCTTTTATTAGCCAGTCTCAGATGTGGCTTTTTCTTTGCCACTCTGCCCTGAAGGCCAGCATCCTGAAGTCTCCTCTTCACTGTAGACGTTGACATTGGTGTTTTGCGGGTACTATTTAATGAAGCTGCCAGTTGAGGACCTGTGAGGCGTAGATTTCTCAAACTAGAGACTCTAATGTACTTGTCTTGTTGCTCAGTTGTGCAGCGGGGCCTCCCACTTCTTTCTACTCTGGTTAGAGCCTGTTTGTGCTCTCCTCTGACAGGAGTAGTACACACCGTTGTAGAAAATCTTCAGTTTCTTGGCAATTTCTCAAGTGGAATATCCTTTATTTCTAACAACAAAAATAGACTGTCGAGTTTCACATGAAAGTTCTCTTTTTCTGGCCATTTTGAGAGTTTAATAGACCCAATAAATGTAATGCTCTAGATTCTCAACTAGCTCAAAGGAAGGTCAGTTTTATAGCTTCTCTAATCAGCAAAACTGTTTTCAGCTGTGCTAACATACTTGAACCAAGGGTTTTTAAGGGATTTCCAAACATCCATTAGCCTTCTAACAGTCTGCAAACACATTGTACCATTAGAACACTGGAGTGGTGGTTGTTGGAAATGGGCCTCTATACACCTACCGTGTTTTTCCAAAAATAAGACCTCCCCCAAAAATAAGCCCTAGCAGGGATTTTCAGCATTTTCGGAGAAAGGCTTAAATATAAGCCCTCCCCCGAAAATAAGCCCTAGTCCCGGATCAATAATGAAGTGTCCGTGCAGCTAAAAAAGATACAGATACTGCAGGACACTTCATTATACACAGCGGCACCCGGCAATTACACTCACCCGACGCCGAGCAGCAGGACCTGCAGTGATCACACACCCGCACACATCAGATCACACACACACACACACACACACACACACACACACACACACACACACACAATCAGATCTCACACACAAACATTGGATCGCACACACAGTCAGATCACACACACAAACATCGGCTTACACGCAAACAACAAATCTCACACACACATCGGATCGCATACACACTCACCTCATCCAGTGACACCGATATCTTCTTCTCGCCGGGAGAATCCTGAGAGGCAGTGCAGTGCAGCGCGACGAACAGGACCTGCGGACGGACATGTGACTTGCTCTCATTCCCTGCTGCCGTAAGTGCCGGATGTGATGTGTGTGTGTGTGTGTGTCTGCAATCGGCTGTTTGTGTCTGCATTCGGATGTGTGTATCTGTGACCGGCTGTGTGTGTCTGCGATCGGATGTGTATATCTGTGATGGCTGTGCATGCCTGCGATCTGCTGTGTGTGATCTGCTGTGTATATCTGCGATCTGCTGTGTGTGTGTGATCTGCTGTGTATATCTGCGATCTGCTGTGTATCTGTGATCGGCTATGTGTATCTGTGATCGGCTGTGTGTGCCTGCGATCTGCTGTGTGTGATCTGCTGTGTATATCTGCGATCGGCTGTGTGTGTATCTGCGATCGGCTGTGTGTATCTGCGATCGGCTGTGTGTATCTGCGATCGGCTGTGTGTATCTGCGATCGGCTGTGTGTATCTGTGATCGGCTGTGTGTATCTGTGATCGGCTGTGTGTATCTGTGATCGGCTGTGTGTATCTGTGATCGGCTGTGTGTATCTGTGATCGGCTGTGTGTATCTGTGATCGGCTGTGTGTATCTGTGATCGGCTGTGTGTATCTGTGATCGGCTGTGTGTATCTGTGATCGGCTGTGTGTATCTGTGATCGGCTGTGTGTATCTGTGATCGGCTGTGTGTATCTGTGATCGGCTGTGTGTATCTGTGATCGGCTGTGTGTATCTGTGATCGGCTGTGTGTATCTGTGATCGGCTGTGTGTATCTGTGATCGGCTGTGTGTATCTGTGATCGGCTGTGTGTATCTGTGATCGGCTGTGTGTATCTGTGATCGGCTGTGTGTGCCTGCGATCTGTGTGGGATCTGCTGTGTATATCTGTGATCTGCTGTGTGTCTGTGTGTTATCTGCTGTGTGTGTCTGGGATCTGCTGTGTGTGTCAGCGTGTCAGCTAGCAGCAGGGTAGGACGGCGTGCAGCACCAACCGGAGATCTCTTGGGAAGTGGGGGGTCTGCTTTTTTGGGGGGTAAACTTACCCCCAACCGTGTTTCTCCAAGAATAAGACCTCCTCCAAAAATAAGCCCTAGCGCTTTTTGGGGGGGCAAAAAAAGTATAAGACAGTGTCTTATTTTTGGAAAAACACGGTATGTAGATATTGCATTAAAAAACAGACGTTTGCAGCTAGAATAGTCATTTACCACATTAACAATGTATAGAGTGTATTTCTGTTTAATTTAATGTTAGCTTCATTGAAAAAAATGTGATTTTGTTTCAAAAATAAGGAAATATCTAAGTGACCCTAAACTTTTGAACTGTAGTGTGGACATGTATGATATTGGGCGAAATAAACTATACGAGTGGTATTGCAGGTAGGGAACAATTTGATTCCATTGTTGTGTTGAGCCTGCTGTGGTTGAATGGGCGGCTACATCGGAGCAGCTTGTGGATCACGTACGTCTTTTATACCAGGGGTTTTTCTGCTTTTTGTGTCTTCAAATAGGTGAGAACTAGGGCCGGAGTCTGGACCAAACCCATCGTCCTGCAGTAGCTCTTCATGGCTCGCGCCACAATTGAGATTGGTCCCCAAAAATTACTAGTTACTGAAACATCAGTGTTTTGTAATTTTCCAGAACTCCAGTTGATTTCCGTTCGGTTTTCTAGCTCTTTGGTCAGATCGTTCCTCCTTGTGAAGGGAGTGATTCTGAGAATAAACATTATTGTGGTAACGTCTGAGAACATTAGATAAATGGCACAGCATTTTGTGTAGTGTTAAAACATTCATCAATAGTATCTCAGAGGGAAACTATACAACCTCATGGGATCATTATATCACAGTAGTCATACATGCCATTAAAAGGGTGTTTGCCTTTCAGGAAAGAGAACTCCATAATGCTCTAAGACAATGCTCTAAGACACAGGTGTTCAACCTTTGCCACATTAAAGGGAACCTGTCACCAGAATTTTCGCTATTAAACTAAAAGAATCCCCTTCTGCTGCTCCTGGGCTGCGTTCTAGAAAGGTTCATCTTGCTACTGGCCCCCCTTTCAGACCTAAATAACTTTATAAAATATTACCTTTTGCTATGGTAATGAGGTTTGCTGGCCCCGTGGGTGGGCTGTATTTCGTCTGTTATCCCCCCTCCTGCCGCTGTTTGCCGTCCCCCAGTGTTCTTTTACATAGATGAGGTCGCTGCCCTCATGTTCCGCAGTGCTCCGGGAGTCTCGCGCATGCACAGTGGCACTATCACGGGACTGAGCACTGTGTTCAAATCGCGAGCGCCGGTGATGTTATTGTGCAGGCGCGAGATTATGGGCGGCGCTGTGAATGTCATCACCAGCATCATCCAAGTACCCGCCCATAATCTCGCGCCTGCACAATAACATCACCGGCGCTCGCGAATTGAAAACAGTGCTCAGTCCCGCGATAGTGCCACTGCGCATGCGCGAGACTCCCAGTGCACTGCGGAAGATGAGGGCGGCAGCCTAATCTATGTAAATGAACACTGGGGGATGGCGAACAGCGGCAGGAGGGGGAATAGCAGACAAAATACAGCCTGCCCACGGGGCCAACAAACCTCATCACCATAGCAAAAGGTAATATTTTATAAAGTTGTTATTTAGGTCTGAAAGGGGGGCCAGTAGCAAGATGAACCTTTCTAGAACGCAGCCCAGGAGCTGCAAAAGGGGATTCTTTTAGTTTCATAGCGAAAATTCTGGTGACAGGTTCCCTGTAAAACTGGTCTTGGACCACCCAAGGACCTTTGGTCACGTGACCATCATATCCCCATAGATCCTTTCTACCTCTGAAACTGCACTGATTGTGCAGAACTGGTATTATCAGTGTAGTTTTATGTTTTTAACAAACAGTAGGATCATACATATTCTATGTGAAATTTGATGTGTAGTAACAAAAAAAAAATAAATCATAATATTTTAAGAAAGTTTACAAGTCTGTGTTCAGCCGGATTCATAGTCTTGCTGGGCCGCAGGTTGGACAGCCCTGCTGTAGGATAACAAACAGAACAGATACCTGCGCTCACTGGGTGTACCTCAGCACAAGCTCGAAGCTCAGTGATTAGCTCCAGCAGTGACGTGTGCTGTTGACGTGACTTCACCACTACAGCCAAGTCACTGGGACCCGAACAGCAGCTGGGGGCCACCGCTGGTGCAGCTCTGCTTGTTTGTGGATGTTTGAGACCTTTATAGAAATCTGTCACCAGGTTTATGCTTTGCAATGTGAGGCAGACACCCCGATTCTACTGCTGTGTCATTTTAGTGGGGTTCTTGCTGTAGTTATGATGCTGCAAATCTGCTAGTGTTCTTAGTTGTATAATTGTATAACCCCATCTCTGCTGTTGTTTGACAGCTTTCTTCCTGCACTGTGCATAGGCAGAAAGGTAAGGCTAATTTCACACATCAGTTTTTGGCATCAGGCACAATCCGGCGTGTGTCTGATGCAACGGATCTGGCGCAGAATATGCAAAAACTGATGTGCCTGATCCTTTTTTTTGACGGTTCCAATATAACTGATCCGTCAAAAAACTGATCCGTCACATCCGTTTTTGCATCCTATTCGTGTGTTTTTTTTTTTTTTGTTTTTTTTTTGCTGGATCCTCTTTTTTCAATACATTGGAGCATGCTCAGTTTACAAAAACTGATCCGGCGGCCGCATCCATTTTACCGCATTACGCCGGATCCGGCGTCCATAGGCTTCCATTGTAAAACAAGCCGTATCGCGCCAGATCCGGCGCAATGCGTTTTTCTTTGTCGCTCCATTGGGAGACCCAGACAATTGGGTGTATAGCTTCTGCCTCCGGAGGCCACACAAAGTATTACACTTTAAAAAGTGTAACCCCTCCCCTCTGCCTATACACCCTCCCGTGCATCACGGGCCCATCAGTTTTTTGCTTTGTGTTGAAGGAGGCACACATGCACGCAAGCTCCACATTTTAGTCAGCAGCAGCTGCTGACTTTATCGGATGGAAGAAAAGAGGGCTCCTAACAGGGCTCCCGGCATGCTCCCTTCTCACCCCACTCTGGTCGGCGGTGCTGTTAAGGTTGAGGTACCCATTGCGGGTACAAAGGCTGGAGCCACATGCCGTTATCCTTCCCCATCCCTTAGGGGCTCTGGGAGAAGTGGGATCCTAGCCGGTCACCATGCACTGGGACCGGGCTCCCTCCGCAGCCCCTGGGGGAATCTGACGGACAGGAGATCGGGTATCGTCAGGGGACGTCAGCGGTGAAGGCCCTGCTACTCTGAGGTACTCTGTGTCCCCTTGGGGACGGCGCATAGAGCGCCTGTGTAACAGAAGCTGCAGCGGCTGCTGTGTGTTTTGACACCTCCAGCTCCACCGCTGGGACTACCGCGCCGACCGCACCTGTTTGCCGGCCGGGTTACTAACTTTAGTCCCCGGCTTCTGCGGCCTAGTACCGCATACTCCCGCCCCCGGGCCTGCCAGTCAGGGGTAAGGGCGGGACGCTAGACTGGACGTCAGCGGTGAGGGCTGGAGCATACTAGGTATCCTCCTCCCCCCTCACTGAGCACCGTGGGGCACCAGATTCCCGCACTTTCTGAGGCACGCCCACGGCTCACTCCTCCTCTTGAGAACGCTGGCAGCCATTGCTATCTGCACTTCTGCCGGTGGAGAACTTCAGACCGAGCTCCAGCTCTGGGAGGCCCAGGCAGGGAATCTGGTGGACACACAACCGCTGAGGGCGGTCGGTAAGCCGCACCGGTTACCTGGTGCTGGCCCCCCCGGGTGCCGAAGAGTATATATAGATATATCCATATACTGTATACATTGCTCTGTTCGGCCGCATTATTTGCTTTTGGCTATATACCCTCACTGATTGCTCTAAGAGGAGACAACAGCATGTCGTCCGCAAAAAGCAAGGGTGCCAAGGCACAGGCTTATTTTGCAACCTGTACCTCTTGTGCGGCTATGTTACCTGCAGGTTCCACCTACCCTCATTGTGTGCAATGCTCGGCCCCTGTGACACTCACTCAGCCGGAGCCTCAGCCACGGGTGGGACCCCCGGCCCAGGTAGAACCACCGGCTACCACTGTCCAGGTGGCAGGGACAGAGTTTGCAGTGTTGGCTGAGAAACTTTCTGAGTCACTTTCACAATCCATGGCTCAGTCTATGGATAAATGGTCTGCTAAGATACTAGAAGCTTTGCAGTCCAGACCTGTAACACAGGCCCCGGGCACGGTTGATTCATTGCCCCCAGGCCCCCCTCGGTCGGAGCAGCAAAGTGCTCCTGGGGTGACTCCTAGGTCCCACGGTGAGGACTCCGACACGGACCGCAGTCCCAGACCGGCTAAGCGGACTCGCTGGGAGCTTCCCTCGACTTCTTCACACTGCTCAGGGTCTCAGCATGAGGACTCTCTGGAGGATGAAGCGGAGGTGGCAGATCAGGGCTCTGATCCTGACGCTGCTCTCAATCTTGATACACCTGAAGGGGACGCCATAGTAAATGACCTTATAGCGTCCATCAACCAGGTGCTAGAACTTTCTCCTCCAGCTCCACCGATTGAGGAGTCAGCTTCTCAGCAGGAGAAATTCCAATTTAGGTTTCCCAAACGTACACGGAGCGCGTTTTTCGATCACTCCAACTTCAGAGATACAGTCCAGAAACACCGAGCATTTCCGGACAAGCGCTTTACTAAGCGCCTTAATGACACACGTTACCCCTTCCCCACTGACGTAGTTAAGGGTTGGGCTCAGTGTCCCAAAGTGGATCCTCCGGTCTCTAGACTGGCGGCTAGATCCATAGTAGCAGTGGCAGATGGTTCATCGCTCAAGGATGCCACTGACAGGCAAATAGAGCTCCTGATGAAATCCATCTATGAAGCCATAGGCGCGTCTTTTGCTCCGGCATTCGCAGCCGTATGGGCACTCCAAGCTATCTCAGCTTGTCTGTCTGAGATTAGTGCAGTCACACGTGCCTCTACTCCGCAGGTTGTGTCTTTAACCTCTCAGGCGTCGGCTTTTTCGTCCTACGCCATGAACGCCGTCCTGGACTCTGCGGGCCGTACAGCGGTAGCATCCGCCAATTCAGTGGCAGTTCGCAGGGCCATGTGGCTACGCGAATGGAAGGCAGACTCTGCTTCCAAGAAGTTCTTAACCGGTTTGCCATTTTCTGGCGACCGTCTGTTTGGCGAGCAATTGGATGAAATTATTAAACAATCCAAGGGAAAGGACTCGTCATTACCCCAGTCCAAACCAAACAGACCTCAGCAACGGAGGATACAACCGAGGTTTCGGTCCTTTCGGCCCTCAGCCACTTCTCAATTCTCCACGTCCAACAGGCCACAGAAGGGCCAGAGGAACTCTGCTTCATGGAGGTCTAAGTCACGTCCTAAAAAGACCGCCGGAGGAACCGCCCCCAAGGCGGCCTCCTCATGACTTTCGGCCTCCCTAGACCGCATCCTCGGTCGGTGGCAGGCTCTCCCGCTTTTGCGACGCCTGGTTGCCACATGTCCAAGACCGATGGGTGAGAGACATTCTGTCTCACGGTTACAGGATAGAGCTCAGCTCTCGTCCTCCGACTCGTTTCTTCAGAACATCTCCGCCCCCAGAGCGAGCCGATGCTCTTTTTCAGGCGGTGAACACTCTGAAGGCAGAAGGAGTGGTGATCCCTGTTCCCCTTCAAGAATGTGGTCGCGGTTTTTACTCCAACTTGTTTGTGGTGCCAAAAAAGGACGGATCATTCCGTCCCGTTCTGGACCTCAAACTGCTCAACAGACACGTGAAAACCAGACGGTTCCGGATGGAATCTCTCCGCTCCGTCATTGCCTCGATGTCCCAAGGAGACTTCCTAGCATCAATCGACATCAGGGATGCTTATCTCTACGTGCCGATTGCACCAGAGCATCAACGCTTCCTGCGTTTCGCCATCGGAGACGAACACCTTCAGTTCGTGGCACTGCCTTTCGGCCTGGCGACAGCCCCACGGGTCTTCACCAAGGTCATGGCAGCAGTGGTGGCAGTCCTACACTCTCAGGGACACTCGGTGATCCCTTACTTAGACGATCTTCTAGTCAAAGCACCCTCCCGGGTGGCATGCCAACACAGCCTGAACACTGCTCTGGAGACTCTCCAGAGGTTCGGGTGGATCATCAATTTCCCAAAGTCAAATTTGACACCGACCCAATCGCTCACTTACCTCGGGATGGAGTTTCATACTCTCTCAGCGATAGTGAAGCTCCCGCTGGACAAACAGCGTTCACTACAGACAGGGGTGCAATCTCTCCTTCGAGCCCAGTCTCACCCCTTGAGGCGGCTCATGCACTTCCTAGGGAAGATGGTGGCAGCAATGGAGGCAGTTCCATTTGCGCAGTTTCATCTGCGTCCACTCCAATGGGACATTCTCCGCAAATGGGACAGGAGGTCGACGTCCCTCGACAGGAACGTCTCTTTTTCTCGGGCAACCAAAGCCTCTCTTCAGTGGTGGCTTCTTCCCACTTCCCTGTCGAAAGGGAAATCCTTCCTGCCCCCATCCTGGGCTGTAGTCACGACGGACGCGAGTCTGTCAGGGTGGGGAGTGGTCTTCCTCCACCACAGGGCTCAGGGAACCTGGACTCAGACGGAGTCCTCCCTTCAGATCAATGTTCTGGAGATAAGGGCAGTGTATCTAGCCTTAAAGGCGTTCCAGCTGTGGCTGGAAGGCAGGCAGATCTGAATTCAGTCGGACAACGCCACGGCGGTGGCATACATCAACCACCAAGGCGGCACACGCAGTCGTCAAGCCTTCCAAGAAGTTTGGCGGATTCTGCTGTGGGTGGAAGCCACAGCCTCCACCATCTCCGCAGTTCACATCCCGGGCGTAGAAAACTGGGAAGCAGACTTTCTCAGTCGCCAAGGCATGGACGCAGGGGAATGGTCTCTTCACCCGGACGTGTTTCAAGAGATCTGTTGCCGCTGGGGAACGCCAGACGTCGACCTAATGGCGTCCCGGCACAACAACAAGGTCCCGGCATTCATGGCACGGTCTCAAGATCACAGAGCTCTGGCGGCAGACGCATTAGTGCAGGATTGGTCGCAGTTTCGTCTGCCCTATGTATTTCCCCCTCTGGCACTGCTGCCCAGAGTGTTACGCAAGATCAGGTCCGACTGCCGCCGCGCCATCCTCATCGCCCCAGACTGGCCGAGGAGGTCGTGGTACCCGGATCTGTGGCATCTCACGGTGGGTCAACCATGGGCACTACCAGACCGACCAGACTTGCTGTCTCAAGGGCCTTTTTTCCATCTGAATTCTGCGGCCCTCAACCTGACTGTGTGGCCATTGAGTCCTGGATCCTAGCGTCTTCAGGGTTATCTCAAGAGGTCATTGCCACTATGAGACAGGCCAGGAAACCAACGTCTTATCCTGGTGCTCTGATCAGGGTTTTACTCCCTGGCCGTTTGCCTTGCCCACTTTTCTGTCTTTCCTTCAATCCGGATTAGACAAGGGTTTGTCTCTCGGCTCTCTCAAGGGACAGGTATCGGCGCTTTCCGTGTTTTTTCAAAAGCGTCTAGCCAGGCTTCCGCAGGTACGCACGTTCCTGCAGGGGGTTTGTCACATAGTACCACCTTACAAGCGTCCGCTAGAACCCTGGGATCTTAACAGGGTGCTAACGGCTCTTCAGAAACCACCTTTCGAGCCGATGAGGGATGTTTTCTCTTTCACGCCTTTCGCAGAAGGTGGTCTTCCTAGTGGCAGTCACATCACTTCGGAGAGTGTCTGAGCTAGCAGCGCTGTCATGCAAAGCCCCCTTCCTGGTGTTTCACCAGGATAAGGTGGTTCTGCGTCCGGTCCCGGAGTTTCTCCCGAAGGTGGTATCCCCTTTTCATCTCAATCAGGATATCTCCTTACCTTCTTTTTGTCCCAATCCAGTTCACCAATGTGAAAAGGATTTGCACTTGTTAGATCTCGTGAGAGCACTCCGACTCTACATTTCTCGTACGGCGCCCCTGCGCCGTTCTGATGCGCTCTTTGTCCTTGTCGCTGGCCAGCGTAAGGGGTCGCAGGCTTCCAAGTCCACCTTGGCTCGGTGGATCAAGGAACCGATTCTTGAGGCCTATCGTACTTCTGGGCTTCCGGTTCCTTCAGGGCTGAAAGCCCATTCTACCAGAGCCGTGGGTGCGTCCTGGGCATTGCGGCACCAGGCTATGGCTCAGCAGGTGTGTCAGGCGGCTACCTGGTCGAGTCTGCACACTTTCACGAAACACTATCAGGTGCATGCCTATGCTTCGGCAGATGCCAGCCTAGGTAGGAGAGTCCTTCAGGCGTCGGTTGCCCACCTGTAAGAGGGGGCCGTTTTTCGGCTCTTTTTATCGAGGTATTCTTTTACCCACCCAGGGACTGCTTTTGGACGTCCCAATTGTCTGGGTCTCCCAATGGAGCGACAAAGAAGGGAATTTTGTTTACTTACCGTAAATTCCTTTTCTTCTAGCTCCTATTGGGAGACCCAGCACCCGCCCCTGTTCCCTTCGGGCTGTTGTTCTTTTGTGTACACATGTTGTTCATGTTGAATTGTTCTTTGGTTCATGGTTTAGTTCTCCGAACATCCTTCGGATTGAGTTTACCTTAGACCAATTTATAAGTTTCCTCCTTCCTGCTTTGGCACCAAAACTGATGGGCCTGTGATGCACGGGAGGGTGTATAGGCAGAGGGGAGGGGTTACACTTTTTAAAGTGTAATACTTTGTGTGGCCTCCGGAGGCAGAAGCTATACACCCAATTGTCTGGGTCTCCCAATAGGAGCTAGAAGAAAAGGAATTTACGGTAAGTAAACAAAATTCCCTTCTTTTTTGACGGATAAAAAAAGTTACAAGATACGTTCCCTCCGGCTGCCGCTTTAGGCAATTATGCCGGACCCGACAAAAGCCGGATGCAACGCAAGGCCATCAGGCACAATCCGGCGCTAATACAAATCAATGGGGATAAAACGGATCTGGCGCCGGATCCGTTTTACCCGTTTTTTTTCCGGCTTGTGCCTGATGGAAAAAAACTGATGTGTGAAATTAGCCTAACAATCAGCGGTAGGGGTGGGGATTGACCGAGATCTTGAATATCAAGGTCTTCATAATTATAAACTCATCATTGAGAGGACTAACATAGCTGCGGCTGATAAAAAAGTGATTTTATCAAAGATATAGCAAGAATACCAATAAGCGACACACTGCTGGAATCAGGGTCTCTGCCCCTACTTTACTCTGTGCTCAGATGCAGTGAATACCTGGTGACACATTATTTGAAATGCTTCTATTTTGTGCACTTGTTTTAGTTGTAATAGTAATGACTGCTGTAGTATGGTAAGGAGCTGTTCAATATGTGCCTTGTAATGGTCGTTACCTCCCAATATCATGTATTCTGTATTCTTTGTAGATTACCGAGGAGCTGCTAAAAGAAAGAGACAAACAGGCCAAATGGAACAGTATTCCTCTATTTCTGCACAAGCTGTATGAAAGCAGCCACCCCAACAGTGACCTCTCCCAGTGCCAGGCCTTACTGAAGGTACCATTCTTCTGCTTTGAATACAGTATGCTGAAGCTTAAAGAACAGAATTTACTATGTATCACCTCTAATAAAGAGCTGTATAGTCACCATCATGAAAGCCGATGTCTAATGGATTACTGTACACTACAAAACCTGATTCTTTTGTTACTAATGGTTTTTATATACAGTACTTTGCAGATATTATAGGTTTATCATGTTCTCTGGCATCATCATGATATGTTGCCAGAGCTGTACAGCGATTGACCAGGCATTAACTCCATTCTGGTGTAAATTTACAGAGCTGTGTTATATCATCTGTAATTCAGAAGGAGCAGGTCAGTTCCCCAGCAGGAGGCATAGCCGAGAAACCTGGGATGAAGACAGAAGTGGTTTACCACCTCTGCCTTTTACTTTTCTGACTACATAGTGCTCAGTAAGCACCATGCAGCAAACGGATGCATTGGCAGTGCTTTTGTAGGACCCAGTAATATTATCATCAAGTGTCTGCCAGTATAGCAGAGCTGTTGGTCCCAGCAGAACCAGATCAGCTTTGGTAGTGAAGCCTGGCTCAACAGAGGGCTATTTTCTGTCTTAGGCGCCGCTTACATCAGTGGTATTTTGCCGCAGGGCCGCATCCGGTACAAATGTGTTTCAGCTCAATTCACCTCCAATGGAGTGCGGCAGGGTGCGGTCACATGCACCGCATGTTGCCGCGATTCTATAGGAAATGATTGGAGCTGAAATGCATTTGTACCGGATCCGGCCCTGCGGCATAATACCGCTGATGTGAGCGCGGCCTTACTGTCACCTCACTGGAGGGCGATTAATCTGATCTCGTTGGAGATGTTTCAACCTAACCTATCCTGAAGTCTTTCTGGTTTCTAAGTAAGTCTTTTTTTTTTTCCCCTGCTCTTACTCTACCTTTTTTGTTTTTTTTTTATTAGCGTATCACATCTGTATATAAAATATGATGCCCTTTGATAATTCCATGTCTATTTAATTGCAAGTTGAATGACAGAACTGCGCTGTTAAACTCGTGTTCTTCCAACCTGCAGGAAATTTCTCCTCTACTTTCCAAGGAAGCGATGGCCATTGTGACCGATGAGAAGGTGTCTGGTCCCGAGTTTCCCTTTCCAAACACTTACACTTTTGATTTGTTTGGTGGAGTTGATGTAAGTTAACCTTTTTTGAATTGATATGAGATTGTATAGTGTTGTAGGTTATATAATGGTTAAAAGGAACCTGTCACCACCTTTTTGGTCTATAAGCTGCGGCCACCACCACCATTCTAACATGCTGTATATAAGAGCCCAGGCCGCTATGAGAACATAAAAAACACTTTATAATACTTACCTAACGGTCGCGCGGTTGGCCATATGGGCATCTCCGTTGTCCGGTGCCGACGCCGCCTCTTTTGGCCATCTTTGTTCTCCTCTAGCTGCGGTGCATGACGGGTCCGACGTCTTACACACTCGCCGGCATTCAGGTCCTGAGCAGGTGCACTTTGATCTTCCCTGAGCAGGGCAGATCAAAGTATTGTAGTGCGCCTGCACAGGACCGGCGAGTGTGTATGACGTAGACGCGTCATGCACACAGGCTTCAGAAAGAGGACGAAGATGGCCGAAAGAGGAGGCGCTGGCAGCGCAGAACGGAGACGCCCATATGGCCAACAGCGCGACCGTTAGGTGAGTATTATAAGGCCCTGTGCGCACTTGCTGGTTTTTGCCGCGGATTTCCTGCGGATTTGCTGCATGTTTCGCTGCAGAAAATGTTCATAACATCTCTGCAGTGATTCACCAGCAAATCCTATGGGAAAAAAAATGCTGTGCGGATTTTGACAGCTGCATATTTTGCTGCGGGATTCCTGCAGCAAAAACAATTACATGTCACTTCTTTTCCGCACGTCGCAGCGGGATTTCACTCCATTGACTGCAATGTAATCGTGAAATCCCACAGGGAATAACGCAGGCAGCAAATTCTGTGCGGTTCATTGCGTTTTCCTGCGTTATTCCCTCCAGTATTTCACGGTTTACCTGCGGTAATGTACATCGGTACCTGCAGTTTGCAGGGAAGTGATGTCATTATGGCAGGAAGAGGAAGCGGAGCAGAGTAAACACACACGTCACAGACACAGACAGACAGATCACACTCACACTCACACACAGACATAGCACACACACATCGCACTCGCACACAGACACAGACACACAGAATACACATAGAAAGCAAACAGACATATAGAAAAAAAAAACATGTGGGCTCCGCCGTATTTTTAGCGTCCAGCCGAGGTAAGCACACAGCGGCGGCCCGGTATTCTCAGGCTGGGGAGGGCGAGAGACAGGGTTAATGTCCCCCGCCTCCCTCCTCCCTCCCGCAGCCGAGAATATTAGCCGCAGCTGCCCCGGGACTGTCGCATCCATTATGCGACAGTACCGGAGTGTCCCCGGCTCTTCCTGCTGCCGTGATGCGGTGGCAGTCAGGGTAATATAAGGAGTTAATAGCGGATCGCTGCCACTAAGTCCAGGCTTGAGATAGCTGACATGATCAACCCGTAAGTAAAGTGAAAAAACACACACACCGAAAAATTCTTTTATTTTAAATAAAACACAAAAAAGCTCCTGGTTCACCTGTTTATTAACCCCCCTGAAACACACAGCTCCGGGGTAATCCACGTCCTGCGATGCTTGCATCCAGCCGCGACTGACACACAGCGCTGAATGCAGCCTCGCAGAGAGGTAATTACCGGTCATTTCCCACAGCCGGTAATGTGAACACACTACCGACCGTGAGAAATGCAGCATGTGCTCACAGGGACTCTGTCTATCTATCCCTCTATCTATCCCTCTATCTAACTATCTAGCTATCTCTCTATCTATTCTTCTATCTATTTATCTATCTGCTATCTAGGAAAAGGCTTTTTTTTTTTTTTCTCTTTTTTTCTTTTTTCAATGTGCTTTATTGAATTGAATGCATTAAAGGGAACCTGTCAGCAGAAATTTCGCCCAAAACATAAAAGATTCCCCCTCTGCAGCTCATGGGCTGCATTCTAGAAAGGTCCCTGTTATTATTGTGCCCCCTTTCTGACCAAAATAAAGGCTTTATAAAGTGGTACCTTTTTGTATTCAGATTCTGTAAATGTGACACGGGGGTGGGCTGCCTGATGGCCGTTATTCTGCCTCCTGCCGCTTTAGGCCGTCCCCCATCGCTGATTTCCATAGCTGTGGACGCCGCCCAGTGCTTCACAGTTCCCCGCGCATGCCCAGTGCCTATCTCTCGTGGATGAGCACTGTGCCCAGTGTCACCACTGGTGACGTGCGCGCAGGCTTTAGATTATGGGCGGTGCTGTGATGTTTATTACCAAGCAACCGCCCATAATAGCGGGACCGCGCTTTCCCTCTCGGCGTCCTTCGTTCTGCGCAAGCGCGGTGCTGCTGACCCCACGTCACCTCCTTCCCATCTATTTCCTGCCTCAGGGCAAGATGGGAAGGAGGTGACGTGGGGTAAGCAGCACCGCGCTTGCGCAGAACGAAGGAGGCCGAGGGGGAAAGCGCGGTCCCGCGATTATGGGCGGTTGCTTGGTAATAAACATCACAGCACCGCCCATAATCTAAAGCCTGCGCGCACGTCACCAGTGGTGACACTGGGCACAGTGCTCATCCACGAGAGATAGGCACTGGGCATGCGCAGGGACCTGTGAAGCACTGGGCGGCGTCCACAGCTATGGAAATCAGCGATGGGGGACGGCCTAAAGCGGAAGGAGGCAGACTAATGGCCATCAGGCAGCCCACCCTCGTGTCACATTTACAGAATCTGAATACAAAAAGGTACCACTTTATAAAGCCTTTATTTCTCTAGTCCCTTCCACGACAGCATAGGAGGTTGTCTCTCCACGCCCTAATTGGGACAGGAAGTTCAAGAGGTTTAAAAGGACCCTCCCACCTCCCACAGCCAGTGTCTTTCCTGTCCCCATGGGGCATGGAGAGGTTTTTGTTTTTCTCCTATGCTGTGGTGGCCGGCGAACTACAGTATATTTTTTTTTTTGTTGTTTTCTTCTTCCCCTGTACCTTAAGCCGGGCAGCATCGGTCGGGCCTCACCGCTCCTCCCTTGCTGTTCCCTCACGCTGTGGGGGACCGCTGCTCCAGTCTTCCGGATCCTCCTGAGGGGTGATGCAGGCTGTTGAGCTCCCCGGCCGGCGTCCTCCCTGAGCCGCCGGCCGCTTCCCGCATGCACGCTGCCGGAGCGATCCGGAAGTGCTCCCGGGGGCGGGACTTCCGGTCTTGCGGACTTCCGGTCGAGCGCTTCCGGTTTTGCGGAGGCAGCGTGGAGGCACGCCGACGGTGACACGGCCTGCCCAGGACCGGATGCGGGAGGCGGGGAACATGCACCGTCACTGGGGGGGCAGGCCCTTTTGCATAAGGGCTGCCACGAAGACATCAGATCATGGTAAGCAACCGTGCTCCCTGTCATGTCTTCCGCTGCAGCAGCCTCTGCAGAACCCAGTGTGCCCCCTGCTACTGTGAGTATGGAGGGGAATGGTCCCTCGGACATAGGTCTCATCAGGTGATTTATGGCTCTATGGTCTGTGTTTTCCAGGAGGACAAGGCCACCAAGAAAACTGACAGAAATGAAAAGTCAGAGAAGCCTGAGAAGTCAGAGAAAGCTGATAAGTCCGATAAGCCTGATAGACCTGACAGAGTGGAAAAAATTAAAAAATGTCCTATTTGTATAAAAAAGCTCCCTGCAGTATGGGATAAAAAGCTTTGCCAGCAATGTACGGACCAGATTATTAGGGCCGAACAACCATCTCTGATAGATGAGTTGCGGTCCATGATGAAACAGGAGATTAGGGCCTCTCTGGCCTCCCTTCCTGTTCCTGGCCCTGCTCCTAACCCTGCTCCTGGCCCTGCTCCTGGACCCTCTCCTCCAAAAAAGAGGAGACTCCAGTCGACCCCATCTGATCAGGAGGACGCTGATTCCACCTCTGAGGGTCCTGATGAAGGATTTCCATCAGGGGGGTCTGACCAGTCCTTGCTATTTCACTCAGAAGAGTTGGGGGATCTTATTGGGGCAGTTCGGAGCACTATGGGTTTAGAGGAAGTGCAGTCTCTTCCTTCTATCCAGGACGAAATGTTTGCTGGCCTGAAGTCAGTCAAACAGTTGGGATTCCCAGTTCATGCCAATGTTTTGGATATTGTCTCTCAGGAATGGGAATTTCCTGAGAGGCGGGTACGGAGTGACCTTAGACGCCGGTTTCCTCTGGAACCTTCGGGACTACATTGGGAGGTCCCAAGAGTAGACGTTCAGGTGGCTAGGGTAGCTAAGCAAACGGCTCTTCCCTTTGAGGATACTTCCCAACTGAAGGATCAGATGGATAGGAAGGTAGAGGGCCTGATGAAGCGGTCCTGGGAGGCATCGTCTTCCTCTATTCAAGCCAACATTGCCTCCACCTGCGTATCCAGGTCCCTAATTAGGTGGTTAGACCAGTTGGAGGCTCATATTTCCCAAGGGACCCCTAGGGAGGAATTACTGGAATCCCTTCCCTTGCTTAGGAAGGCTACCTGTTTTCTGGCAGATACCTCGGTGGAATCTGTCCGCCTGGCAGCCAGGACCTCGGTGCTTTCTAACTCTGCCCGACGTGCCCTCTGGCTTAAGGCCTGGAACGGAGACTCCACCTCCAAAATGAGGCTTTGTTCACTTCCGTTTAAAGAGGATTTAGTGTTTGGGCCTGCCCTGGATGATATCCTGGACAAGGCGACCGATCGTAAGGCCTTGCCCGATCCTAGACCTAACAGGAAGCGGTCCTTTCGTCCCTCGATGCCTCAGGCCTCCCAGCCCAGAGGGAAAGGGAAGGCTGGCAGGTGGAGCTATCCCAAAGGTAGAGGGAGAAACATCCTCATCCCTCCCCATCAGCAACGTCCTCAGCAGGACAAACAGTGACTCGTCCCGGGTGGGGGGAAGACTCTCAGCGTTTCTTCCTCAGTGGCAGTCCATAACCACCTGCCAATGGGTTCTGAAGATCATCTCGGACGGTCTTCTCATAGAATTCCTTTCCCCCCCTCTTCCGGGTCTCCGAGTCACTGCGCTGGCGTCACCGGGTTCACAGGCTCTGTTGTACACAAAGATTATAGAGCTAGTGCACTCGGGGGTAGTTTCCCCAGTCCCGAGTCAGGAAGAAGGGGTAGGACACTACTCCCGTCTCTTCCTGGTCAAGAAGCCATCCGGCGACGTCCGTATAATTATCAATTTAAAACGTCTAAACCGTCAGGTCAGGTACCGGCGGTTCAAGATGGAGTCAGTGAAATCAGCTATTCCCCTGATAGGTCTACACCATCAGATGGCCTCTATAGATCTGAAAGACGCCTACTTCCATGTACCCGTCCATCCGGGACACAGGCAATACCTCAGGTTTGCGGTGCTTCACGGGGAGGAAGTACTTCATTTCCAATTCAATGTACTTCCCTTCGGGATCTCCTCAGCTCCAAGGATCTTTTCCAAGATCATGGCAGAGGTGGTCGCCTTCATGAGATTGCAGGGTATCTGTCTGGTTCCATATTTGGACGACTTTCTTCTCATGGCTCCATCTGCTCCAACCCTCCGGAGCCATGTGGAAAGGTCTTTGGGAATCCTTCGGTCTCTGGGATGGATTCCCAATCTCAAAAAATCGCAGTTAACCCCCTCCTCCACTCGGCAGTTTCTCGGAGTGCTGCTGGACTCCGACAGACAGGCATCTTTTCTCCCAGAGGGCCACAGGATAGCTCTGTTAGCCAAAATATCAAAGCTCCGCAGGCAGGCTCGCCCGACGCTTCGAGCGGCTATGTCAGCTCTGGGTTCCATGACATCCTGCATTCCTTCAGTCAGGTGGGCTCAGGCCCATTCTCGGTGTCTCCAGGATCATATCCTGGCACATTGGGACAGACTCCCGTCATCCCTAAACAGACGGTTTCGCCTCTCGGAGTCCGTCTCCTCATCCCTTCTCTGGTAGCTGAGTCCCGCCAACCTGCAGGTGGGGGTTGCCTGGACTCAGAAACCCCTGGTTACACTGACCACAGATGCCAGCCTACGAGGATGGGGGGCAATGGTGGCAAATTCCCCATTTCAAGGGGTCTGGAGTCCTTACGTCAGCTCCCAATCATCCAACTACCGGGAGCTCAGGGCAGTCAGGGAAGCCCTCCTTGCGGCTCAGGACCTTGTCCGGGACTCTCCCGTCCTGGTATATTCAGACAATGTCACAACAGTGGCACATCTCCGCCATCAGGGCAGTACACGCTCAGGCGCCCTGAAGTCGGTATCCTCCCGAATCTTTCAATGGGCAGAACAATCTCTGCTCTCCCTTTCTGCGGTTCATCTGAAGGGCTCCCTCAATCTTCAGGCGGATTTCCTGAGTCGTCGGGATGTTCATCCAGGGGAATGGAGCCTGGATCAGGCGGTGTTCTGCTCTCTAGTGGCAAGGTGGGGTGCACCAGAGGTAGACCTCTTTGCCTCGGCAGGGAATCGCAAGGTCGCAACATATTTCTCCCTGAACCCAAGGGACGGGGCGTTAGGGGTAGACGCTTTCTGCCACAGATGGTCCTTTCGCCTCGTTTACGCATTCCCCCCTCTTCCTCTTCTCGCACGGGCCCTGAGGAAGATCAGAGACGAGGGGGTCCCAACCATACTGGTAGCCCCTCTGTGGCCCCGGAGGAGTTGGTACAGCCTGGTCATGACGCTAGGAATCGACGGCCCAGTCCTCTTAGGTTCGGACCCCAGCTTACTGTCACAGGGTCCGATTTTCCATCCGGCTCCCCAGAAACTCAACTTGGCTGCCTGGCTTCTGAGGCCCGGGCACTGAAGGCCCAAGGGCTTTCTGACAAAGTTGTGGCTACACTACAGAAGAACCGTAAACCTGTGACTAATAGTATATACAACAAAATCTGGAAGAGATTTTCCTCCTGGTGTGGTTCTCGGCCTCCTGACCCTCTTCGACCAAATATTGCGCAGATTCTGGACTTTCTCCAGAGTGGGTTAGACTTAGGTCTTAGGCCTAGCACCCTGAAAGTTCAGGTGTCAGCTCTCAGTGCAGTCTTTGACACGGCTCTGGCAGATCATCGTTGGATCCGTCGGTTCTTTGTGTCCGCTAGTAGACTCTGTCCACGTCAGAGGGTCCTGACGCCTCGCTGGGATCTCAATACGGTCCTTACAGGTCTATCTCAGTCTCCGTTTGAACCTCTGTGCTCTTGTAACATTCGTTCCCTTTCTCACAAGACTGCCTTTCTTGTGGCTATTACATCAGCTCGCAGAGTCGGCGAACTTCAGGCTTTGTCTGTTAGGGAACCTTACCTGACCATCAGGGATGACAGCATTGTTTTTCAGCTGGACCCTTCCTTCCTTCCCAAGGTGGTTTCGGATTTTCACCGTTCGCAGTCCATCGTCCTGCCTTCCTTCTGTCAGAATCCTCGGACTCCGGGTGAGGAAGTGTTTCATTCTTTGGATGTCCGTCGGATAGTGTTGCACTACCTAGAGGTTACTGCTTCTTGGCGCCTTGATTCTAACCTGTTCATCCAGCCCTTTGGCCGCAATAAGGGCAAGAAGGTGGCTAAGAGTACCGTCGCCAACTGGATTGTGCGGGCAATTAGAGATGCCTACCTCGCTCAGCATCTCTCTCCACCTACTGGATTCACGGCGCACTCCACCAGGGCTACCTCTGCCTCCTGGGCCGAACGGGCAGGGGCCTCCCCTGAGCAGATCTGCAAGGCGGCTACGTGGTCTTCGCTCCATACTTTCACGAAGCATTATCGGTTGGATCTGGATTCCAACAGGGATTTGGCCTTTGGCAGGAGGGTCCTGCAGGCTGTGGTCCCCCCCCTAGGTATCAATTCTTTGGTATTCCTCCTATGCTGTCGTGGAAGGGACTAGAGAAATAAGAATTATTCTTACCGATAATTCGGTTTCTAGGACCTTCCACAACAGCAGGTACTTCCCTCCCCTATGTATTCATTTATTCCTGAATGTGTAGTACTTCTCATATGCTATGGATTCTTTGTAAGACACTGGCTGTGGGAGGTGGGAGGGTCCTTTTAAACCTCTTGAACTTCCTGTCCCAATTAGGGCGTGGAGAGACAACCTCCTATGCTGTCGTGGAAGGTCCTAGAAACCGAATTATCGGTAAGAATAATTCTTATTTTGGTCAGAAAGGGGGCACAATAATAACAGGGACCTTTCTAGAATGCAGCCCAGGAGCTGCAGAGGGGGAATCTTTTAGGTTTTGGGTGAAATTTCTGCTGACAGGTTCCCTTTAAAGCATATGTACCAACCCGCACACGGCAAAACCGTGGCAAACCACATGCGGTTTTTGGGTGCGGTTCGCTGCGTTTTTTTTACCGCGGGTGCTGTAATCTTTCAATGCCTGCGGAATTTTCTTGAGAAAATTCCATTTTCCAGTGCGCACAAAGCCTAAAGTGTTTATGTTAAAAACACCAAAAAGGAGCCAAGACAAATGATATGTGCACACACAGAATGTGGTGAGCCTTCCTCATAAAGATGGCTGCAGCCGAGGTGCAAGATGCTGATGTCACAGCCACTCAACCTCCACACTAGGGGGGAGGGGCGGCTGCTTAGCATAAGACATGCACACTAATAAGGCTTGCACTGGGAGCCCATCATATAAAGTGTTTATGTTCTCACAGTGGCCTGGCTCTTATATACAGTGTGTTAGAATGCTGTATATAAGAGCCCGGTGGTGGTGGTGGCCGCAGCTTATAGGGCAAAAAATTGGTGACAGGTTCCCTTTAATGCCACTTAATGTGCTATTTATCTCCTACCTACAGGATAGGCAATTAAGGTCTGATCTCTTGTGGCTCACTGGAAGTAGAGCCTTTAGCCCTCTCCGCACTGCATGATCACCTACACGTAGTTGGGGTGTAAAGTGTGGAAACTAGCTTATGTGCACACATCTTCATGTAGACGTCGATGCAGCTACAGCGTTATCCTAGGTGATGCTGGTTTAGAAAAAATCTAGCAGTTTTCCAGAGAAAGCTTTCCCATCATTCTTGAAGTTGTTCCGCCACCGGTGGCTTTCACACTACACTAATTAGTATGGGGAGGGTGCGGCTTCCCATCAGAAGCCACTTGAGTCTGTATAATACTTCTTTTTAACCCCTGAAGCAGTTGAAAAGTGACATGAGATGATTCATGTGCACAGCAATGTTGTTTTGACGTTGCTGTGCACTATGTTCTGTGGCTCTTTTTAATATGTGGATTCCGGACAGTATCTGCCTGAATAAGACGCCTATATATATACATATCCTTATAAGAATTTTGTAATATACCCTCTACTCCTGCTAATATACCAAATGTTCAATTTTTTCAAAACTTCCAAAGTTTTGGTTATCTCCTGGATTTCAGTGAGACCATGTATTATGATCATTAAGCTGTTGTGTTTTCATATTAAATCAACTCCTCTAAAAAGTGACGGAGTCTCATATGTTATGGAATAGTAGAACAAATTCCCATTAGTACACAGTTACTAAACCAGGAATTCTGTTTTGCAATGCTTGATAAACATTCATGGTATGTGCAGTGGAAATAACCTAAAGAACAACATAAACGCCCTGAATACATTTCCGGAATACGTTACCTTCATAGCATAATACACAGTGTGCAGAATTATTAGGCAACTTGTATTTGTAATGATTCATTTCTTTGTCGCTCCATTGGGAGACCCAGACAATTGGGGTGTATAGCTTCTGCCTCCGGAGGCCACACAAAGTATTACACTTTAAAAAGTGTAACCCCTCCCCTCTGCCTATACACCCTCCCGTGCATCACGGGCCCATCAGTTTTTTGCTTTGTGTTGAAGGAGGCAGACACATTCACGCAAGCTCCACATTTTAGTCAGCAGCAGCTGCTGACTTTATCGGATGGAAGAAAAGAGGGCCCCTAACAGGGCTCCCGGCATGCTCCCTTCTCACCCCACTCTGGTCGGCGGTGCTGTTAAGGTTGAGGTACCCATTGCGGGTACAAAGGCTGGAGCCACATGCCGTTATCCTTCCCCATCCCTTAGGGGCTCTGGGTGAAGTGGGATCCTAACCGGTCACCATGCACTGGGACCGGGCTCCCTCCGCAGCCCCTGGGGGAATCTGACGGACAGGAGACCGGGTATCATCAGGGACAGGCCCTGCTCCTCTGAGGTACTCTGTGTCCCCTTGGGGACGGCGCATACAGCGCCTGTGTAACGGACGCTGCAGCAGCTGCTTGGTGTTTTGTGTTGCCGGGACTACCGCGCCGACCGCGCTTGTTTGCCGGCCGCGTTAATAAATTTATTCCCCGGCTTTTGCGGCCTAGCACCGCATACTCCCGCCCCCGGGCCTGCCAGTCAGGGGTAAGGGCGGGACGCTAGACTGGACGTCAGCGGTGAGGGCTGGAGCATACTTAGGTATCCTCCTCCCCCCTCACTGAGCACTGCGGGGCACCAGATTCCCGCACTTTCTGAGGCACGCCCACGGCTCCCTCCTCCTCTCAGAACGCTGGCAGCCATTGCTATCAGCACTTCTACCGGTGGAGAACTTCAGACTTGAGCTCCACAGCGCTGGGAGGCCCAGGCAGGGAATCTGGTGGACACACAACCGCTGAGGGCGGTCGGTAAGCCGCACCTGTTACTAGGTGCTGGCCCCCCTGGGTGCCGAAGTGTATATTTATATCCTTATATTGTATACATTTACTCTGTTTGGCCGCACTATTTGCTTTTGGCTATATACCCTCACTGATTGCTCTAAGAGGAGACAACAGCATGTCGTCCGCAAAAAGCAAGGGTGCCAAGGCACAGGCTTATTTTGCAACCTGTACCTCTTGTGCGGCTATGTTACCTGCAGGTTCCACCTACCCTCATTGTGTGCAATGCTCGGCCCCTGTGACACTCACTCAGCCGGAGCCTCAGCCACCGGTGGGACCCTCGGCCCAGGTAGAACCACCGGCTACCACTGTCCAGGTGGCAGGGACAGAGTTTGCAGCGTTGGCTGAGAAACTTTGAGTCACTTTCTCAATCCATGGCTCAGTCTATGGATAGATGGTCTGCTAAGATACTAGAAGCTTTGCAGTCCAGACCGGTAACACAGGCCCCGGGCACTGTGGAATCATTGCCCCCAGGCCCCCCTCGGTCGGCGCAGCAAAGTGCTCCTGGGGTGACTCCTAGGTCCCACGGTGAGGACTCCGACACGGACCGCAGTCCCAGACCGACTAAGCGGGCTCGCTGGGAGCTTCCCTCGACTTCATCACACTGCTCAGGGTCTCAGCATGAGGACTCTCTGGAGGATGAAGCGGATGTGGCAGATCAGGGCTCTGATCCTGACGCCCCTCTCAATCTTGATACACCTGAAGGTGACGCCATAGTAAATGACCTTATAGCGTCCATCAATCAGGTGTTAGAACTTTCTCCTCCAACTCCTCCGATTGAGGAGTCAGCTTCTCAGCAGGAGAAATTCCAATTTAGGTTTCCCAAACGTACACGGAGTGCGTTTTTTGATCACTCCAACTTCAGAGATACAGTCCAGAAACACCGAGCTTTTCCGGACAAGCGCTTTACTAAGCGCCTTAATGACACACGTTACCCCTTCCCCACTGACGTCGTTAAGGGTTGGGCTCAGTGTCCCAAGGTGGATCCTCCAGTCTGTAGACTGGCGGCTAGATCCATAGTAGCAGTGGCAGATGGTTCATCGCTCAAGGATGCCACTGACAGGCAAATAGAGCTCCTGATGAAATCCATCTATGAAGCCATAGGCGCGTCTTTTGCTCCGGCATTCGCAGCCGTATGGGCACTCCAAGCTATCTCAGCTTGTCTGGCTGAGATTAATGCAGTCACACGTGCCTCTACTCCGCAGGTTGTGTCTTTAACCTCTCAGGCGTCGGCCTTTTCGTCCTACGCCATGAACGCCGTCCTGGACTCTGCGAGCCGTACAGCGGTAGCATCCGCCAATTCAGTGGCAGTCCGCAGGGCCATGTGGCTACGCGAATGGAAGGCAGACTCGGCTTCCAAGAAGTTCTTAACCGGTTTGCCATTTTCTGGCGAACGTCTGTTTGGCGAGCAATTGGATGAAATCATTCAACAATCCAAGGGAAAGGACTCGTCCTTACCCCAGTCCAAACCAAACAGACCTCAGCAGCGGAAGATACAATCGAGGTTTCGGTCCTTTCGGCCCTCAGCCAGGTCTCAATTCTCCACGTCCAACAGGCCACAGAAGGGCCAGAGGAACTCTGATTCATGGCGGTCTAAGTCACGTCCTAAAAAGACCGCCGGAGGAACCGCCCCCAAAGCGGCCTCCTCATGACTTTCGGCTTCCCCAAACCGCATCCTCGGTCGGTGGCAGGCTCTCCCGCTTTTGCGACGCCTGGTTGCCACATGTCCAAGACCGATGGGTGAGAGACATTCTGTCTCACGGTTACAGGATAGAGCTCAGCTCTCGTCCTCCGACTCGTTTCTTCAGAACATCTCCGCCCCCCGAGCGAGCCGATGCTCTTTTTCAGGCGGTGAGCACTCTGAAGGCAGAAGGAGTGGTGATCCCTGTTCCCCTTCAAGAACAGGGTCGCGGTTTTTACTCCAACTTGTTTGTGGTGCCAAAAAAGGACGGATCATTCCGTCCCGTTCTGGACCTCAAACTGCTCAACAGACATGTAAAAACCAGACGGTTCCGGATGGAATCTCTCCGCTCCGTCATCGCCTCGATGTCACAAGGAGACTTCCTAGCATCAATCTACATCAGGGATGCTTATCTCCACGTGCCGATCGCACCAGAGCATCAGCGCTTCCTGCGTTTCGCCATCGGAGACGAACACCTTCAGTTCGTGGCACTGCCTTTCGGCCTGGCGACAGCCCCACTGGTCTTCACCAAGGTCATGGCAACAGTGGTGGCAGTCCTACACTCTCAGGGACACTCGGTGATCCCTTACTTAGACGATCTTCTAGTCAGGGCACCCTCCCGGGTGGCATGCCAACACAGCCTGAACACTGCTCTGGAGACTCTCCAGAGGTTCGGGTGGATCATCAATTTCCCAAAGTCAAAATTGACACCGACCCAATCACTAACGTACCTCGGGATGGAGTTTCATACTCTCTCAGCGATAGTGAAGCTCCCGCTGGACAAACAGCGTTCACTACAGACAGGGGTGCAATCTCTCCTTCGAGCCCAGTCACACCCCTTGAGGCGCCTCATGCACTTCCTAGGGAAGATGGTGGCAGCAATGGAGGCAGTTCCATTTGCGCAGTTTCATCTGCGTCCACTCCAATGGGACATTCTCCGCAAATGGGACAGGAGGTCGACGTCCCTCGACAGGAACGTCTCCCTTTCTCGGGCAGCCAAAGCCTCTCTTCAGTGGTGGCTTCTTCCCACTTCTCTGTCGAAAGGAAAATCCTTCCTGCCCCCATCCTGGGATGTGGTCACGACGGACGCGAGTCTGTCAGGGTGGGGAGCGGTCTTCCTCCACCACAGGGCTCAGGGTACCTGGACTCAGCCAGAGTCCTCCCTTCAGATCAATGTTCTGGAGATAAGGGCAGTGTATCTAACCCTAAAGGCGTTCCAGCCGTGGCTGGAAGGCAGGCAGATCCGAATTCAGTCGGACAACGCCACGGCGGTGGCGTACATCAACCACCAAGGCGGCACACGCAGTCGTCAAGCCTTCCAAGAAGTTCGGCGGATTCTGCTGTGGGTGGAAGCCACAGCCTCCACCATCTCCGCAGTTCACATCCCGGGCGTAGAAAACTGGGAAGCAGACTTTC
Source organism: Anomaloglossus baeobatrachus (assembly GCF_048569485.1). NCBI lineage: Eukaryota > Metazoa > Chordata > Amphibia > Anura > Aromobatidae > Anomaloglossus > Anomaloglossus baeobatrachus. The sequence goes on along the minus strand of NC_134357.1, from coordinate 347,882,115 downwards.
TCAGTCGCCAGGGCATGGACGCAGGGGAATGGTCTCTTCACCCGGACGTGTTTCAAGAGATCTGTTGCCGCTGGGGAACGCCGGACGTCGACCTAATGGCGTCCCGGCACAACAACAAGCTCCCGGCATTCATGGCACGGTCTCAAGATCACAGAGCTCTGGCGGCAGACGCATTAGTTCAGGATTGGTCGCAGTTTCGACTGCCTTATGTATTTCCTCCTCTGGCGCTGCTGCCCAGAGTGTTACGCAAGATCAGGTCCGACTGCCGCCGCGCCATCCTCATCGCCCCAGACTGGCTGAGGAAGTCGTGGTACCCGGATCTGTGGCATCTCACGGTGGGTCAACCGTGGGCACTACCAGACCGACCAGACTTGCTGTCTCAAGGGCCATTTTTCCATCTGAATTCTGCGGCCCTCAACCTGACTGTGTGGCCATTGAGTCCTGGATCCTAGCGTCTTCAGGGTTATCTCAAGAGGTCATTGCCACTATGACACAGGCCAGGAAACCAACGTCCGCCAAAATCTACCACAGGACGTGGAGGATCTTCTTATCCTGGTGCTCTGATCAGGGTTTTCCTCCCTGGCCGTTTGCCTTGCCCACTTTTCTGTCCTTCCTTCAATCCGGAATGGAAAAGGGTTTGTCTCTCGGCTCTCTCAAGGGACAAGTCTCGGCGCTTTCCGTGTTTTTTCAAAAGCGTCTAGCCAGGCTTCCGCAGGTACGCACGTTCCTGCAGGGGGTTTGCCACATAGTCCCTCCTTACAAGCGTCCGCTAGAACCCTGGGATCTTAACAGGGTGCTAACGGCTCTTCAGAAATCACCTTTCGAGCCGATGAGGGAGGTTTCTCTTTCACGCCTTTCGCAGAAGGTGGTCTTCCTAGTGGCAGTCACATCACTTCGGAGAGTGTCTGAGCTAGCAGCGCTGTCATGCAAAGCCCCCTTCCTGGTGTTTCACCAGGATAAGGTGGTTCTGCGTCCGGTCCCGGAATTTCTCCCTAAGGTGGTATCCCCTTTTCATCTCAATCAGGATATCTCCTTACCTTCTTTTTGTCCTAATCCAGTTCACCAATGTGAAAAGGATTTGCACTTGTTAGATCTTGTGAGAGCACTCAGACTCTACATTTCTCGTACGGCGCCCCTGCGCCGTTCTGATGGGCTCTTTGTCCTTGTCGCTGGCCAGCGTAAAGGGTCGCAGGCTTCCAAGTCAACCCTGGCTCGGTGGATCAAGGAACCGATTCTTGAAGCCTACCGTTCTTCTGGTCTTCCGGTCCCTTCAGGGCTGAAAGCCCATTCTACCAGAGCCGTGGGTGCGTCCTGGGCATTGCGGCACCAGGCTACGGCTCAGCAGGTGTGTCAGGCGGCTACCTGGTCGAGTCTGCACACTTTCACGAAACACTATCAGGTGCATGCCTATGCTTCGGCAGATGCCAGCCTAGGTAGGCGAGTCCTTCAGGCGGCGGTTGCCCACCTGTAGGAAGGGGCCGTTTTACGGCTCTTTTTATCGAGGTATTCTTTTACCCACCCAGGGACTGCTTTTGGACGTCCCAATTGTCTGGGTCTCCCAATGGAGCGACAAAGAAGAAGGGAATTTTGTTTACTTACCGTAAATTCCTTTTCTTCTAGCTCCTATTGGGAGACCCAGCACCCGCCCCTGTTCCCTTCGGGCTGTTTGTTCTTTTGTGTACACATGTTGTTCATGTTGAATTGTTCTTTTGGTTCATGGTTCAGTTCTCCGAACATCCTTCGGATTGAATGTACCTTAGACCAATTTATAAGTTTCCTCCTTCCTGCTTTGGCACCAAAACTGATGGGCCCGTGATGCACGGGAGGGTGTATAGGCAGAGGGGAGGGGTTACACTTTTTAAAGTGTAATACTTTGTGTGGCCTCCGGAGGCAGAAGCTATACACCCCAATTGTCTGGGTCTCCCAATTGGAGCTAGAAGAAAAGGAATTTACGGTAAGTAAACAAAATTCCCTTCTTTACTATTGAACAACTAAAGTGCTGTCTGACAATCCAAAAGGTTAATAAACCTGAATATTTAAGAAGGTAAAAGTGAGATTGTGTCTTTTCTGATGAGACTATCTGTCATAATTATTGGCAACTATTAATGTGCAGAATTATTATGCAACTTAATGAAAATGTACATTTTCCCATCTCAATTGTTTATCATCATCTGTGAAAGAGAGAATAATAACCAAATTGCTCAAAATGTACAAAAATAAATTTCTGACATATTTAAAAGGTCACTGATATATATTTTTTTTATAAGTCATAGGTTATACATCCGTGATCAATATAGCCACCCTCCTTTTCAATAACAGTCATAGGCCTCCATCCATGGCTTCTGTCAGTTTCTTAATCTGTTGACGACCAACTTTCTTGGCAGCACCAAACACAGCCCCCCCAGACCAGACTCTCCCATTTAACAAGAGGCCACAAGTTCAGTAGAGTTTAGTTCTGGTAAGGAAGAGGCCATGTCATATATTCTTTCATCTTAGAGGCCTTACTGGCAGGCAAGCAGTGGAGACTCTGATGCATGCAATTGAGCATTGTCCTGTATAAAAATCATGGTTTTCTTGAAGGATGCAGACTTTTTCCTGTACCAATGCTTGAAGAAAGTGTTGTCTAAACACTGCCAGTAGGTTTTGGGAGTTGATTTTTAGACCGTCTTCAGCCCATAAAGGTTCAACTAGCTAATGTTTAATAACACCAGCCCATAGCAGTACTCCACCTGAGTTGAAGAGGAGGTGTTTCCGTTACTGATTCAGCCATAGATCTAGTACTTTGAGTCACTCTCTCATCTGAGCAGTCCATAAAACCTTTGAATAACTCTGTCTCTGGATATTTCTTGGCCCAACCTTTGTTTCCCCTCCTGAGTTCATTGGTTGTCCGGCTTTAAGGGCCTATTACACGCTGCGACATCGCTAACGATATATCGTCGGGGTCACGGTGTTTGTGACGCACATCCGGTGTCGCTAGCAACGTCGCAGCGTGTAACACGTATGAGCGACTTTAAACTATCGCAAAAGAGGCAAAAATCGTTGGTATGTGAGACGTCGTTCACTTATCAAAAATCGTTGCCTATTCACTAGCGAGGTTGTTTGTCGTACCTGCGGCAGCACACATCGCTATGTGTGACACCACAGGAACGAGGAACAACCTCGTACCTGCGGTTGCCCACAATGAGGAAGGAAGGAGGTGGGCGGGATGTTCGTCCCGCTCATCTCCGCCCCTCCGCTTCTATTTGACGACTGCCGTGTGACGTCACTGTGACGCCGTATGTACCGCCCCCTTAGAAAGGAGGCGGTTCGCCGGCCAGAGCGACGTCACAGGGAAGGTAAGCCCGTGTGACAGGTGTAAGCGATGTTGTGCGTCACGGGCAGCGATTTGCCCGTGACGCACAAACGGGCAGCGGGTACGCTTGTTAGCGATGTCGGTACCGATATCGCAGCGTGTAAAGTACCCTTAAGTCTTCCCTACCTTTGCCATGTCTCTGTCCAATAAGCATTCAAGTTTATACAGCTTGGTGTTGGAAAATCTGCATATAAATGATGATCTAATCAAAATACTCGCCTACTAATTCAGCACACACTGTATATGTTAATATATATTTGTTGTTCTTGCTTTTTCTGTCCATATCTTTCTTACTTCCAGTATGAATAACACTGAGTTGTTCTGTAATGGATGATGTGAATACACAGTTGTTTTCTCTTCCCCCTCCGGATTGTGAGTGCTTCCCTGGAATTCCTTCTTTTCCCTCCAGCAGTGAATTTGAGCTCACATTGCTATCTACTTTCTAGTAACAGCTGATTACCTGGGCTCTTTCTCTACAGCCCATTATCAGCTACAGTCTCTGAGAACCCTTAAGGCCCAGTCATACGTAGCACAACGACTTACCAGCGATCCCGACAACGATATGACCTGATAAGGATCGCTGGTAAGTCGCTGGTGAGATGTCACACAGTCAGACCTTACCAACGACGCAGTAACGATCAGCGACCTGTATAACGATCCCGGCGGGCGTTTGGACTGTGTTAGGAGGTCGTTGGCAGGCGTAAAACCCAGCGATGCTTTCTGCCCAGCAGGACATCACCTTTGAAGAAAATGGTCCGGACCCTTCGGCAACGACTAGCGATCTCACAGCAGGGGCCTGATCGCTGGTAGGTGTCACACACAACGAGATCGCTGGCAAGATTGTTGCTACGTCACAGAAACTGTGACTCAGCAACGATCTCGTTAGCGATCTCGTTGTGTGTGACGGGGCCTTTATAATGTATCTTTCCTTGTAGTCAGACAAGTAGTAGCGGATACCTCGGCTTTAGAGAAGTAAAGGGTCTCTTGTTTACCATTAATTATGAAGCACTCTTTTGTCAGGTCTTGCTGAAAAATCAGAATATGGCAAATATGGACATAATGCAATTTCCAAAGTATAATAATTCAGTCACTTTAAGCCTGGGAACTTAAAAAACAAGTTGGGGCGATGGATAGTGTGGTCAGGGTGCTGTCTCGCGATGTGGATATAGTCACCTCTCATCATATATTGTGCATTTCTCGTGTGTCTTCTGCACATGGCCAGTAATCCTGTGCTTCCCTGCAGCTTCTAGTGGAGATACTGATGAGACCGAGCTTATTTCCTCAGAAGAAGAAACACAAAAGTGAGTGTCTCCTTGGCTTCTGTTTCCTGACTGCTCCATTATACTTGGTTTGTGCTATGGGGCTACCCTGTTCTATGGCTTGTAAAAAAAGTGGTGGTGTTTTTTTCATTTTATTTTTTTTGTTGTTTTTTAGACCTAGTCTATCCTAAAATACATTGCCTGACTTCTAGAAGGTACATTTGAAGAGACAGTTTACTTTCTATAACCACTCTCCATTTGTCCTCTCTAGGGCTTGTCACACTGAGAGGCGTTTTCTACATGCCCTGTTAGTTACCCCCTCTGTGCAAGTGGCTATAAAGAGAAAGTGTGCGGTTGTCCATGGCTTTCCGTGGCAATAATCATTTTATTTACAAAAAAAAATGAAGCTAGGTCGCAAAATGAGATTCAAGTATATGGGCCATCGAGGCCATTGACTATAATGATGCAGATGGAGTCACAGTGTGCTCTGTTGTGCATCATTTTTGGCCATATACACCTATTAGAGGGGGACAGCAAGACGCAGTTGACTACATCTTGCTGCCCACCTCCAATAGGCATATAGATACACAAATGATTCACAACAGAGCACACTGTGACTCCATCTGCATTATTATAGTCAATGGCCCCTTTGGCCCATATGCTTGAATCCCATTTTGTCAGGGGCTCGGACAATTACCCCAACAGAGCTACCAAAACACTTATGTGAGCACAGCCTTAGTCCTAGAAAAGCATTTTAAAAGGGTTGTTCCCTATATATTAAAAATAAAAATATATAAATATATATATTCTTTATTTGCCCATCCTAGCTCCATTATTGTGTATTCATTCCGGCCTTGGTCTGCAGCAGTCAGGGAGCGGAGTGGGTCTTTCCATCTAACCATCTACATTGGCAGCACAGTGATGCAATGGACTGTGTATTTTGGAAAACATTTTCTGAAAGGGGACAACCTCTTTAAAGGGGTTCTCCAGCAAACAAAATCAATTTCAAAATTAACTTTATCATTGGATCTTGGAATAATAAGTTCCACAATCAGATGTTTGTTCCTGTGCTGAGATAATCTTATACATGTGCCCCTGCTATGTACTGTGTAATAGCTGTGTCTGACCGTACAGGGACATGGTCTGATCATACCACATCTCCTGGGCAGGGAGGGACGCAAAATAGAGTATACAGACAGGACAACACGAGATCATAGCTGCTGATTATTTTGTAAGGTAAAACATTTCCCTGTTTTTTTTTTATTTTTATTAAATGTTTTGCCTCAAATAAAGAATAATTTGTGATCCCGTGCTGTAATGTCTGTATACTTTTTTTTATTTTAACCCCGGCCCAGCAGCTGTGGTATGATCAGATCATGTCCCTGTACAGTCAGACACAGCCACTACACAGCACATTGCAGGGACACGTATATGAGATTATCTCAGCATAGGAACATTGTTTCAAACACATCCAACTGTGGAACTTATTATTATTCCAAGATCTATTAATTAAAATGAACTTTTGTTTGTAGGGAAAAAAACACTTTAAAGAATATTTAACTAATAGAGGTGGATCTTTTTATTTTTTTTTAGGCACCTTCGCACTAGGCAGAAGTGTCAATTTTTATTTTCCTCTTCCAAGGTGTTGTTTTAAGGTTAGGGCTACATGGTGACCCTGCTCAAGATGTGACACCCTGCAGGCCTACATGGAAAATATTTTTGCAACAGTGATAGCTTTCCTGAAAAATTAGAATAAAGAACACGTTCCCTGATCAGACGTGCTCCTTTAAAGGGAACCTGTCAGGTCCAATATGCACCTGTAACCACGAGAAGTTCTGGGTTTATATTGCTAATCCCTTCCTTAGGCTATGTGCGCACTAGGCGTTTTTGCCGCGTTTTTAGCGGCGTTTTTTACCGCGTTTTTGTGCTGAAAACGCAGTGACATTGCTTCCCCAGCAATGTCAATGGGTTTTCAGAAGTGCTGTCCTCACACAGCGTTTTTTTTTAGCTGCGTTTTTGTGGTGACCACAAAAACGCAGCATGTCAATTATTTCTGCGTTTTCCACTGCGTTTTTCACTCATTGAATTCAATGAGATGTTAAAAACGCAATGAATAACGCATATAGCCGCGTTTCTATGACTAAAAACGCAGCTATAAACGCAAGGGGTGGGCACTACAGTGACGTGTACAGGAAGAGGATTCCTTCTGTTGGTAAACACAGAAGCATGAATCCTCCCGGTACCGTCACAGCCGCGTCCACCTCCCGTCCTGTGCACGTCAGCTCCGTGCGGCGCCATGTCTGGGCGGGAGGTGGAGGCAGCGGCGAAAACCAAAGTGAACAGTAGAAAAAAAAAAATGTCATATACTCACCTTTCCGCAGGGTCCCGATGCCATGTCCGCTCCCATCTCCTCCCGGTCCCGCCGCTCTGGCTGTGTGCAGTCTCCCCGGGGCAGGACCTTGCTTGCAGGACCTGGCGCTGATCACCTGATGCAGTCACCTGACGCATCAGCTGATCGTAGTCTCGCCGGCTTCTTCGCGCCCGGCCGGCTATCAGCTGATCCTGCAGTCAGGGGACTTCATCAGCTGATTACCGGCAGCTCCGGCAGCGATCGTATAGGATCAGACTCCTGTCCAATCGATCGCTCCAGGAGCTGCCGGTAATCACCACAGCACATAAGTGAGTATTATTTTTTTTTTTTTTTTCAACTGATGCATCAGCTGATTGTATAACCGGCTTTTATAGAATCAGCTGATGTGTGATGTGATTCAGGCACTTGATCCTGACACATCATCTGATCGCTTTGCCTTCCAGCAAACCGATCAGATGATATTGGATCCTGATTGGACGGCGCGGGACCCTGACCCAGGATTACTGCGGAGGGGGGTTTATTTCAATAAAGATGGAGTCACTAATTGTGTTGTGTTTTATTTCTAATAAAAATATTTTTCTGTGTGTTGTGTTTTTTTTTTATCTTTACTAGAAATTCATGGTGGCCATGTCTAATATTGGCGTGACACCATGAATTTCGGGCTTAGGGCTAGCTGATAATATACAGCTAGCCCTAACTCCATTATTACCCGGCTAGCCACCCGGCTTCAGGGCAGCTGGAAGAGTTGGATACAGCGCCAGAAGATGGCGCTTCTATGAAAGCGCCATTTTCTGGGGTGGCTGCGGACTGCAATTCGCAGTGGGGGTGCCCAGAAAGCATGGGCACCCTGCACTGTGGATTCCAATCCCCAGCTGCCTAGTTGTACCCGGCTGGACTCAAAAATTAGGCGAAGCCCACGTCATTTTTTTTTTTTAATTATTTCATGAAATAATTAAAAAAAAAGGGCTTCTCTATATTTTTGGTTCCCAGCCGGGTACAAATAGGCAGCTGGGGGTTGGGGGCAGCCCGTACCTGCCTGCTGTACCCGGCTAGCATACAAAAATATGGCGAAGCCCATGTCATTTTTTTTTCTTTTTGGGCAAAAAACTGCATACAGTCCTGGATGGAGGCTGCTGAGCCTTGTAGTTCTACAGCTGCTGTCTGCTCTCCTGCATACACTAGTGAATGGAGGATGCTGAGACTTGTAGTTCTGCAGCTGCTGTCTGCTCTCCTGCATACACTAGTGAATGGAGGATGCTGAGACTTGTAGTTCTGCAGCTGCTGTCTGCTCTCCTGCATACACTAGTGAATGGAGGATGCTGAGACTTGTAGTTCTGCAGCTGCTGTCTGCTCTCCTGCATACACTAGTGAATGGAGGATGCTGAGACTTGTAGTTCTGCAGCTGCTGTCTGCTCTCCTGCATACACTAGTGAATGGAGGATGCTGAGACTTGTAGTTCTGCAGCTGCTGTCTGCTCTCCTGCATACAATGAACATTTTGAAAAAGGAAATGACATCAGACCTTTTTTTTTTTTTTTTTTCATCAACAATCTTTAATGGCATTGTGCACTGATTAAAAACGCAGTGAGCAAAAACGCAGCAAAAAACGCACCAAATCGCGGCAAAAACGCATGCGTTTTTGCCGCGTTTTTTTAGCCGCGGGTGCGTTTTTTAGACAAAAACGCACATAAAAACGCAGCGTGAAAAAAACGCCTAGTGCGCACATAGCCTAACCGTCCCTGTATACACTAGCATAGATAAAGAGATCTTTAGAAAAAGTAATCCAAAGATATTTTATCGTGAGCGCGGGGACTAGTTGCAAGGGTGTGACTTCTCCTGGCTAGTCGCCCCCATTAGCATGTTCGTACACCCCTGTGGGCGTGCTAACATGCTAATGAATGCACAGCATCAGAGAATGATCTCACTCACCTCTCCGCTGCCATCGCGTCCGACGACACTGAATTTCGGCTCAGTGCGCATGATCACGTACTCTCGGTCATGCGCACTAGATGGGTTTGAAGCCGGGATTCGTACATCCAGCTTCATAGTGCACATGACCGAAACTCCGGGGTCATGTGCACTTAGCCGAAATCCAGGACTCGTTACGGGATGGCAGCCGGAGAGGTAAGTGAAATCATCCTCTGACACTGCACATTCATTAGCATGTTAGTACGCCTACAGGGGCATACTAACATGCTAAGTGGCTGACTAGCCAGAGGAAATCACACCCTTGGGACTAGTTCCCGCACTCATCACAAGATAAAAGATCTTTAGAAATACTGTTTCTAAAGATCCCTTTATCTATGCTAGTGTATACAGGGACGGTTAGGCAGGGATTAGCAATATGCACCCAGACCTGCTCGTGGTTCTGGGTCCATATTGCACCTGACAGGTTCCCTTTTTAAATATGTTCTTTGCATCTTACTTCCATATAGTTGCTACTGAGATTTATTGTGAGGTGTTTCCCTCCTTTATTATACTTATATTACTTATTGTATCTTATGCATACTACTGGTTGTCCTTTTGTGAACCTTTTAGCCATGTGTTTTTATATATATATATATATATATATATATATATATATATATATATATATATATATATATATATATATATATATATATATATATACATACATACAGTATGTCTTCCCAATAATTTGCAGCCTCTTAATGCACATCTTTTATTCCAGTTGGCGATGAGCTGATAAAGGACTGCCTGAGCATCCTGTACAACACCTGCATATGTGTAAGAACCTTTTCTGACCTTTATTGGACACTCAAGCATATATGAAGTGCTTATTTTTAAAGGGAACCTGTCAGTATCTTCTACAGCCACCAAATCATTGTATGTATTTATAGTGCTATAAAATATAAGCAAGTTTATTTATGAACCCAAAGCCATGTTCCCCGGCAGTGAGACATCGCCTTTTCAGGTTCTGCGTATATGTCTAAGTGCATTGGGACGAGATGATGCACTTCATTTTATGAACTCATTGAATAAGTGTTCTTTCAGTGTTGTGTAAATGTGGCACCTGTACAGGAAACATCCTTGCCTCTATTTTAAATGCAGCAAGAGCCAGTTGGTGAAATGTACATTGGTGAGATCATTTCTGGATTGTTGAGACTAGGCATGTCAAAACCCGCACCCCACAGACGAACTGGGGCGGCTATAAATGCAGTCCAATTTTACTCACTGCAAATGCTTTAATTTTCGTGCAAAGATGTACTGTGTGTGCACATTCAGTATTAACTATGCTGCTCACACAAGGCTGGATTAAGTCTATCACTGGCCTGTGCTAGGGTTAGGGTGTTCTTTGTAGGCTGAGTTGCTGTGCTCTGCCCTTCTGTTCTGCTCCCACCATTATAGGTCTGCATTCTGTAATTTCCCCCCATCTTAAGGGGTTAGGGGAGGGCATATACAGCAGTTTGTATAAACAATTCATATTTTCCAGATTTCGTTTAGTATTGCACTGGTGATGGAATTATCACCTGTGCAATACTATGGACTGCAGTTGAGAAACACTAATCTTATGTGACATGTATACAGCAGACTTGGTGTATCCTATACGGTGTGTGTATATAGCAGTTTCAGTGTATCTTATGCAATGTGTATTCAGCAGTCTCGGTGTTTCCTATGCAATCTATATACAGCTTTTTTGGTGTTCCCTATCCATTGTGTACACAGCAGTCTGTTACCTATGCAATTTGTATACAGCAGTCTCTGTGTTCCTTATGCAATATGTATGCAATAGTCACTGTGTCCCCTATGCACGGTGTATACAACAGTCTCTGTGTACCCTATGCAATCTATATACAGCTTTCTTGGTGTCCCCCCTATCGAATGTGTACACAGCAGACTCTGTGTTCCCTATGCACGGTGTATACAACAGTGTCTGTGTACCCTATGAAATGTGTATACAGCAGTCTGTGTCCTCAATGCAATATGTTTATCGCTTTAAAATACTTGTTAGTTTATCTGTTTCTGGGAAAAGCGACCCAAGAATAGATCAGGATTATTATGGTAGTGGTGGATATGATGAAAATTATTCCCGCACTTTTTTTTTTTTTATTTTTTTAAATAATTTATTACCCATCAGCTTTCATTAGGGTTTGTGTATTTAATGTGTGGCTCAACACATTTCTTCCTATGTGCTCTTGAGATGCTAACAGGTTGGACACCCAAGGTTTAGACCTATTTAAAAACTATCACTCATGCACGGCACTTTACTTTGCCAGCCAGAAGACTACTGCTACTATCCAGATCGGGGCTTATTACATCTGTGCTGCCCAATGATCTTGAGGTCTTGCTGCTGTCTCTTTAATTTGGCTACCTAAAAAAACAAAGAAAAAGAAACTAGCTCCTACCATATAACATACTGCAGTCTTTAGTCTGTCCGTTTGTGTTGAGGAACCTTTTAAGACTCATTTTCAGAATGGTTCGACTAGTCTAGATCTCCCCCCAAAAGCCCTCTTTTGTGTTGGAAAGGCTAAAGCTTATGATTACATGAAAGGTGTCCCCCAGTAGGAACAGTGCCACTCCATTCATACATAATAGCTTGAATGACACTGATTTGCAATACAAGACGCAGCCAATGGGTGGGATAGTGAATGTAGCGCAGTCTTTTAGAATACTATATGTGCTTGTTTTACTTTTAGGTGTTTTTGGTTTATATATATTTTTCAGGACAAAATGAAATATATTCATAAACAGATGTAAAATTAAAGGTTGTGCTACATACCTTACACATATCTCAGTGTGATGTGTTACACTAACTCTCATTGGTGTTGCGACTCCCATAGACAGAAGGGGTCACCAAGCGTTTGGCAGAAAGGAACGACTTTGTACTTTTCCTCTTCACACTCATGACCAACAAGAAGACCTTCCTGCAAACCGCAACCCTCATAGAAGACATCTTGGGTGTTAAAAAGGTACAAATAAATGATGAATGTGGATGGTTTTCCTGTATTAACCGTAATCCTCCAGCTCGGGGACGATACTTGAGATATTTATGTATTATCTCAAATATTGTCCCTGAGATTTTATTGTTGCGCCCCTCTGGCATGATAGATTCCATCAACAGCTTTCAGAATATACTACTCAGTATTTGTGTGTTTTCTTTTTAATGTCTACACTTAAATACCTCATGAATTCTTGGGCCTGGTAAATTTTTGCATTCAAGTATGTAAAGGGGTTGTCTTGGACATTTATATCAATAGCTAACTGTAGGATAGGCCAAGAGTGTCTGAATGGTGGGGGTGCGACCCTCGGCACCATCGCCGATCAGCTGTTCCTGGTGCAGGCGGCAGCCGAATGTGATCAGTTGCAGAGATGCTCCGTTCCATCAATGGTATAGTGACCATGGCTGGAAGCTGCACATCCACCCCCAATTTTAATTAGTAGGGGACATATATTCAGTACCTGGCCGGGGCCACTATGCAGTTGATAAAGCTTTGCAATTCAACCCTGTAAATGAGCATATACGTCCATTATCAGGAACAGATGATCAGCGAGGGGTGCCTAGAATCACTTCCCTATCCTTCAGGTATTGATGACCTACCCAAAGTGTCCCGGACAAGCCTTTTAATGCAATGAGGCTCACTATGCTTGGCTAGTCTGAGACACTTCCCCTGTTATCGACTTTTCCAGAGCTGTTCATGGTAACTAATTTGTAGTGACACATATAACAGCAGATCCACAGCTCAGGAACACAACAGAAGGACACACAAACAGCAGATAATCTTGCTCCACTTACGCCATTAAATAGCCTGAGAGGTGGTTTAATAAATCATGGAGAAACTTGTGACCACCTACTGTGTGCTTCTGTGTTGTGTAGAGTAAAGATGGAGGTCATCATTAGTTTTCAGCTGCAACATTAATTTGTTTTCTAGGAGATGATCCAGCTGGAAGATATACCGAATCTTGGAAGTCTGGTGTCAAGCTTCGATCAGCAGCAGCTGGCAAACTTTTGTAGGATTCTCTCTGTTACCATATCTGAGCTGGATACAGGCAATGATGATAAATACACCCTGCTCGCTAAAGACGCGCAACAGAAGAAAACGCAGAGTCCGTCCAGGGCAGAAGTCAATCAAGGTGAGCCGCATGCTGGGATTGGAGAGATCTGTTAATAAACCAATATACATTCAGAATTTACTTACCTGAGCATTTTGATTCAGTTTTACAAAGAAATATGAATTTGTGTTATCATAGCTTTTTTCATTTAAATACATAAGAGGATTTTCCCTTGGACTGATTCTGTAAGTCTAGGTTAACATTTCCGTTAATTTGTATCAGTCACAATCCACGGCTCTAGTAAACAACGGAATCCGTTTGGCGGATTCTGTTGTTCCCATATACTTGTATGAGCGGCGGATTGTGACTGATGACGCTGCGTTGCATTTTCCGCCCGACTGATTAGTCATGGAACAACTGACCGTCGGGCGGCAGGAACGCAGAGTGTAACGTTTTTTTGAGCAGCGGAATCCTTAGGATTTCGCTGCGCATTCTCTCTCTCAGCAGCCAAACGATCAGCTGATTGCCTGGCAGCCGCCTTCTATGAGCGACAGCTGATCACCCGGCGGCCAGCTTCTGTGAGCGATCAGCTGATCACCCGGCGCTCGGCTTCTGTGAGCGATCAGCTGATCACCCGGCGGCCGGCTGCTGTGAGCAATCAGCTCATCACCCGGCGGCCGGCTGCTGTGAGCGATCAGCTCATCACCCGGCGGCCGGCTGCTGTGAGCGATCAGCTCATCACCCGGCGGCCGGCTGCTGTGAGCGATCAGCTCATCACCCGGCGGCCGGCTGCTGTGAGCGATCAGCTGATCACCCGGCGGCCGGTTGCTGTGAGCGATCAGCTGATCACCCGGCTGCTGTGAGCGATCAGCTGATCACCCGGCTGCTGTGAGCGATCAGCTGATCACCCGGCTGCTGTGAGCGATCAGCTGATCACCCGGCTGCTGTGAGCGATCAGCTGATCACCCGGCTGCTGTGAGCGATCAGCTGATCACCCGGCTGCTGTGAGCGATCAGCTGATCACCCGGCTGCTGTGAGCGATCAGCTGATCACCCGGCTGCTGTGAGCGATCAGCTGATCACCCGGCTGCTGTGAGCGATCAGCTGATCACCCGGCTGCTGTGAGCGATCAGCTGATCACCCGGCTGCTGTGAGCGATCAGCTGATCACCCGGCTGCTGTGAGCGATCAGCTGATCACCCGGCTGCTGTGAGCGATCAGCTGATCACCCGGCTGCTGTGAGCGATCAGCTGATCACCCGGCTGCTGTGAGCGATCAGCTGATCACCCGGCTGCTGTGAGCGATCAGCTGATCACCCGGCTGCTGTGAGCGATCAGCTGATCACCCGGCTGCTGTGAGCGATCAGCTGATCACCCGGCTGCTGTGAGCGATCAGCTGATCACCCGGCTGCTGTGAGCGATCAGCTGATCACCCGGCTGCTGTGAGCGATCAGCTGATCACCCGGCTGCTGTGAGCGATCAGCTGATCACCCGGCTGCTGTGAGCGATCAGCTGATCACCCGGCTGCTGTGAGCGATCAGCTGATCACCCGGCTGCTGTGAGCGATCAGCTGATCACCCGGCTGCTGTGAGCGATCAGCTGATCACCCGGCTGCTGTGAGCGATCAGCTGATCACCCGGCTGCTGTGAGCGGTCGGCTGCTGTAAGCGATCAGCTGTTCGCACTCATTAGCCGGCCGCCGGGAGATCATCTGTTCGCTCTCATTAGCCGGCCGCCGGGAGATCAGCTGTTCGCTCTCATTAGCCGGACGGTTATTGTGAACGATCAGCTGATCGTTCTCTCTTTTACAACGGAGTCTGACAATGAATTCTAATTCTTGTCATCCGTTGTACAATGCATCAGTCACAAGCGTCAAGCAACGCATGTGACTGATGCAAAACAACGGAAATGTGAACTAGCCTAAGCTGATAACTGCATACAGCATTAGACTACAGGGAGAGGTAGCCATGCATGTGAGTATCTCTCCACCAAAGTTGATAATAGTAACTAACAGCTTCCATAGACTGCATTTGAAGGTGGCAAAAATCTTCACAGCCCCCCTCCTTGTAGTCTGTGCAAAGATGTTGTTGGTGGCTTGTGAGAAATCCTGTAAATGTGCCAGAAATGTCCAAAGTGGGAATCTTTTTCTAGCTCTAATTTGGATTACATCGGAATAATTTAGCTTTTCACCAGTAGCTCAGAACCTCCTATCGATATCTGTAATTTCCCTAATTGTATTATGTTCTTTATTTGCAGCCACCCTTTTGAATATCCCAGGGTTCATTGAAAGATTATGTAAGCTGGCTACACGTAAGGTCTCGGAATCTACAGGCACCACCACCTTCTTGCAGGAGCTGGAGGAGTGGTACACATGGCTGGACAATGCCTTGGTGTTAGATGCCTTAATGCGTGTGGCTCATGAAGAAACGGAGCAGAGCGGAACTGGTAATAATGAGTTAAAAATAAGGTGCTGTTTCATATATTTTTGCTGTGAGACAATGCTTAGTTGTGTTACCTGCCTTCTAGAATCATCTGATGAAAACGGCCTGGCTAATCCTTCCTCCAGGACGCAGCTGCCGCAGTCCATGAAGATCATGCATGAGATCATGTACAAAGTGGAGGTTCTGTACGTCCTCTGTGTCCTGCTGATGGGGAGACAGAGAAATCAGGTCGGTACTGTTCTGATAGTTTCACCCCTTCTTTATCTTTATTTCTGCAGAGTTCTCAGTATGGCAGGCTCACTGCGGACTGCAGACCTATTCTTGATGTACTTAAAGGGATGGTCTAGTTTAGAATCTCATTTTTTAAATTGCCTGTGCAGAAATCTGATGTGATAGAATGGGATTTCCTCAGGAACAAAATCGACTAGCCAGGACAGAGTGGCTGCATAAGAGTGTGTTTTACCCACCAATAAATCATAGATGGTATATCATATTAATTGCCTACTAATGTTTAAAGGGGTTGTGTTTAGGAAAGTAGACTCCAAACGCACTTATAAACCTAAATTAACAAAGAGAGCAAGTACTTGCCCTGACAAGTCCAGTGACAGTTCCCCACCGCTGCTCAAGTCTTGGTTGTCGGCTGCAGCTGCACGCATCACCACAAACCCATTTTCTGAGCTCAGCGGCATGTTCCATCTACCTCAGCTAAGCCACTGAGCTCAATGATTGGCTGCAGCCGTGATTCGCATTCCCACCACTACAGCCATAACACCAAGACCTGACCGGTGGCGATGATGTGGCACTAGACCTGAGAGATGAGTACCTGCTCTTTTTATTATTTTAGGTATATAAGAGCATTTGGGTTCACTTTGAAGTTCAAACCCCTTTATATCCTAGAGAACCCAGTTACAAGGTTGTGGGCAATGTTGGTGCAATACAAAATTCAAGACAATGGTGCAATTTTAAGATTTTTTTATCTTCACACTTGTTCAAGAAGTGGAGCACAACCTGTAACCATTTAGGTTGCCTGTGATTTGTAATTTTTGGATTGATATATTTACTAATTTGCTTATTTTACTTTTTCTTGTCAATCAGGTCCATAAGATGATAGCAGAGTTTAAATTAATCCCAGGACTTAATAATCTCTTTGACAAACTAATTTGGAGAAAACATTCTGCCTCCACCCTTGTTCTTCATGGACACAACCAGAACTGTGACTGTAGTCCTGTAAGTACTAATATTTACCAGATTATCAAAGCATTTCCAGTTACACATAAAGGGGTTGTCCACTACTCAGACAGCCCCTTCTCAATCTCTGTTTTCCCACCAGTGAAATAATAATTTGTATACTCCCCTGCAATGCTGATTCACCTGTGTCTGCACTGGCTCTCCTGGGGATTGTGTGATGTAATAATGTCATGTGCTCACTGCGGCCAATCTGCGATAGCTTCACTCTCTTCTCCAATGGACATAATTGACATTTGGAGAAAGTGAAGATCAGCCACAGCTTTCACTTTTTCCAAATAACTGATTTGTCCAAAGGAGAAGAGAGTGAATCCAACACTGGTTGGCCACGGGGATCACATGACATTATGTAACACGATCCCCAGGAGAGCCAGTGTCAACCACACTAAAATGGCATCGGAGGGGAGTATAATTGTTATTATTTAACTTTGGGAAAACGTAGGCATTGAGACGGGGTTGTAGTAGTGTGAGTAGTGAGCAACAACTTTTAAGGACCGCTTTTAGTATAGTATGCAATATATGGTAGCATGATCCTGTAAATCACAAAGCATCATGGTTATAAACCTAGCTCCTTATTGTCTTTTAATATGTTAGTAGCTGTATAGTATTTTTAATGAGAATATGATCTTACATGTTTTGTGTCCTCACTATTGACATTGCTGATTTATAAATCTTTTTATCTTTTAGGATATATCGCTAAAAATTCAGTTTTTGAGATTGCTCCAAAGCTTTAGTGACCATCACGAGTAAGTGAAGTGAAAAACATTAACTTAACATATAGATTATCTTCAGTACATTTATGCCTGCCGAATTGTGGGAAACCTAATTTGTACAGATGCCAACAGACTTTACCACCTTGCCATACATGCACCAAGGCATAAGAGGATTGATTGTGTTGATGTTGTTGTATTTCACCAACACGAGTGGCACTAGAGGTTCCAGCAGACCTTCAGTCATAAGCATTTGTCAGTGTGGCATCAGTTATCTTAAGGCTATAGTTAACTTAAAGGGATTATCCATTTAAAACAAATTTTAAATGTTTCCTTGATGCACTCAAGGTTGTAATCCTAGGAAATGTAAATGTCCCAAAGATGCACTAATACAACTAGAGAAAACCGAACAGACCAATTATGTGGCAGGACAAAATTCTGATTCAAATTACTTGAAAAATGTTAAGTTTTATTGAATACAAAAAAACATAAAACCACAAAGGTACAGGCAATCCCAGTAATTTACACAATGATTAAGATTGATGGGTGAGCGACTGACAAAGCATTTGTGAAACGCACGTTGAGTGTTCGGTGGGTGAGCGTTCTTATTATTAACCTATATTTACACTGTGACTTTTACTCTTAAGGTGGTGTCACACACAGCGACGTCGACAACGACGTCACTGCTACGTCACCATTTTCTGTGACGTAGCAGCGACTCACCGTCGCTGTGTGTGACATCCAGCAACGACCTGGCCCCTGCTGTGAGGTCGCCGGTTGTTGCTGAATGTCCTGCTTCATTTTTTGCTCGTCGCTCTCCCGCTGTGAAGCACACATCGCCGTGTGTGACAGCGAGAGAGCGACGAACTGAAGCGATCAGGGAGACTGCTTCTGGCAGCCTGCGGAAAGCTGTAACCACGGTAAACATCAGGTAACCAAGGGAAGCCCTTTCCTTGGTTACCCGATATTTACCTTAGTTACTAGCGTCCGCCGCTCTCGCGCTGCCAGTGCCGGCTCCCTGCACACGTAGCTGGAGTACACATCGGGTAATTAACCCGATGTGTACTCTGGCTAGGAGAGCAGGGAGCCGGCACTGGCAGCGTGAGAGCGGCGGATGCTAGTAACTAAGGTAAATATCGGGTAACCAAGGAAAGGGCTTCCCTTGGTTACCCAATATTTACCTTAGTTACCAAGCGCAGCATCGCTTCCACGCGTCGCTGGGGGCTGGTCGCTGGTGAGATCTACCTGTCTGACAGCTCACCAGCGACCATGTAACGACGCAGCAGCGACCCTGATAAGGTCAGGTCCCCCGTCGTGATCGCTGCTGCGTCGCAATGTGTGACCCCAGCTTTACTTTGGCCTAATACGTTTTACATACTATTGGTATACCTTTTTATGTTTATATTTTGTATTGCTTAATTTATATGCTAATTATGCCCTTTACTTTTGGGATTCCCACAGTCGCTCATCCATCAATTTTTATTGTTTGCAATTGTCTGTGCTTTTTGTGTTTTTGTTTGTTTTTTTTTTTATTTTATTTTTCATTCAATAAAGCTGAAACTTTTTTAATTTGAATCGTAATCTTTCTTTGTCGCTCCATTGGGAGACCCAGACAATTGGGTGTATAGCTTCTGCCTCCGGAGGCCACACAAAGCACCACACCTTAAAAAGTGTAACCCCTCCCCTCTGCCTATACACCCTCCCGTGCCTCACGGGCTCCTCAGTTTTATGCTTTGTTTGGAAGGAGGCACACATCCACTCATGAATCTCAGATTAGTTATATCGGTTGGAAGAAAAGTGGGCCCCCACGGGGCCCCCGGCATGTTCCCTTCTCACCCCACTATGTCGGCGGTGCTGTTAAGGTTGAGGTACCCATTGCGGGTACAAAGGCCGGAGCCTCATGCCGTCTCCTTCACCATCCCTTAGCGGCTCTGGGAGAAGTGGGATCCTGAGCGGTCATCCATCCACTGGGACCGTGCTCCCTCCGCAGCCCCTGAGGGAATCTGTCGGACAGGAGTTTATTTATCCTCAGGGACCGGGCCCTGCATCACTAAGGTACTCTGTACCCCCATGGGGGATGTGCATGGAGCGCCTTTATCCCGGACGCTGCAGCAGCTGCTTATTTGTGACGGCCGGCGGACTTCCGCGCCGACCGCGCCTGTTTGTCGGCCGCGGTCTTAAATTTAGTCCTCTGCTTCAATTGCGGCCTAGTAGCAAAACTCCCACCCCCGGGCCTGTCTATCAGGGGTAAGGGCGGGACGGCCGGCCTGACGTCGGCTGTGAGGGCCGGAGCATCCTGTATGTTTCCTCCCCCCTCACTGATCACTGTGGGGACTCCAGATTCCCGCACTTTTTCTAACGCCGCCCACGGCTCCACTCCTCCCCTGAGAGCTCCGGCAGCCATTTCTTTGGCATTCTGCCTGTGAAGAAAGCTCTGCAACGCTGGGAGACCTAAGGCAGGGAATCTGGAGGACACGCACTCCGCTTTTTAGCGGTCGGTAAGCCACACCGGTCACCCGGTGCTGGTCCCCTTAGGGTGCCGGATTAGATGCACTATATATATAGATATAGATATATATATAGATAGATATATATATAGATAGATAGATATATAGATATATAGATATATAGATATATAGATATAGATAGATAGATATAGATAGATATATATAGATATACATACATACATATTTCTGTTCGGTCTGGCTGTATACCCTTCCCATATACCCTCAGTGATCACTCTCCTAGGAGACAACAGCATGTCGTCCACAAGGAGCAAGGGTGCCAAGGCACAGGGTTATTTTGCGACCTGTACCTCTTGTGCGGCTAAGTTACCTGCGGGTTCCACCTACCCTCACTGTGATCAATGCTCAACCCCTGTTTTGCTTCCTCAGCCTGAGCCTCGGTCACTAGTGGGCCCCTCGGCTCAGGTAGAACCCCTTGCTCCCCCTGTTCCAGGCGGCAGGGACAGAGTTTGCAGTTTTTTACTGAAAAACGCTGAGTCACTCTCACAATCCATGACTCAGTCTATGGACAAATGGTCTGCCAAGCTGCTTGAAGCTTTGCGGTCCAGACCGGTCCTTACACAAGCCCCGGGCCCTGTTGGATCTTCACCTCCAGGCCCCTCTCTGTCCGCGCTGTAGCACGTTCCCAGGGGGGGCCCTAGGTCTCACGTGGAGGACTCCGGCCCGGACCACAGTCCCAGACCGGCTAAGCGGGCCCGCTGGGAATTTTCCCCGACTTCTTCACGCTGCTCGGGTTCCCAGCGTGAGGACTCTCTGGAGGACGAGGCGGACGTCGCAGCTCAGGGCTCTGACACTGACGTTGCTCTCAATCTTGATACACCTGAAGGGGACGCCATAGTAAATGACCTTATCTCGTCCATCAACCAGGTGTTAGATATCTCTCCCCCACCGCCACCGGTAGAGGAGTCGACTTCTCAGCAGGAGAAACACCAGTTTCGGTTCACTAAACGTACACGGAGTGCGCTTTTCGATCACTCTAACTTCAGAGATGCTGTCCAGAAGCCCAGAGCGGTTCCGGACAAGCGCTTTACTAAGCGCCTTACTGACACACGTTACCCCTTCCCCTCTGACGTTGTTAAGGGTTGGGCTCAATGTCCCAAGGTGGATCCCCCAGTCTCTAGATTGGCGGCTAGATCTGTGGTATCGGTTGCAGATGGATCATCGCTAAAGGATGCCACTGACAGGCAGATAGAGCTCCTGGTAAAGTCCATCTATGAAGCCACGGGCGCGTCTTTTGCCCCGGCCTGTGCAGCCGTGTGGGCACTACAAGCTATCTCAGCTTGTCTGACTGAGATTAATGCGGTCACACGTAATTCTGCTCCGCAGGTTGCGTCTTTGACTTCTCAGGCGTCAGCTTTTTCTTCCTACGCCATGAACGCAGTTTTAGACTCTGCTAGCCGTACAGCGGTGGCATCCGCTAACTCTGTGGCAGTCCGCAGGGCCATGTGGCTGCGCGAATGGAAGGCAGACTCGGCTTCCAAGAGGTTCTTTAGCGAGCCGATGCACTTTTTCAGGCGGTGAACGCTCTGAAGACAGGAGGAGTTGTGATCCCTGTTCCCCTCCAGGAACATGGTCGCGGCTTTTACTCCAACTTGTTTGTGGTGCCAAAGAAGGACGGCTCGTTCCGTCCCGTTCTGGACCTCAAACTGCTCAACAGACATGTGAGCACCAGACGGTTTCGGATGGAGTCTCTCCGCTCTGTCATCGCTTCGATGTCACAAGGAGACTTCCTAGCATCAATCGACATCAAGGATGCTTATCTCCATGTGCCGATCGCACCCGAATATCAACGCTTTTTGCGTTTCGCCATCGGGGACGAACACCTTCAGTTCGTGGCATTGCCTTTCGGCCTGGCGACAGCCCCACGGGTGTTCACCAAGGTCATGGCATCTGTTGTGGCGGTCCTACACTCTCAGGGCCACTCGGTGATTCCCTACTTAGACGATCTTCTGGTCAGGGCACCCTCTCAGATGGCGTGTCAAAACAGCCTTTCCGTCGCTCCGGCGACTCTCCAGCAGTTCGGGTGGATCATCAACTTCCCAAAATCCAAGTTGACACCGACCCAATCACTGACGTACCTTGGGATGGAGTTTCATACTCAGTCAGCAGTAGTCATGCTACCGCTGGACAAGCAGCTTTCGCTGCAGGCAGGGGTGCAATCTCTTCTTCGGGGTCAGTCACACCCCTTGAGGCGCCTCATGCACTTCCTGGGGAAGATGGTGGCAGCGATGGAGGCAGTGCCCTTCGCGCAATTCCATCTGCGGCCACTCCAGTGGGACATTCTCCGCAAATGGGACAGGAGGTCGACTTCACTCGACAGGAACGTCTCTCTTTCCCTTGCAACCAAGACGTCACTTCAGTGGTGGCTCCTTCCCAACTCTCTATCGCAGGGAAAATCCTTCCTACCCCCCACCTGGGCTGTGGTCACGACGAACGCGAGCCTGTCAGGGTGGGGGGCGGTTTTTCTCCATCACAGGGCTCAGGGAACATGGACTCCGATAGTCATCCCTTCAAATCAATATTATGGAGATAAGGGCAGTGTATCTAGCCCTATTGGCCTTTCATCGGTGGCTGGAGGGCAGGCAGATCCGGATCCAGTCGGACAACGCCACTGTCGTCGCATACATCAACCACCAAGGCGGCACTCGCAGTCGTCAAGCCTTCCAGGAAGTCCGACGAATTCTGCAGTGGGTGGAAGCCACAGCTTCCACCATCTCCGCAGTTCACATCCCGGGCGTAGAAAACTGGGAAGCAGATTTTCTCAGCCGACAGGGCATGGACGCGGGGGAATGGTCTCTTCACCCAGACGTGTTTCGAGAGATCTGTCGCCGCTGGGGAACGCCGGACGTCGATCTCATGGCGTCACGGCACAACAACAAAGTCCCGGCATTCATGGCCCGGTCTCAAGATCACAGAGCTCTGGCGGCGGACGCATTAGTTCAGGATTGGTCGCAGTTTCGACTGCCCTATGTATTTCCTCCTCTGGCGATGCTGCCCAGAGTGCTGCGCAAGATCAGGTCCGACTGTCGTCGCGCCATTCTCGTCGCCCCAGATTGGCCGAGGCGGTCGTGGTACACGGATCTGTGGCATCTCACGGTGGGTCAACCGTGGGCGCTCCCAGACCGCCCAGACTTGCTGTCTCAAGGGCTGT
The DNA here is from genome assembly GCF_048569485.1 of Anomaloglossus baeobatrachus. NCBI lineage: Eukaryota > Metazoa > Chordata > Amphibia > Anura > Aromobatidae > Anomaloglossus > Anomaloglossus baeobatrachus. The sequence continues at coordinate 347,859,054 of NC_134357.1, read as the reverse complement.
TTTTCCATCTGAATTCTGCGGCCCTCAACCTGACTGTGTGGCCATTGAGTCCTGGCTCCTAGCGTCCTCAGGGTTATCTCAAGATGTCATTGCCACCATGAGACAGGCCAGGAAACCAATGTCCGCCTAGATCTATCACAGGTCTTGGAGGATCTTCTTATCCTGGTGCTCTGATAAGGGTTTTACTCCCTGGCCCTTTGCCTTACCCACTTTTCTTTCATTCCTTCAATCCGGAATGGACAAGGGTTTGTCTCTCGGCTCTCTCAAGGGACAAGTATCGGCGCTATCCGTATTTTTTCAAAAGCGTCTAGCCAGGCTTCCGCAGGTCCGCACGTTCCTGCAGGGAGTTTGCCACATAGTCCCACCTTACAAGCGTCCGCTGGAACCCTGGGATCTTAACAGGGTGCTAACGGCTCTTCAGAAACCACCTTTCGAGCCGCTGCGGGATGTCTCTTTATCACGTCTTTCGCAGAAGGTGGCATTTCTAGTGGCAGTTACATCGCTCCGTAGAGTGTCGGAGCTGGCAGCGCTGTCATGCAAAGCCCCCTTCCTGGTTTTTCACCAGGATAAGGTGGTTCTGTGTCCGGTCCCGGAATTTCTCCCTAAGGTGGTATCCCCTTTTCATCTCAATCAGGATATCTCCTTACCTTCATTTTGCCCTCATCCAGTTCACCAATGTGAAAAGGATTTGCACTCGTTAGATCTGGTGAGAGCTCTCCGGCTCTACGTGTCTCGCACGGCGCCCCTGCGCCGTTCAGATGCGCTCTTTGTCCTTGTCGCTGGGCAGCGTAAGGGTTCGCAGGCTTCCAAGTCAACCTTAGCTCGGTGGATCAAGGAACCGATTCTTGAAGCCTACCGTTCTTCTGGGCTTCCGCTTCCTTTGGGGCTGAAAGCCCATTCTACCAGAGCCGTGGGTGCGTCCTGGGCATTGCGGCACCGGGCTACGACTCAGCAGGTGTGTCAGGCAGCTACCTGGTCTAGTCTGCACACTTTCACGAAACACTATCAGGTGCATACCTATGCTTCGGCAGACGCCAGTCTAGGTAGGCGAGTCCTTCAGGCGGCGGTTGCCCACCTGTAAGAGGGGGTCGTTTTCGGCTCTTTTTATCGAGGTATTCTTTTACCCACCCAGGGACTGCTTTTGGACGTCCCAATTGTCTGGGTCTCCCAATGGAGTGACAAAGAAGAAGGGAATTTTGTTTACTTACCGTAAATTCCTTTTCTTCTAGCTCCTATTGGGAGACCCAGCACCCGCCCCTGTTCCCTTCGGGCTGTTTGTTCTTTTGTGTACACATGTTGTTCATGTTGAATTGTTCTTTTGGTTCATGGTTCAGTTCTCCGAACATCCTTCGGATTGAATTTACCTTAGACCAATTTATAAGTTTCCTCCTTCCTGCTTTTGCACCAAAACTGAGGAGCCCGTGAGGCACGGGAGGGTGTATAGGCAGAGGGGAGGGGTTACACTTTTTAAGGTGTGGTGCTTTGTGTGGCCTCCAGAGGCAGAAGCTATACACCCAATTGTCTGGGTCTCCCAATAGGAGCTAGAAGAAAAGGAATTTACGGTAAGTAAACAAAATTCCCTTCTTTCTTGGCACATTTTTTTGGTTTTCCATGATGCCTTTCTGCATAACTTATTTATTTATTTTACTTATATAGCGCAATTAATTCCACAACGCTTTACATACTTGATCATCACTGTCCCCTCTGGAGCTCACAATCTAAATTCCTTATCCGTATGTCTTTTGGAGTGAAGCCAAAAACCCTCACAAACAAGGAGAAAACTCTTTGCAGATGTTGTCCTTTGGTGGGATTTGAACCCAAGACCCCCCAGCACAGCAATGCAAGACTGCGGTGCTAACCACTGAGCCACCATGCCAGATTGCAGTGCTAACCACTGAGCCACCATGCCAGATTGCAGTGCTTACCACTGAGCCACCATGCAAGACTGCAGTGCTAAACACTGAGCCACCATGCCAGATTGCAGTGCTAACCACTGAGCCACCATGCCAGATTGCAGTGCTAATCACTGAGCCACCATGCCAGATTGCAGTGCTAACCACTGAGCCACCGTGATGCCAACTTCTGTTACTAAAAATGCACCGATGCCCAAGCAGCTCCTTTTCTGACTCTGGGCTGTTTTCGCTATTGAAAAGAGCAGTCAGCCCAGCCTCATTTTGCCCAGCTCTGGTGATGTGCCTGAAAATCGGAAACCATTTCAAACATGGGGCCATAATTGGGACTGCTTGTACCGAGGATTGGTGGAGCTTTGGAGACCTGTATACGTCAGTCACTTACATGACGTTGGCCCATTAGTTTGTTAATGGTTATGTCTATTATAGAGAGAGAATTGCTTTCATGCATCGAAGCACTTAAAATGTAAAATACTGGCAAGCTCTCCTTCCAGTGTCCCATGGATCCAATACAAGCCACTCTAGAAACAATGCTTGCAAAGTTCAAAGAGGACCACTGCAGCCCGTGACTGGCTGCAGCGCTCAGGTGACTAGAAGAGAGGAAGAGAGTCATCAGATGTTTTTACACACACACACACACAGGCTACATCAGTCCTGTGACTCAGGCAACGTTTCTAGAGCCGGCACAGACCTCTGACAAGGCTTGCGATGGTCCATGAGGGTGTTGAAAGGGGACTATGCCACCATTTTTTTTCTTCTAAGAGCATCCATACTAGGAGAAAAAAAATTCTATGTTGGACAACCTTTTATATGACACTGTTTATATGGTAGTTTCAAATAGTATATTGGAATACAATTATATACATTAAAACATTGTTAGTTTTCCATAGATGCACTGATAGAGCTTTGTGGCCCCAGACCAGTGAGTGTGCAGCACTATGCAGTGGGAATCGCTTTACTCCATCTATTACTATCGGCATTCTGTTAAATAGAAACCAGATTGAATGGATTCAATTCTAATTGCTTCAAATCGTTTCTAATCTCGTGTTTTCCCAATTCTAGGAACAAATATTTGCTCCTGAACAGCCAAGAACTAAATGAACTGAGTGCCATATCCTTAAAAGCAAATATCCCCGAGGTGGAGGCTGTGATGAATACAGATAGGTAAAGACCCTGGATGTCGTGTAATCACAAATGATACTAGTGAAAAAGTAGAGCAAACAGTTTGGCGCCTGTCACACTCAGCAAAGCATGCTGGATGTTTTCCCTGGCGCAGTCGCTACTCTGACATACAGTAGCATGTCCTCCTCATATAACCTTAGATCATCATATCTCTCAATGTTAGAAGAGAATCTGAAGCATGAACATTTTTTTTTTTTTCTTATCAGGAGCTTAGTGTGTGACGGAAAAAAAGGTTTATTAACCAGATTGCTACAGGTGATGAAGAAGGAGCCGGCGGAGTCTTCATTCAGGTACTTGAGGAATTCTGCTGATTTGGCATCACCTGTCCTTAAAAAATGTTATCTGTTTTATCACCTTAGAACCCCACAAAAATAAATAAAGAATAATCATAGTCACCATCTTCTGATGATGACAGTGGTTGGATCTATACACGCTCAGCAAAAAAAATTAACAAAATATAAAAATGGATAAAAACTCCTTTTCAAGGCACAAGCTTATTCTTCAAATGAGCCAACTTTAGCTGAAGCCACCTCTAGGTAGTTCCCAAGCTCCTCTACTTGCCTCACTTTCGAATAATTGTGTGAGTGTGTATATTTGTATGTATGTGTGTGTGTATACATATATATATATAATGTGTGTGTGTGTAATATATATATATTTATTAGTGTGTGTGTGTGTGTATATATATATATATGTGTATATATATGTGTGTATATATATATATATATATATATATATATATATATATATATATATGTATATGTATGTATATATATATATATATATATATATATGTGTATATGTATATATATGTATATATATATGCATGTATGTATATATATATATTATATATATATATATATATATATGTATATATATATATATATATATATATCTACATATATATAGTATGTATGTGTGTGTATATGTATATATATATATATATATATATATATATATATATATAATCTCTCGTTCCTATGGGAGACCCAGACATTGGGTATATAGCTTCTGCCTCCGGAGGACACACAAAGTACTACACTAAAAAGTGTAGCTCCTCCCTCTGAGCATATACACCCCCTGGATAACCAAATATAGCCAGTTCAATGCTTTGTGTTCAGGAGGCATACATCCACACATGCATTCTCATCTGATTTTTGATTTTTGGAAAGAGTTTGAAGAAAAGCGGGTCCAAGCCTGGACTCCCGGCATGTCCCTTCTCACCCCACTGTGTCGGCGGTGTTGTTAAGGTTGATTTCAGGGCTGGAGCCTTACATGCCGCGCTCCTTCACCATCCCTCGGGCTCTGGCTTGAAGTGGGAGCCAGCACGGTTCTCCCTGCCTTGCAGGAGACCGGTCTCCATCCGCAGCCCTTCAGGATCCTGCCGGACGGAGCACTCATCCCCAGGGACTTGAAACCCTGCGTCTCACAAGCTAAGTATCTGAGACGTTATTTTCGGGGGGTCCCTTGTACTTTATTGTTGGGGAGACTGGGCTGTGTATCTATTCTGACATTTCCGGCCGGTACTCTGGTTTTCACCTGAGAACCGCGCCGATGGTGCCTGCGCGCCGGCCGTATCATTAAATTTAGGCCCCGGCTTCGCCTGAGGCCTAGTTTCGATTTCACTGCCCCTGCATGTCAATCATGCAGAGGGACAGTGCGGCTCCGCCCAGCGGCCGTTCGGCACAAAGGAGGGACTTTCCTCTCTGAGGAAATGTTCCCTCCCCTGTAAATCTCCTTGGCCCTCCAGATCCCGCTCTCAGAATAGGCCCCGCCCCCTCTCCTCGCTCCGGTGCCATTTTATCAGCGTTCTCACAGCGATCGGCGCTGGCTGCAGCATCTCTCTGGGGGGCCGGGCTGTGGGATCTGGAGGGCACACAAATGGTCTGGTAAGCCACAACCTCCGGTTGTGGACCTGCTTATATACTCTCTGGGGGTCATTCTGGCTCACAGCCCCCACTTCAGCAGCATGTCTCACACGAGGAGCAAGGCTGCAAGGCTGTACGCAATATGCACTGCATGTAAGCTCGTGCTGCCTGAACCGAGCACATATCCACATTGTGATGCCTGCTCTAACCTGACGATGCCTCAGCCTGGTATCGCACCCACAGTGGTCCCTCCGGCTGCTCCGGCTCCGGTGGCTGAACCCCCGGCTTGGGTAGAATCCTTCTCTAGGTCAATCTCCCAGTCTTTTGCCGACTCCATGGGACAGCTGTCCCGGACTTTGCTGACCATGCATCAGCCCCCTTCTCAGGGTGCCTCTGCTGCTAGGGCTCTCTCAGCGGAGCTCACAGAGGATTCTTCATCTGGTCCCAGACCCCGTCCTCCTAAAAGGAGACGCAGGGCTCCCTCTCCTTCCTCGTCCCGTGGCTCTGATTCACGAGCTGACTCGCAGGACGAGGAGGATGCCTTTACTGGGGGCTCGGACGCTACCTCCACGTGCCCCATTGATCTGTCCGAAAGTGACGCAGATGTTAGTGATTTGATTGCGTCCATTAATTCTGTACTGGACCTCAATCCGCCAGTATCAGAGGAGCAACCCTCTCTGGCAGAAAAGCACCAGTTTACCTTGCCTAAGAGGACAAGGAGTGTGTTCTTTAACCACTCCAGTTTTCAGGCCACTGTGACCAAGCCTAGGGCTTGTCCTGACAAACGCTTCCCAAAGCGTGGTTCTGATGACAGTTTTCCCTTTCCACCAGAGGTGGTCAAGGAGTGGGCTCATTCACCAAAGGTAGACCCTCCGGTGTCTAGACTCTCAGCCCGGACAGTTGTATCAGTGGCTGATGGCACCTCACTTAAGGATTCCACTGACCGCCAGGTTGACCTTCTGGCCAAATCTGTATAGGAGGCGGCAGGGGCCTCGTTCTCCCCATCTTTTGCAGCAGTGTGGGCTCTCAAAGCCATCTCTGCTTCTCTGGAGGAGATGCATTCCCTCACCAGGGACTCTATGCCCGAAAAGGTTGCATTAACTTCCCAGGCTTCAGCCTTTTCATCCTATGCCATGTCTGCCATGCTGGAGGCTTCTCACCGCACTGTGGTGGCTTCGGCTAATTCCCTTGCTATCCGCAGGATCTTGTGGCTTCGAGAGTGGAAGGCAGACACTTCTTCAAAGAAGTACCTTGCTGGGCTCCCATTTGCTGGGTCCAGGCTGTTCGGTGAACAACTGGATGAAATTATTAAGGAAGCTACTGGCGGGAAGAGTACTTCCATGCCACAAACTAAAACCAGGAAACCTGTCCAGGGCAGGAACCAGTCGAGGTTTCGTTCTTTTCGTTCCTCCAACTGGTCGTCCTCTAAGCCCTCGGCCTCGTCCACTAACTCAGCCAAGGACCAAAAACCCAACTGGCGCACGAAGCCGCGTCCTCAGAAGACCGCAGGAGCTGCTGCCACTAAGGCAGCCTCCTCTTGACTATCTGGCCGCACCAGCAACGTCCTTGGTCGGTGGCAGGCTCTCCCACTTTGGCGACGTGTGGTTTCAACACGTCTCCGATCAGTGGGTGCGGGATATCATCTGCCACGGCTACAGGATAGAATTCTCTTCCAGCCCGCCAAACAGATTTTTTCTGTCAACTCCCCCCTGCTCCAAGGCCGCCGCCTTCTCACAGGCCGTGGCATCCTTGCAGGCCAACGGAGTAATTGTACCGGTTCCCGCCCGGGAACGATTCAGAGGTTTCTACTCAAATCTCTTCCTAGTCCCCAAAAAGGACGGTTCCTTCCGGCCCATCCTGGATCTCAAGCTTCTCAACAAGCATGTTCAGGTGCGGCATTTTCGCATGGAGTCTCTGCGATCAGTCATTGCCTCAATGACCCAACGAGATTTCCTGGCATCCATCGACATCAGAGATGCCTATCTGCATGTGCCAATTGCAGTTTCACACCAGCGTTGGCTACGTTTTGCAATCGGAGAGGAACATTTCCAATTCGTGGCTCTCCCCTTCGGATTAGCCACGGCCCCTCGAGTATTCACCAAGGTCATGGCAGCAGTGGTTGCGGTTCTGCACCTCCAGGGGTTGGCAGTGATTCCTTACCTGGACGACCTTCTAGTCAAGGCTTCATCCAGTGCAGACTGTCAGCGGAGTGTCTCGCTCACTCTCGCCACTCAAGTCCAATTCGGGTGGCTTGTCAATCTGCCCAAATCCACTCTGACTCCGACCCAGAAACTCGCATACCTAGGGATGCAATTCGAGACTCTGCCGGCACTTGTGAAGCTGCCCTTAGTCAAACAGCAGTCCCTCCATCTGGCGGTGCGCTCTTTGCTGAGCCCCCGCCGTCATTCCATCAGGCACCTAATGCAGGTGCTGGGTCAGATGGTGGCGTCAATGGAAGCGGTTCCCTTTGCCCAGTTCCATCTGCGTCCTCTGCAGCTGGACATTCTCCGCTGTTGGGACAAGCGGATTTCTTCCTTGCACAGGTTGGTGGCTCTGTCGCCACAAGCCAGGAGCTCTCTTCAGTGGTGGCTTCGGCCTCTCTCTCTGTCTCAGGGACGCTCCTTCCTGACCCCGTCCTGGGTGATCCTCACCACGGATGCCAGTCTTTCCGGCTGGGGAGCAGTATATCTCCACCACAGAGCGCAGGGCACCTGGACTCCGTCCGAATCAGCCCTCTCGATCAATGTGCTGGAAATCAGAGCTGTGCTTCTAGCTCTCTTAGCCTTTCACCACCTTTTGGCGGGCAAGCACATTCGAGTCCAGTCAAACAACGCGACAGCGGTTGCCTACATCAATCACCAGGGCGGGACACGCAGCCGCCTGGCAATGTTGGAGGTTCAACGCATCCTTCAGTGGACGGAGGACTCCAAGTCCACCATATCCGCAGTCCACATACCAGGCGTGGAAAACTGGGAGGCAGATTATCTCAGCCGTCAAACCGTGGACAGCGGCGAGTGGGCTCTGCATCCGGCAGTGTTTCGGTCAATCTGCCGCAAGTGGGGCACTCCGGAAGTGGATCTAATGGCATCCCGGCACAACAACAAGGTTCCGGTTTACGTGGGTCGCTCCCACGATCCTCAGGCCTTTGCAGCGGACGCGCTGGTTCAAGATTGGTCCCAGTTTCGTCTGTCTTACGTGTTTCCCCCTCTAGCTCTCTTGCCCAGAGTCCTGCGCAAGATCAGAATGGAGGGCTGTCGGGTCATCCTCATTGCTCCAGACTGGCCCAGGCGAGCTTGGTACCCAGACCTGCTCCATCTGTCCGTGGAGGTGCCGTGGCATCTTCCGGACCGTCCAGACCTTCTCTCACAAGGTCCGTTTTTCCGCCAGAATTCTGCGGCTCTCAGATTGACGGCGTGGCTCTTGAGTCCTGGATCTTGACGACTTCTGGTATCCCTCCTGAAGTCATCTCCACTATGACTCGGCTCGTAAGTCTTCCTCGGCCAAAATCTATCTCACAGGACCTGGAGAATTTTCCTGTCCTGGTGTCGCTCTTCCGTCCATGCTCCTTGTCCTTTTTCCTTGCCGACCCTCCTGTCCTTTCTACAGTCCGGTCTGCAGCTAGGACTATCCCTCAATTCCCTCAAGGGACAGGTCTCGGCTCTGTCAGTGTTGTTCCAGCGGCGTATCGCCCGGCTGGCTCAGGTGCGCACCTTCATGCATGGCGCATCTCACATCATTCCGCCTTACCGGCGGCCTTTGGATCCCTAGGACCTTAATCTGGTCCTCACGGCTTTGCAGAAACCCCCCTTTGAGCCTCTTAGGGAGGTTTCTTTGTCTCGTCTTTCACAGAAAATGGTCTTTCTAGTGGCCATAACTTCCCTCAGGAGAGTCTCTGATTTGGCTGCGCTCTCTTCGGAGTCACCTTTTTTGGTTTTTCATCAAGACAAGGTGGTTCTCCGTCCGACTCCGGACTTTCTCCCTAAGGTGGTTTCTCCTTTCCACCTTAACCAGGACATTTCCCTGCCTTCCTTTTGTCCGGCTCCTGTTCATCGCTTTGAAAAAGCGTTGCATACTCTGGATCTGGTGCGGGCACTCCGGATCTATGTGTCTCGCACCTCTGTTCTTAGGCGGTGCACCTCTCTTTTTGTGCTGACCACAGGTCGGCGTAAGGGCCTCTCGGCTTCTAAGCCGACCTTAGCTCGTTGGATTAGGTCGGCCATTTCCGATGCCTACCAGTGTACTCAAGTGCCTCCCCCGCCGGGGATCAAGGCACACTCGACCCGAGCTGTCGGTGCCTCTTGGGCTTTCAGGCACCAGGCTACGGCTCAGCAGGTCTGTCAGGCTGCCACTTGGACTAGTCTTCATACCTTTTCGAAGCACTACCAAGTGCATGCTCATGCTTCAGCAGATGCGAGCTTGGGCAGACGCATCCTTCAGGCGGCTGTCGCCCATTTGTGAAGTTAGGTTTCGCCTACTTCTCAGTTTTCTGTTTATTCCCACCCATGGACTGCTTTGAGACGTCCCAATGTCTGGGTCTCCCATAGGAACGGTAAAGAAAAAGAGAATTTTGTTTACTTACCGTAAATTCTTTTTCTTATAGATCCGTATTGGGAGACACAGCACCCTCCCTGTTGCCTGTTGGCAGTTTCTTGTTCCGCGTGTTATCACCGGCTGTTGTTGTAGACAGAGGCTCCGGTTGTTCCGGTTCTTGCTCTATCTCTACTTGTGGGTGGCTATTCTCCTTCAGCTTTTGCACTAAACTGGCTATATTTGGTTATCCAGGGGGTGTATATGCTCAGAGGGAGGAGGTACACTTTTTAGTGTAGTACTTTGTGTGTCCTCCGGAGAGGCAGAAGCTATACACCCAATGTCTGGGTCTCCCAATACGGAACTATAAGAAAAAGAATTTATGGTAAGTAAACAAAATTCTCTCTCTCTATATATATATATATATTTCTTCAGCGCTCTATTGGGAGACCCAGACGATTGGGGTATAGCTACTGCCCTCTGGAGGCCACACAAAGCACTACATTAAAAGTGCAAGGCCCCTCCCCCTCTGGCTATACCCCCCCCGTGGTATCACGGGTTCTCCAGTTTTAGCTTTGTGTGCGAAGGAGGTCAGACATTCCATGCATAGCTCCACAGATTTTAGTCAGCAGTAGCTGCTGACTGTTTCGGATGGAAGAAAAGAGGACACATATAGTGTCCCCAGCATGCTCCCTTCTCACCCCTGGATGGTGTTGTAAGGTTGAGGTACCTATTGCTGGTACAGGGCTGGAGCCTGACATGCTGTTTTCCTTCCACATCCCCTTGTAGGGCTCTGTGGAAGTGGGATCCTGCCGGCCTCTCAGCTCTGACGCCGGGCTCCATCCACAGACCCATTAGAACCTGATGGAGACGGAGCAGGAGTACGATCAGGGACAGGCCCTGCATCATACAGGTACTCTGTGTCCCCGGCAGGCACAGACACACTCCGGGCTGGCTGGGTGTTGTAGTGCGCCGGGGACCGCAACGTGGAGTTGGTGTCCCTACAGATTACTGGGGGACTTTTTTGTGTATGGGAACGCAGCGCCGACCCCCTCTGGACCGGGCGGCGCTGCTGTGACTTGTGGTGCGCCAGGGATCCGCCGTCCGCGCTTTTACGGCGGCGGCGGTTATAAATTTAGTCCCCGGCTTTTTGGGCCTAGGACGCCGGCAGCTCCGTTTCGTTCCCGCCCCCACCCTGTCATTCAGGGTAGGGGAGAGACGCTGTTCGCTAGCAGCGACGAGGGCTGGAGCCTGATTTACATGCTCCAGCCCTCTCACTTGGCACAGAGGGAAGCAGGCTTCCCGCTCTTGGCCAGGAACGCCCAGGGCCCGCCCCCCTTCCTCTCTCGAGACGCCGGCAGCCATTACATGCATGCCTGGCTGGAGGAAGGACGCAAGGCTCTGGGAGACCTGGACTAGGGGCTATCTGGCGACCACACACCCGCTTTTTAAGCGGGCGGTAAGCGATTTTTCTGTGCTGGTCCCTCTAGTGCCTCACGGTGTATCGGTGTACTGTGTACAGATATATAGATATTGTATTGCTTGCACTGTGAGGTCGCTTCTGGCTGCATATCCCAGATCGCTCTGTGGAAGCAGCAACATGTCATCCTCAAAACGCAAGGCGGCCAAGGCAAAAAGGGCTGTGTATACTGCGTGTGCTGCATGTGGGGCTAATCTACCAGCAGGCTCCGATGACCCCCATTGTGTGCAATGCTCCGACCCGGTGCTGCTTCGCCAGCCGGAGTCAGGAGAGGTAGCGACCCAGGCTGAGACGCTTGTAAGTTCTGCCCCGGTGACAGGGACGGACTTTGCAGTTTTTGCAGATAATATGTCTGTATCTATGGCAAAAATCCTTGAAACCTTGCAATCTATGCATGGGGCTCAGTCTCTGGGCACGGCGAGGCCTCTGTCCTCAGGTCCCCCTTACTTGGAATGTATCCAGCCCACAGGGGGGTCCCCGGCTTCACAGGCCGAGGATTATGACTCAGATGATGGCCCCAGCCACCCTAAGCGAGCTCGCTGGGAAAGACCCTCGACGTCTTCACACTGCTCAGGGTCTCAGCGCAATCAGTCTCCCTGTGATGTGTCTGATGAGAGTGATCAGGAATCCACTCCTGGAACCCCTCTCAACCTGGATACCCCTGATGGGGATGCCATGGTAAACGACCTTATCTCAGCCATCAATAGGCTGTTGGATATTTCTCCCCCAGCCCCTTCAGCAGAAGAGGCGGCTGCGGAGCAGGAGAAGTTTCGTTTCCTTTATCCCAAGCGTAAATTGAGTGCTTTGTTAGATCACTCTGACTTCAGAGAATCAATCCAGAAGCACGACGCTCACCCAGAAAGGCGTTTCTCTAAACGATCTAAAGATACGCGTTTCCCTTTCCCCCCTGAGGTGGTCAAGCGCTGGACACAGTGTCCAAAGGTAGACCCCCCGATTTCCAAACTTGCAGCTAGATCCATAGTTGCAGTGGAGGATGGCACTTCACTTAAAGATGCCAATGACAGACAGATGGACCTTTGGTTAAAATCTGTCTATGAAGCTATCGGCGCGTCGTTTGCTCCGGCATTCGCAGCCGTATGGGCACTCCAGGCTATTTCAGCTGGCTTAGCAAAAGTGGATGCTATCATGCATCCAGCAGTGCCGCAAGTGGCGCACCTTACCACGCAGATGTCGGCGTTTGCGTCTTACGCTATCAATGCGGTCCTAGAATCTACCAGTCGCACCTCAATGGCGTCCGCCAATTCGGTAGTTTTGCGCAGAGCCTTGTGGTTAAAGGACTGGAAAGCAGATGCTGGTTCCAAAAAATGTTTAACCAGTTTGCCTTTGTCTAGAGAGAGACTGTTTGGCGAGCCATTGGCTGACATCATTAAGCAGTCCAAGGGTAAAGACTCCTCTTTACCACAACCCAGAACATCCAAACCTCAGCAGAAAAAGTGGCAGCAGAGGTTTCAGTCCTTTCGAGGTTCGGGCAAGACACCATTTACCTCGTCCAAAGGGACTCAGAGGACGCAAAGAAACTCAGATTCGTGGCGGACTCACACACGCCCCAAGAAAGCAAATGGAGGTACCGCTTCCAAAGCGGCTACCTCATGACTTCCAGCCCCCCCCCTCCGCATCGCCGGTCGGGGGCAGGCTCTCCCGCTTTTCCGGCATTTGGATGTCACAGGTCAAAGACCGGTGGGTGACGGACATTTTGTCTCGCGGGTACAGAATCGAGTTCAATTCTCGTCCTCCAGCTCGGTTCTTCAGAACCTCCCCACGTCCAGACCGAGCAGATGCTCTGCTGCAGGCGGTGGATTCCCTAAAAGCGGAAGGAGTGGTTATCCCAGTCCCTCCTCAGGAACAAGGGCAAGGGTTTTACTCCAATCTCTTTGTGGTTCCAAAAAAGGACGGCTCGTTCCGTCCTGTTCTGGACCTAAAACGGCTCAACAAACATGTGCACGCCAGGAGGTTCCGGATGGAAACCCTCCGCTCTGTCATTGCCTCAATGTCCAGAGGAGACTTCCTTGCCTCAATAGACATCAAAGATGCTTATCTCCACGTGCCAATTGCTACAGAACATCAACGTTTTCTACGTTTTGTGATAGGAGACGACCATTTTCAGTTCGTAGCTCTTCCATTTGGTCTGGCGACAGCCCCACGGGTCTTCACCAAGGTCATGGCGGCGGTGGTAGCAGTCTTGCACTCTCAGGGACACTCGGTGATCCCTTACCTAGACGACTTATTGGTCAAAGCTCCCTCTCAGGAGGCATGTCAGCACAGCCTGAATGCTACGCTGGAGACTCTACAGTCTTTCGGATGGATCATCAACTTTCCAAAGTCGATCCTATCACCGACTCAGTCACTAACGTATCTTGGCATGGAGTTTCATACTCTAGCAGCGATAGTGAAGCTTCCGCTGGACAAGCAGCGGTCACTACAGACAGGGGTGCAATCTCTTCTGCAGGGCCAGTTGCATCCCTTGCGGCGCCTCATGCATTTCCTAGGGAAGATGGTGGCAGCCATGGAAGCAGTTCCCTTTGCGCAGTTTCATCTGCGCCCACTTCAATGGGACATTCTCCGCCAATGGGACGGGAAGTCAACGTCCCTGGACAGGAAAGTCTCGCTTTCCCAGACGGCCAAGGACTCCCTACAATGGTGGCTCCTTCCCACCTCATTGTCTCAGGGAAGATCCTTCCTGCCCCCATCCTGGGCAGTAGTCACGACAGATGCGAGTCTGTCAGGGTGGGGAGCAGTATTTCTCCACCACAGGGCTCAGGGGACGTGGACTCCGCAGGAGTTCACCCTTCAGATCAATGTTCTGGAGATCAGAGCAGTGTATCTTGCTCTACTGGCCTTCCAACAGTGGCTGGAAGGAAAGCAGATCCGAATCCAATCGGACAACTCCACAGCGGTGGCATACATCAACCACCAAGGAGGGACGCGCAGTCGGCAAGCCTTCCAAGAAGTCCGGCGCATTCTAATGTGGGTGGAGGACAGAGCATCCACCATATCCGCGGTTCACATCCCAGGCGTAGAAAACTGGAAAGCAGACTTCCTCAGTCGCCAGGGCATGGACGCAGGGGAATGGTCCCTTCACCCGGACGTGTTTCAGGAAATCTGTCGCCGCTGGGGAGTGCCGGACGTCGACCTAATGGCATCCCGGCACAACAACAAGGTCCCGGCATTCATGGCGAGGTCGCGCGATCAAAGAGCTCTGGCGGCAGACGCCTTGGTTCAAGATTGGTCGCAGTTTCAGCTCCCATACGTGTTTCCGCCTCTGGCGCTCTTGCCCAGAGTGCTACGCAAGATCAGATCCGAGTGCAGCCGCGTCATACTCGTCGCTCCAGACTGGCCGAGGAGGTCGTGGTATCCGGATCTGTGGCATCTCACGATCGGTCGACCGTGGTCACTGCCAGACCGACCAGACTTACTGTCCCAAGGGCCGTTTTTCCATCAGAATTCTGCGGCCCTGAACCTGACTGTGTGGCCATTGAGTCCTGGATCCTAGCATCTGCTGGATTATCTCAGGGAGTCGTTGCCACAATGAGACAAGCTAGAAAGTCGAATTCGGCTAAGATCTACCACAGAACGTGGAAGATTTTCTTGTCCTGGTGCTCTGCTCAGGGAGTGTCTCCCTGGCCATTTGCATTGCCCAAGTTTCTTTCCTTCCTGCAATCGGGGTTAGAAAAGGGCTTGTCGCTCAGCTCCCTTAAAGGGCAAGTTTCGGCACTATCCGTGTTTTTTCAGAAGCGTCTAGCACGTCTTCCTAAGGTGCGCACGTTCCTGCAGGGGGTCTGTCATATTGTGCCCCCGTACAAGCGACCGTTAGATCCATGGGATCTGAACAGGGTACTAGTTGCTCTCCAGAAGCCGCCCTTCGAGCCTCTGAAGGAAGTTTCCTTTTCTCGGCTGTCGCAGAAAGTGGCGTTTCTTGTTGCGATCACATCGCTTCGGCGAGTGTCTGAGCTGGCAGCTCTGTCATCCAAGGCTCCCTTCCTGGTGTTCCACCAGGACAAGGTTGTGCTGCGCCCCATTCCGGAGTTTCTTCCTAAGGTCGTATCCTCTTTTCATCTTAATCAGGATATTTCCTTGCCTTCTTTTTACCCTCATCCGGTTCACCGGTATGAAAAGGACTTACGTTTACTAGATCTGGTGAGAGCACTCAGAATCTACATTTCCCGCACGGCGCCCATACGCCGTGCCGATGCACTTTTCGTCCTTGTCGCTGGTCCGCGCAAGGGGTTGCAGGCTTCTAAAGCCACCCTGGCTCGATGGATCAAAGAACCAATTCTAGAGGCCTACCGTTCTGCGGGGCTTCCGGTTCCTTCAGGGCTAAAAGCCCACTCCACCAGAGCCGTGGGTGCGTCCTGGGCATTACGTCACCAGGCTTCGGCTCAACAGGTGTGCCAGGCAGCTACCTGGTCCAGTCTGCACACTTTCACCAAGCATTATCAGGTGCATACCTATGCTTCGGCGGATGCCAGCTTAGGTAGAAGAGTCCTGCAGGCGGCAGTGACACCCCCGTAGGGGAGGGCTGTTTTGCAGCTCTAACATGAGGTATTTATTTACCCACCCAGGGACAGCTTTTGGACGTCCCAATCGTCTGGGTCTCCCAATAGAGCGCTGAAGAAGAAGGGAATTTTGTTACTTACCGTAAATTCCTTTTCTTCTAGCTCTTATTGGGAGACCCAGCACCCGCCCTGTTGTCCTTCGGGATGTTTTTTTGTTGTTTGCGGGTACACATGTTGTTCATGTTGAACGGTTTTTCAGTTCTCCGATGTTATTCGGAGTTAATTTGTTTAAACCAGTTATTGGCTTCCTCCTTCTTGCTTTGGCACTAAAACTGGAGAACCCGTGATACCACGGGGGGGGTATAGCCAGAGGGGGAGGGGCCTTGCACTTTTAATGTAGTGCTTTGTGTGGCCTCCAGAGGGCAGTAGCTATACCCCAATCGTCTGGGTCTCCCAATAAGAGCTAGAAGAAAAGGAATTTACGGTAAGTAACAAAATTCCCTTCATATATATATATATATATATATACACAAAAATATGTATGTATATATATGTATGCATATGTGTGTGTGTGTGTGTGTATATATATATATATATATATATATATATATATATATATATATATATATATATATATATATATATATATATATATATATATTTATATATATAATTGCCTTATTCTGTCTCTGTCTTGCTCCAAAATTGTGTCCTTACGGTGACACAAAGCGGATTGGCCACTGGCCTCGCCATGGCCCCGCCCCCCCGCACGGATTGGTCGCTCGCCCTGGCTCCCCCCCACACTGATTGGCCGGCCGCTCGCACAGGCTCCGCCCCCCACACGGATTGGCCTCTCGCCCCGGCACCCTGCACGTATTGGCAACTCTGCCACGCCCCGCCCCCCTCACGCAATGCACGCTCGCTCTGGCCCCGCCTCCCGCACGCATCCCCCAAACTGACACGGAGACACGACTACCAGGTGAGTACTGTACCCCCGGGAGCCCACACCAGCATACTCCGCCATCCCAGCCGACACAAACCCTCGCATTGCTGGGGTTTGCCGCCGTATGCTGGTGTGGGCTCCCGTGCGAGTGGGGGACGTGATGCGCTGGTAACCATGGTAGCATAGTTACCAGCGCATCAAGGTCCTGCAGCGGCGGAAAATACACACACGCACACACACATAACACACACATACACACACACACACATCAGATCACACTCACTCTCACACACACCTCACATCGCATCCACACACTCACAGCATCCGGAGATATCGCTTGCTTCTCGGCCGCGATACTGTGCTGTGAGCTTCCAGGACCTGCCGGAGGATCACATGGCCAGAAGCATGTGGTATCTCCGGATGTTGTGAGTATGAGCGCGTATGTGCAATATCGTCAATGTGTGTGTGCGTGAGTGTATGCGATCGCGTGTGCGTGTGAGTGTATGCGATCGGGTGTGAGTGTATGCGATCGGGTGTGTGTGTGAGTGTATGCGATCGGGTGTGTGTGTGAGTGTACGGATCGGGTGGGTGTGAGTGTATGCGATCGGATCTGTGAGTGTCGGCAGAGGAGCACGGCGTGCTGGAGGAGGCTGGGAGGAGAGAGGCTGATCCTGGGGAAGGCTGGGAGGGGGAGGCTGATGCTGGGGGAGGCTGATGTTGGGGGAGGCTGATGTTGTGGGAGGCTGATGCTGTGGGAGGCTGGGAGGAGAGAGGCTGATGCTGGGGGAGGCTGGGAGGGGGAGGCTGATGCTGGGGGAGGCTGATGTTGGGGGAGGCTGATGCTGTGGGAGGCTGGGAGGAGAGAGGCTGATGCTGGGGGAGGCTGATGCTGGGGGTTGCTGGGATGGGGGAGGCTGATGCTGGGGGAGGCTGGAAGGAGAGAGGCTGATGCTGGGGGAGGCTGATGTTGGGGGAGGCTGGGAGGGTGTAGGCTGATGCTGGGGGAGGCTGGAAGGAGAGAGGCTGATGGAGGGGGAGGCTGATTCTAGGGGAGGCTGGGAGGAGAGAGGCTGATGGTGGAGGAGGCTTGGAGGAGAGAGGCTGATGCTGGGGGAGGCTGGGAGGATAGAGGCTGATGCTGGGGGAGACTGGGAGGAGAGAGGCTGATGCTGGGGGAGGCTGGGAGGCGGAGGCTGATGCTGGGGGAGGCTGATGCTCGGGGAGTCTGGGAGAGGGAGGCTGATGCTCGGGGAGGTTGGGAGGAGGGAGGCTGGGGGAGGCTGATGCTGGGGGAGGCTGGAAGGAGAGAGGCTGATGCTGGAGGAGGCTGATGCTGAGGGAGGCTGGGAGGTGGAGGCTGATGCTGGGGAAGGCTGGGAAGAGGGAGCCTGGGAGGAGAGAGGCTGATGCTGGGGGAGGCTGGAAGGAGAGAGGCTGATGCTGGGGGAGGCTGGGAGATGGAGGCTGGGAGGAGAGAGGCTGATGCTGGGAGGAGGGAGGCTGGGAGGGGGGAGGCTGAGAGAAGAGAGGCTGATGCTGGGGGAGGCTGATGCTGGGAGGAGAGAGGCTGATGCTGGGAGGAGAGAGGCTGATGCTGGGAGGAGAGAGGCTGATGCTGGGAGGAGAGAGGCTGATGCTGGGAGGAGAGAGGCTGATGCTGGGAGGAGAGAGGCTGATGCTGGGGGCAGAGAGGCTGATGCTGGTGCAGCATGGGGGATGGAGCACGATGGGGGGTGCGCAGCATGGGGGATGGAGCACGATGGGGAGTGCGCAGCATGGGGGATGGAGCACGTTTGGGAGTGCGCAGCATGGGGGATGGAGCACGATGGGGGGTGCGCAGCATGGGGGATGGAGCACGATGGGGAGTGCGCAGCATGGGGGATGGAGCACGTTTGGGAGTGCGCAGCATGGGGGATGGAGCACGTTTGGGAGTGCGCAGCATGGCGGATGGAGCACGTTTGGGAGTGCGCAGCATGGCGGATGGATCACGTTTGGGAGTGCGCAGCATGGCGGATGGAGCACGATGGGGGGTGCGCAGCATGGGGGATGGAGCACGATGGGGAGTGCGCAGCATGGGGGATGGAGCACGTTTGGGAGTGCGCAGCATGGGGGATGGAGCACGATGGGGGGTGCGCAGCATGGGGGATGGAGCACGATGGGGAGTGCGCAGCATGGGGGATGGAGCACGTTTGGGAGTGCGCAGCATGGGGGATGGAGCACGTTTGGGAGTGCGCAGCATGGCGGATGGAGCACGTTTGGGAGTGCGCAGCATGGCGGATGGATCACGTTTGGGAGTGCGCAGCATGGCGGATGGAGCACGATGGGGGGTGCGCAGCATGGGGGATGGAGCACGATGGGAGGTGCACACCTCCCCCCAACACACACACACACACACACAACACACCACACACACACTGGGAACCACAAACACCGCCCTACACAGACACCCACACACACAGACAACGCTGCACACACACAACACCCAACACACAAACACCGCGGCATACATAAATATACGCACATACCACGCAACACACACATTGCACAAAACATACCTCCCCCCAAAACACACCACACCCACACAAACCGCGCAACACACACAACGCTACAGACACACAGCGCTCCACAAACAACGCAACACACGCAACACACATACAACACCGCTCTCACCCCCCCGCCACACCCAGACAACACCCAGAACATGTACAGCGCCCTACACAAACACTTGGTAACCACACACAACATCTATATATATATAACAAAAATCATACATTAACTACACAATACGTAAATTCTAGAATACCCGATGCGTAGAATCGGGCCACCTTCTAGTGTGTATATATATATATCATCTGTTCAGAAATGCCTATAATCTACAATGACGCCGCCGCCCCACCACCGTGCGGAGCTGCCGCCCCACCACCGTGCGGAGCTGCCGCCCCACCACCGTGCGGAGCTGCCGCCCCACCACCGTGCGGAGCTGCCGCCCCACCACCGTGCGGAGCTGCCGCCCCACCACCGTGCGGAGCTGCCGCCCCACCACCGTGCGGAGCTGCCGCCCCACCACCGTGCGGAGCTGCCGCCCCACCACCGTGCGGAGCTGCCGCCCCACCACCGTGCGGAGCTGCCGCCCCACCACCGTGCGGAGCTGCCGCCCCACCACCGTGCGGAGCTGCCGCCCCACCTACACCCCACCTACTGTCTCCTCCCCAAAATCCTTTAGGATGTAAGCCCGCAAGGGCAGGGCCCTCTTCCCTCTGTACCAGTCTGTCTATTGTAACTTGTATATGTATTCTGTATGTAACCCCCTCATGTACAGCACCATGGAATCAATGGTGCTCTATAAATAAACAATAATAATAATAATATATATATATATATATATATATATATATATATATATATATATATATATATATATATATATATATATATACACCTATTGTACCATCACCCATTCCCTGTAGACTGTGAGCCCTCGCGGGCAGGGTCCTCTCTTCTCCTATACCAGTCTGTTTTGTACTGTTAATGGTTGTTGTATGTATACCCTTTTTCACTTGTAAAGCTCCATGGAATAAATGGCGCAAAAATAATAATATATATGTTTGTGTGTACTGTATACCGTGCCTTGAAAATGTATTCATACCCCGTGAACGTTTGCACATTTTTTTCACATTACACCCACAAACTAATTGTATTTTATATTATATTATGTGATATAGCCAGTATTTGAGAAGGGTAATGGAAATGATACATGTTTTCTTTGTCGCTCCATTGGGAGACCCAGACAATTGGGTGTATAGCTATGCCTCCGGAGGCCACACAAAGTATTACACTAAAAGTGTAAAGCCCCTCCCCTTCTGCCTATACACCCCTTGTGCTCACGTGCTCCTCAGTTTTTATGCTTTGTGCGAAGGAGGCAGACATCCACGCATAAGCTCCACAACTTAGTCAGCAGCAGCTGCTGACTAGGTCGGATGGAAGAAAAGAGGGCCATAACAGGGCCCCCAGCATGCTCCCTTCTCACCCCACTTTGTCGGCGGTGTTGTTAAGGTTGAGGTACCCATTGCGGGTACACAGGCAGGAGCCACATGCTGTTTTCCTTCCCCATCCCTTAATGGGCTCTGGGTGAAGTGGGACGCGGATCGGTCTCCAGGCACTGGGACCGTGCTCCCTCCGCAGCCCCTGGGAATCTGCAGGATAGGAGCTGGGTATCGTCAGGGACAAGGCCCTGCTACTATGAGGTACTCTGTGTCCCCGTGGGGACCGCGCATGGAGCGCTGGTGCCATACACATTACAGCACTGCTGGGTGTGTTAGTGCGCCGGGGACTACCGCGCATGGAGCGCTTGTGCCATACACATTGCAGCACTGCTGGGTGTGTTAGTGCGCCGGGGACTACCGCGCGGCCGCGCTTATTGCCGGCCGCGCTTATAACTTTAGTCCCCGGCTTCTGCGGCCTAGTGTCGTATATTCCCGCCCACAGGCCTGCCATTCAGGGGAAGGGCGGGACGCTGCACGGATCGTCAGCGCTGAGGGCTGGAGCATACATTAGTATCCTCCTCCCTCCTCACTCAGTACAGTGGGGCACTGGATTCCCGCACTTTTCTTGGGCACGCCCACGGTCCCCTCCTCCCCACAGAACGCCGGCAGCCATTCCTGTCAGCGATTCAGACGCTGGAGAGGAGAGACAACACAGGGAGACCCAGGCAGGGAATCTGGTGATCACACAACCGCTCTGAGCGGTCGGTAAGCAGCACCTGTGGTGCTAGCCCCACTGAGTACCGAAGTGTATATATATATATATATATAGGCTTATAGGCTATACATTTGCACTGTACGGTCGCTCTGTTGATTTTTGGCTATATACCCTCCTGGTTGTTCTCAGAGGAGACAACATGTCATCCGCAAAAAGCAAGGGTGCCAAAGCACAGGCGTACTTTGCAACCTGTACCTCATGTACAGCTGTTCTACCGGCAGGTTCCACTGACCCTCATTGTGTGCAATGCTCGGCCCCTGTGGCACTTACTCAGCCGGAGCCTCTGCGACTGGTGGCCCAGGTGGAACCACCTGCTACCACTGTCCAGGTGACAGGGACGGAGTTTGCAGCCTTTGCTGACAAACTGTCTGAGAGTATGGATAAATGGTCTGCTAAAATACTGGAAGCATTGCAGCCCAGACCGGTGATTCAGGCCCCGGGCTCTGTCCAATCCTTGACCCCTGGTCCCCCTCAATTGGAACAGCAAAGTGCCCCTGGGGTAACCGATAGGTCCCAGGGTGAGGTCTCTGACACGGACCGCAGTCCCAGGCCGCCCAAGCGGGGTCGCTGGGAAATTCCCTCCACTTCATCACACTGTTCAGGGTCCCAGCAGGGGGACTCTCTGGAGGATGAAGCGGAGGTATCAGATCAGGATTCTGATCCTGAAGCCGCTCTCAACCTAGATACACCTGAAGGTGACGCAGTAGTGAATGACCTTATAGCGACCATCAATCAGGTGTTGGATATTTCTCACCCAGCTCCTCCAATTGAGGAGTCTGCTTCTCAGGAGAAATTCCGTTTCAGATTTCCAAAGCGTACATTAAATATGTTTCTGGATCACTCTGACTTCAGAGAGGCAATCCAGAAAAACCGAGACTGTCCAGACAAGCGTTTTTCCAAGCGCCTTAAGGACACACGTTATCCCTTCCCCCCCGAGGTTGTCAAGGGCTGGACTCAGTGTCCTAAGGTGGATCCTCCAATCTCCAGACTGGCGGCTAGATCCATAGTTGCAGTGGAAGATGGGGCTTCACTCAAAGATGCCACTGACAGACAGATGGAACTATGGTTGAAATCCATCTATGAAGCTATAGGCGCGTCTTTTGCTCCAGCATTCGCAGCCGTATGGGCACTCCAAGCTATCTCAGCTTGTCAGGCGCAGATTAATGCAGTAACACGTACATCTGCCCCGCAAGTGGTGTCCTCAACCAATCAGGCGTCGGCGTTTGCGTCCTACGCCATTAATGCTATCCTGGACTCGGCGAGCCGTACGGCGGTGGCATCCGCCAATTCGGTGGTACTCCGCAGGGCCATGTGGCAACGTGAATGGAAGGCAGACTCTGCTTCCAAAAAGTTCTTAACCGGTTTGCCATTGTCTGGCGACCGCTTGTTTGGTGAGCGATTGGATGAAATCATTAAACAATCCAAGGGAAAGGATTCATCCTTACCCCAGTCCAAACCAAACAGACCTCAACCACGGAAGGTACAATCGAGGTTTCGGTCCTTTCGGACCACGGGCAGGTCTCAATTTTCCTCGTCCAAAAGGCCTCAGAAAGATCAGAGGAACTCCGATGCATGGCGGTCTAAGTCACATCCTAGAAAGACCGCCGGAGGAACCGCTCCCAAAGCGGCCTCCTCATGACTTTCGGCCTCCTCAAACCGCATCCTCGGTCGGTGGCAGGCTCTCCCGCTTTTGCGACGCCTGGCTGCCACAAGTAAAAGACCGATGGGTGAGAGACATTCTATCTCACGGTTACAGGATAGAGTTCAGCTCTCGTCCTCCGACTCGTTTCTTCAGAACATCTCCGCCCCCCGACAGAGCCGAGGCTCTTCTGCAGGCGGTGGGCACCCTGAAGGCGGAAGGAGTGGTGATCCCTGTTCCTCTTTAGCAACGGGGTCACGGTTTTTACTCCAACTTGTTCGTGGTGCCAAAAAAGGACGGATCCTTCCGTCCCGTTCTGGACCTAAAACTGCTCAACAAGCATGTGAAAACCAGGCGGTTCCGGATGGAATCGCTCCGCTCCGTCATCGCCTCAATGTCCCAAGGAGATTTCCTGGCATCAATAGACATCAAAGATGCTTATCTCCACGTACCGATTGCACCAGAGCATCAGCGCTTCCTGCGTTTCGCCATAGGGGACGAACACCTTCAGTTCGTGGCACTGCCTTTTGGCCTGGCGACAGCCCCACGGGTCTTCACCAAGGTCATGGCAACAGTGGTGGCAATCCTACACTCTCAGGGACACTCGGTGATCCCTTACTTAGACGATCTCCTTGTCAAGGCACCCTCTCAAGGGGCATGCCAACACAGCCTGAACATTGCTCTGGAAACTCTCCAGAGTTTCGGGTGGATCATCAATTTTCCAAAGTCAAATCTGACACCGGCCCAATCACTGACATATCTTGGCATGGAGTTTCATACTCTCTCAGCGATAGTGAAGCTTCCGCTGAACAAACAGCGTTCACTACAGACAGGGGTGCAATCTCTCCTTCAAGGTCAGTCACACCCCCTGAGGCGCCTCATGCACTTCCTAGGGAAGATGGTGGCAGCAATGGAGGCAGTTCCTTTTGCGCAGTTTCATCTGCGCCCACTTCAATGGGACATTCTCCGCAAATGGGACAGGACGTCGACGTCCCTCGACAGGAACGTCTCCCTTTCTCGGGCAGCCAAAGCTTCCCTTCAGTGGTGGCTCCTCCCTACTTCTCTGTCGAAGGGGAAATCCTTCCTGCCCCCATCCTGGGCGGTGGTCACGACGGACGCGAGCCTGTCAGGGTGGGGAGCGGTCTTTCTCCACCACAGGGCTCAGGGGACTTGGACTCAGAGTCCTCCCTTCAGATCAATGTTCTGGAGATAAGGGCAGTGTATCTTGCCCTAAAGGCGTTCCAGCCGTGCCTGGAAGGCAAACAGATCCGAATTCAGTCGGACAACTCCACAGCGGTGGCATACATCAACCACCAAGGCGGGACACGCAGTCGGCAAGCCTTCCAGGAAGTTCGGCGGATTCTGCTGTGGGTGGAAGCCACAGCCTCCACCATATCCGCAGTTCACATCCCGGGCGTAGAAAACTGGGAAGCAGACTTTCTCAGTCGCCAGGGCATGGACGCAGGGGAATGGTCCCTTCACCCGGACGTGTTTCAGGAGATCTGTTGCCGCTGGGGCATGCCGGACGTCGACCTAATGGCGTCCCGGCACAACAACAAGGTCCCGACATTCATGGCACGGTCTCAAGATCACAGAGCTCTGGCGGCAGACGCCTTAGTTCAGGATTGGTCGCAGTTTCAACTCCCTTATGTGTTTCCTCCTCTGGCACTGTTGCCCAGAGTGTTACGCAAGATCAGGTCCGACTGCCGCTGCGCCATCCTCGTCGCTCCAGACTGGCCGAGGAGGTCGTGGTACCCGGATCTGTGGCATCTCACGGTCGGCCAACCGTGGGCACTACCAGACCGACCAGACTTGCTGTCTCAAGGACCGTTTTTCCATCTGAATTCTGCGGCCCTCAACCTGACTGTGTGGCCATTGAGTCCTGGATCCTAGCGTCTTCAGGATTATCTCAAGAGGTCATTGCCACTATGAGACAGGCTAGGAAACCAACGTCCGCCAAGATCTACCACAGGACGTGGAAAATATTCCTGTTGTGGTGCTCTGCTCAGGGTTTTTCTCCCTGGCCGTTTACCTTGCCCATTTTTCTGTCCTTCCTTCAATCCGGATTGGAAAAGGGTTTATCGCTCGGCTCCCTTAAGGGACAAGTCTCTGCGCTCTCTGTCTTTTTTCAGAAGCGCCTAGCCAGACTTCCACCGGTACGCACGTTCCTGCAGGGGGTTTGTCACATCGTCCCTCCTTACAAGCGTCCGTTAGAACCCTGGGATCTGAACAGGGTGCTGATAGTTCTTCAGAAACCACCGTTCGAGCCAATGAGGGATATCTCTCTCTCACGCCTTTCGCAGAAGGTGGTTTTTCTAGTAGCAGTCACTTCACTTAGGAGAGTCTGAGCTAGCAGCGCTGTCATGCAAAGCCCCCTTCCTGGTGTTTCACCAGGACAAGGTGGTTCTGCGTCCGGTTCCGGACTTTCTCCCTAAGGTGGTATCCCCCTTTCATCTCAATCAAGATATCTCCTTACCCTCTTTTTGTCCTTATCCAGTTCACCAATGTGAAAAGGATTTGCACTTGTTAGATCTGGTGAGAGCACTCAGATTCTACATTTCTCGTACGGCGCCCCTGCGCCGCTCGGATGCACTCTTTGTCCTTGTCGCTGGCCAGCGTAAAGGGACACAAGCTTCCAAATCAACCCTGGCTCGGTGGATCATGGAACCAATTCTCGAGGCTTATCGTTCCTCGGGGCTTCCGGTTCCCTCAGGGCTGAAGGCCCATTCTACCAGGGCCGTGGGAGCGTCCTGGGCTTTGCGGCACCAGGCTACAGCTCAGCAGGTGTGTCAGGCAGCTACCTGGTCGAGCCTGCACACTTTCACGAAACACTATCAGGTGCATACCTATGCTTCGGCAGATGCCAGCCTAGGTAGGCGAGTCCTTCAGGCGGCGGTTGCCCACCTGTAGGACGGAGCCGTTTACGGCTCTATTATGAGGTATTATTTACCCACCCAGGGACTGCTTTTGGACGTCCCAATTGTCTGGGTCTCCCAATGGAGCGACAAAGAAGGGAATTTTGTTTACTTACCGTAAATTCCTTTTCTTCGGCGCTCCATTGGGAGACCCAGACGATTGGGTGTATAGCTACTGCCTCCGGAGGCCACACAAAGTATTACACTAAAAAGTGTAAGGCCCCTCCCCTTCTGCATATACACCCCCCGTGGGATCACGGGCTCTCAGTTTTCAAGCTTTGTGCGAAGGAGGTCAGACATCCACGCATAGCTCCACTGTTTAGTCAGCAGCAGCTGCTGACTATGTCGGATGGAAGAAAAGAGGGCCCATACTAGGGCCCCCAGCATGCTCCCTTCTCACCCCACTTTCTGTCGGCGGTGTTTGTTAAGGTTGAGGTACCCATTGTGGGTACGGAGGCTGGAGCCCACATGCTGCTTTCCTTCCCCATCCCCCGGAGGGCTCTGGGTGAAGTGGGATCTTACCGGCCTCCAGGCTCTGAGGCCGGGCTCCATCCACAGACCCGGAGATCCTGCTGGAATGGAGCTGAGTATCGTCAGGGACAAGGCCCTGCAACGTTAAGGTACTCTGTGTCCCCGTACAGACCACGCACACACACACCAGCATGCTGGGTGTGTTAGTGCGCCGGGGACAACAGCGCTGCGCGCTTGGGGCTATACTCACTGCAGCTTAGCTGAGTGAGTTAATGTGTGGGAAACTGCCGCGCCGGCCGCTGCTAGAGAAGCGGCGCGGCTGAGACTTGTGGTGCGCCGGGGACTTCCGCGCTGACCGTGCTTTTACGACGGCAGCGCTTATAACTCGAGTCCCCGGCTTTTGCGGCCTACTTTCGTTTCCTTCCCGCCCCCAGGCCTGCCAGTCAGGGAAGGGGCGAGACGCTGTACAATGGTCAGCGCCGAGGGCTGGAGTCTTATTTACATACTCCAGCCCTCTCACTGGGCACAGGGGATGCTGCAGCTTCCCGCTCTTTGTCTGGGGCACGCCCACGGCCCGCCCCTCTTCACAGGACGTGGGCTATACTCACTGCAGCTTAGCTGAGTGAGTTAATGTGTGTGAAATTGCCGCGCCGGCCGCTGCTAGAGCTGCGGCGCGGCTGAGACTTGTGGTGCGCCGGGGACTTCCGCGCTGACCGTGCTTTTACGACGGCAGCGCTTATAACTCGAGTCCCCGGCTTTTGCGGCCTACTTTCGTTTCCTTCCCGCCCCCAGGCCTGCCAGTCAGGGAAGGGGCGAGACGCTGTACAATGGTCAGCGCCGAGGGCTGGAGTCTTATTTACATACTCCAGCCCTCTCACTGGGCACAGTGGGACGCCAGCTTCCCGCACTTGGTCTGGGGCACGCCCACGGCCTGCCCCTCTTCACAGGACGCCGGCAGCCATTCCTGCATGCAGTCTAAGCTGGAGAACGGACACAGGCTCTGGGAAACCCAGTCAAGGGATTCTGGCGACCACACACCCGCTTAAGCGGGCGGTAAGCAGCACCTTGGTGCTGACCCCACTAGTGCCACAGTGTTTTTGTGTACTTTATGCTTGTACCTATATTTGCACTGTACGGTCGCTTCTTGGCTATATACCCCTAGATTGCTCTGAGGAGACAACAGCATGTCGTCTGCAAAAAGCAAGGGTGCCAGGGCACAGGCTTCTATGCTGTCTATACCGCATGTGAGGCTGTTTTACCAGCAGGTTCCAATAACCCCCATTGGGTAGGGTTTCTGCTAGTGGTGGCCCAGAGAGAGCCACCTGTGAAAATGTCCAGAGGACAGAGTTTGCAGTTTTTTGCTGATAACATGTCTGGGACTATGACCAAAAAAAAAAAAAGTCTAGCAACTTTGCAGTCCAGGCCGGTGACTCAGACATGGGCACTGGTGAATCAATGCTCCCCGGTCTCCCTCAGTTGGAATAATCCGTGCTCCAAGGGGGTCCCATGCATCCCAGGCTGAAGGCTCTGACACGGACGACAGTCCCAGACAGCCTAAGGAGCTCGCTGGGAGAGACCCTCGACTTCACACACTGGTCAGGGTCTCAGCGAGAGGATTCTCTGTATGATGAGGCAGAGGTAGCTGATCAGGATTCTGACCCTGAGACCGCTTTCAATCTGGATGCTCCTAATGGGGACGCCATGGTGAATGATCTCATAGCGTCCATCAATAGACTGGTGGATATTTCTCCCTCAGCCCCTCCAGTGGAGGAGTCAGCTTCGCAGCAGGAGAAATTCCATTTCAAGTATCCCAAGCGTAACTTCAGTACTTTTTTGGGCCACTCTGACTTCAGAGAAGCAGTCCAGAAACACCACGCTTATCCAGACAAGCGTTTCTCCAAACGTCTTAAGGATACACGTTACCCTTTCCCCCTGACGTGGTCAAGCGCTGGACCCAGTGTCCAAAGGTGGAGCCCCCAATCTCCAGGCTTGCGGCTAGATCCATAGTTGCAGTAGGAAGATGGGACTTCACTTAAAGATGCCATTGACAGACAGATGGCCCTTTGGTTGAAATCTGTCTATGAAGCTATCGGCGTGTCGGTTGCTCCGGCATTCGCAGCCGTATGGGCACTCCTAGCTTGTTCAGCTGGTCTTGCGCAGGTGGACACTGTCACATGTACATCTGTGCCGCAGGTGGCGTCCTTAACCGCGCAATGTCTGCATTGCGGCTTACGCTATTAATGCTGTCCTGGACTCTACGAGCCGTGCGTCAGTGGCGTCCGCCACGTCCGTGTTTTTACGCAGAGCCTTATGGTTAAGGGAATGGCAGGCAGACTCTGCTTCCGAAAAGTGCTTAACCAGGTTGCCATTGTCTGGTGACTAACTGTTTGGTGAGCGATTGGGGTCGAGGTTTCGGTCCTTCCCAGGCTCGGGCAGGTCCCAATTTTCCTCGTCCACAAGGACTCAACAGGCTCAGAGGGGCTCAGATTCCTGGCGGGCTCAATCACACCCAAGGAAGGCAGCCGGAGGAACCGCTACCAAGGCGGTTTCCTCATGACTTTCAGCCGTCTCTCTCTCCGCATCCGCGGTCGGTGGCAGACTCTCCCGCTTTGGCGACATTTAGATGCCACAGGTCAAGGGCCGGTGGGTGAGAGACATTTTGTCTCATGTGTACAGGATAGAGTTCTGTTCTCGTCCTCCGGCTTGATTCTTCAGAACTTTCCCACCTCCCGACCGAGCCGATGCTCTTCTGCAGGCAGAAGGAGTGGTAACCCCGGTTCCTCTTCAGGAACAAGATCACGGTTTTTACTCCAATCTGGTTGTGGTGCCATAAAAGGACGGCTCTTTCCGTTCCGTTCTGGACCTAAACCTGCTCAACAAGCACGTGAAAACCAGGCGGTTCCGGATGGAATCCCTCCGCTCCGTCATTGCCTCAATGTCTCAAGGAGATTTCCTAGCGTCAATAGACATCAGGATGCTTATCTCCAAGTGCCGGTTGCCCCAGAGCACCAGCGTTTGCTACGATTCGTTATTGAAGACGAGCATCTTCAGTTCGTAGCCCTGCCCTTCGGTCTGGCGACAGCCCCACGGGTTTTCATCAAGTTCATGGCAGCAGTGGTAGCAGTCCTGCACTCTCAGGGTCACTCTGTGATCCCTTACTTGGACGATCTACTTGTCAGGCACCCTCTCAAGAGGCATGCCAACACAGCCTGAACGTTGCGCTGGAGACTTTCCAGAGTTTCGGGCGGATCATCAACTGTTCAGAGTTAAATCTGACACCAACCCAATCGCTGACAGATCTTGGCATGGAGTTTCACACTCTCTCAGCGATAGTGAAGCTTCCGCTGGACAAACAGCGTTCACTACAGACGGGGGTGCAGTCTCTCCTTCAAGGCCAGTCACACCCCTTAAGACGCCTCATGCAGAGGCAGTCCCTTTCGCGCAGGTTCATCTGCGTTCACTTCAATGGGACATTCTCCGCCAATGGGATGGGAAGTCGACGTCCCTAGACAGGAACGTCTCCCTTTCTCAGACGGTCAAGGACTCTCTTCAGAGGAGTCCATCCTTCAGATCAATGTTCTGGAAATCTGGGCAGGTATCTTGCCCTGCAAGCCTTCCAGCAGTGGCTGGAAGGCAGACAGATCTGAATTCAGTCGGACAACTCCACAGCGGTGGCATACACCAACCACCAAGGCGGAACACGCAGTCGGCAAGCCTCCCAGGAAGTCCGGCGGATTCTGATGTGGGTGGAAGACAGAGCATCCACCATATCCGCAGTTCACATCCCGGGCGTAGAAAACTAGGAAGCAGACTTCCTCAGTCGCCAGGGCATGGACGCAGGGGAATGGTTTCTGCACTCGGACGTGTTTCAGGAAATCTGTAGCCGCTGGGGGATGCCGGACGTCGACTTAATGGCGTCTCGGCACATCAACAAGGTCCCGATTTTCATGGCGCGGTCTCACGATCAAAGAGCTCTGGCGGCAGGCGCCTTAGTTCAGGATTGGTCGCAGTTCCAGCTGCCCTATGTGTTTCCCCCTCTGGCACTGTTGCCCAGAGTGCTACGCAAGATCAGCTCCGATTGCCGCCGCGCCATCCTCGTCGCCCCAGACTGGCCGAGGAGGTCGTGGTACCCGCATCTGTGGCATCTCACGGTCGGCCAACCGTGGGCACTACCAGACCGGCCAGACTTACTGTCCCAAGGGCCGTTTTTCCATCTGAATTCTACGGCCCTGAACCTGACTGTGTGGCCATTGAGTCCTGGATCCTAGCGTCTTCAGGATTATCTCAAGACGTCATTGCCACCATGAGACGGGCTAGGAAGCAGACGTCTGCCAAGATCTACCACAAGACGTGGAAGATATTCTTATCTTAGTGCTCTGCTCAGGGAGTGTCTCCCTGGACATTCGCATGGCCTACTTTTCCTTCCTTCCTGCAATCTGGTTTGGGAAAAGGTTTGTCGCTCGGCTCCTTTAACGGACAAGTCCCAGCACTGTCTGTATTCTTTCAGAAGCGCCTAGTACGACTTCCTCAGGTACGCACGTTCCTGCAGGGGGTTTGTCACATTGTCCCTCCGTACAAGAGGCCGTTAGACCCATGGGATCTGAACAGGGTACTAATTGCTCTCCAGGAGCCGCCCTTCGAGCCTCTGAGGGATGTTTCACTTTCTCGACTTTCACAGAAAGTGGCCTTTCTGGTAGCGGTCACGTCTCTTCAGAGAGTGTCCGAGCTAGCAGCGCAGTCATCCAAAGCTCCCTTCCTGGTGTTCCACCAAGACAAGGTAGTGCTGCGCCTGATTCCGGAGTTTCTCCCTAAGGTGGTATCCCCCTTTCATCTCAATCAGGATATCTCCTTACCTTCCTTTTGTCCTCATCCAGTTCATCGATATGAAATGGATTGGCATTGGTTGGATCTGATGAGAGCGCTCAATCTACATTTCCCGCACGGCCCCCTGCGCCGCTCGGATGAACTCTTTGTACTTGTCGCTGGTCAGCGCAAAGGGTCGCAGGCTTCCAAATCCACCCTGGCTCGATGGATCAAGGAACCAATTCTTGAAGCCTACCGTTCTGCTGGGCTTCCGGTTCCATCAGGGCTGAAGGCCCATTCTACCAGAGCCGTGGGTGCGTCCTGGGCATTACGACACCAGGCTACGGCTCAGCAGGTGTGCCAGGCAGCTACCTGGTCGAGTCTGCACACTTTCACCAAGCATTATCAGGTGCATACCTACGCTTAGGCGGATGCCAGCCTAGGTAGAAGAGTCCTGCAGGCGGCGGTTGCCTCCATGTAGGGAAGGGCTGTTTTACGGCCCTAACTTGAGGTATTAATTTACCCACCCAGGGACTGCTTTTGGACGTCCCAATCGTCTGGGTCTCCCAATGGAGCGCCGAAGAAGAAGGGAATTTTGTTACTTACCGTAAATTCCTTTTCTTCTAGCTCCAATTGGGAGACCCAGCACCCGCCCTGTTTCCTTCGGGATTTTTGGTTGTTTCGGGTACACATGTTGTTCATGTTGAATGGTTTCAGTTCTCCGATGTTCCTTCGGATTGAATTTGTTTAACCAGTTATTGGCTTTCCTCCTTCTTGCTTTTGCACTAAAACTGAGAGCCCGTGATCCCACGGGGGGTGTATATGCAGAAGGGGAGGGGCCTTACACTTTTTAGTGTAATACTTTGTGTGGCCTCCGGAGGCAGTAGCTATACACCCAATCGTCTGGGTCTCCCAATTGGAGCTAGAAGAAAAGGAATTTACGGTAAGTAACAAAATTCCCTTCTTCTTCTAGCTCCAATTGGGAGACCCAGCACCCGCCCCTGTTTTTTGTGTACACATGTTGTTCATGTTGAGTGGTTTCAGTTCTCCGATATTCCTTCGGATTGAATTTACTTTAAACCAATTTATAATTTTTTCCTCCTTCTTGCTTTTGCACCAAAACTGAGGAGCCCGTGAGCACGGGGGGTGTATAGGCAGAAGGGGAGGGGCTTTACACTTTTAGTGTAATACTTTGTGTGGCCTCCGGAGGCATAGCTATACACCCAATTGTCTGGGTCTCCCAATTGGAGCTAGAAGAAAAGGAATTTACGGTAAGTAAACAAAATTCCCTTCTTTCTAAATAATTAAAAAAGATCAATTTGAAAACTGACATGCATTTGTATTCAGCCCCCCCTAAGGTGCTGCAATTACTGCTGCATGTCTTTTGGGATATGTCTGTACCAGATTTGCACATCTCCAGAGGCTGAAATTTATGGCCATTCTTCTTTGCAAAAGAGCTCTATCTCTGTGAGATTGGATGTAGAGTGTCTGTGAATAGCAATTTTAAAGTCTTGCCAGAGATTGTCAATGTGATTTGGTCTGGACTTTCACTGGATACATGAATATGATTTAACCTAATCCATTCTTTTGTAACTCTGGCAGGCTGTTTAGGGTCATTGTCCTGCTGGAAGGGGAACCTACACCTCAGTTTCAAGTCTTTTTCAGCATTTAACAGGTTTTCCTCCAGATTGCCATGTATTTATCTCCATCCATCTTCCCATCAGCTCTGACCAGCTTCCCTGTCACTGCTGAGAAAAAGTCTCTCCACAGCATGATGCTGCCACCACCATGTTTGACAGTGGGGATGATGTTTTTCAGGGTGATGTTCAGTGTTAGTTTGCTTTCCCACATAGCATTTTGCATTTAGCTGAGAAATATCTACTTTGGTCTCATCTGACCAGAACATCTTGTTCCACATGCTAGCTGTGTCCCCTCCATGACTTCTTGAAACAGGACCTATAGCTTGCTTTCAAAAATATCTTTCTGCTTGACAGTCTCTTCAAAAAAAAAGCCAGATTTTTGGAGTATACAATTAATAGTTGTCCTGTAGCCAGATTCTCCCTTTTGAGTTGTGGATCTCTGCAGCTCCTTCAGGGGGACCCCTTGGGCCTCCTCTCTAATTAGTGCTCTCCATGCTTTGGATATCCGTTTAGGTGGATGGTCATGCCTTGGTAAGTTTACAGTTGTACCATACTCCTTCTATTTTTGTATAATGAATTGAACAGTGCTTCATGAGATGTTCAGAGCTTGTTCTATATATTTTTTATTTTTTCTTTGTCGCTCCATTGGGAGACCCAGACAATTGGGTGTATAGCTTCTGCCTCCGGAGGCCACACAAAGTATTACACTTTAAAAAGTGTAACCCCTCCCCTCTGCCTATACACCCTCCTGTGGACCACGGGCTCCCCAGTTTTATGCTTTGTGTGGAAGGAGGCACACATCCACTCATGCATTCTCATACATAGTTATGTTGGATGGAAGAAAAGAGGCCCCCGATGGGGCCCCCGGCATGCTCCCTTCTCATCCCACTATGTCGGCGGTGTTGTTAAGGTTGAGGTACCCATTGCGGGTACAAAGGCTGGAGCCACATGCCGTCTCCTTCACCATCCCTCAGCGGCTCTGGGAGAAGTGGGATCCTGAACGGTCATCCATTTACTGGGACCGTGCTCCATCCGCAGCCCCTGGTGGAACCTGCCGGACTGGAGCCTTTTCAACCCCAGGGACCGGGCCCTGCTACTTAAAGGTACTCTGTGTCCCCATTGGGGACTGTACAGGGAGCGCACCTTCTTCCCGGAAGCCGTGGTAGTTGTAAAACTGAGGAGGCAGGTGGACTTCCGCACCGACCGGGCCTGCTGGTCGGGCGCGGCCTCAAACTTAGTCCCCGGCTTCACCGCGGCCTAGTCGCGAAAATCCCGCCCCCGGGCCTGCCTGTCAGGGCTAAGGGCGGGATTACCGACATGACGTCGGATGTGAGGGCTGGAACATCCTGCATGTCTTCCTCCCCCCTCACTGACCACTGTGGGGAACCCAGACTCCCGCTCTTTGCTGACGCCGCCCTCGGCCCCGCTCCTCACCTGAGAGCTCCGGCGGCCATTTTCTGGCTTCTGCCGGTGGGTGCTTCTCAGGGGAGCTCAGGGTGAACACAGCACCCAGTGCTGATCCCCCTAGGGTGCCGAATACATATGTATATATTATATATATTTCGGTTCGGACAGACGATATACCTTTGTTCACATTTAACCTTCAGTGGTCACTCTCCTAGGAGACAACAGGCACAGGTTTTTCTCGCGGTCTGTACCTCTTGTGGGGCTATGTTACCGGCGGGATACACCTACCCTCACTGTGAGCAATGCTCGGCTCCTGCCTCGCTTGCTCAGCCGGAGCCTCGGGCACTGGTGGGCCCGTCGGCTCATGTAGACCCCCCTGCTCCCCCTGAGCAGGCTGCAGGGACAGAGTCACCGGTGTTGGCCCTCAGTCATTTTCATATGATCAAATGGTCTTCTAGGCTCCTTGATGCATTGCAGTCCAGACCGGACCTTTCACAGGCCCTGGCCCTGTTAGCTTGTCTCATCCAGGCCCCGCTTGGTTAGCGCCGCAGCGCGCTCCCAGGTTGAGCCCTAGGTCTCAGGCGGAGGACTCCTGCCCGGACCGCAGTCCAAGACCGGCTAAGCGGTCTCGCTGGGACTCTTCCCCGACTTCCTCACGCTGCTAGGGATCCCAGCTTGAGGATTCTCAGGAAGACGAGGCGGACGGGGGAGCTCAGGGCTCTGGCCCTGACTTCACCCTTAACCTTGATACTCCTGAGGGGGACGCCTTAGTAAATGATCTCCATCATCCAGGTGCTGGTTCGCTCTCCTCTGCCCCCTCCTGTAGAGGAGTCGGCTTCTCAGCAGGAGAAACACCAGTTTCGGTTCTCCAAGCGTACACGCAATACGTTTTTTGATCACTCTAACTTCAGGGATGCTGTCCAGAAACCCGGAGCGGTCCCGGACAAGCGCTGGGTTAAACGTCACACTGACACGCGTTACCCCTTTCCATCTGAAGTCGTTAAGAGTTGGGCTCGTTCTCCCAAGATGGATCCTCCAGTCTCCAAATTGGCTGCTAGGTCCGTGGTGTCTGTTGCAAATGGCTCATCCCTGAAGGATGCCACTGACAGACAGATAGAGCTCTTGGTGAAGTCCATCTATGAGGCCACGGGCACGTCTTTCGCCCCAGCCTTTGCAGCCGTGTAGGCTCTCCAAGCAATCTAGGCTTGTCTGACGGAGTTTAATGCTGTCACATGGAATTTTGCTCCGCATGTTCCGTCTTTGACTCTCGGGCATCAGCCTTTTTCGTCCTGCGCCATGAACGCCGTCCGGGACTCCACTAGCCGCACGGCTGTAGCATATGCTAACTCCGTGGCAGTTCGCAGGGCCATGTGGCTGCGCGAATGGGAACCAGACTCGGCTTCAAAAAGGTTCTTAACTGGTTTGCCTTTTTCTGGCGACCGTTTATTTGGCGAACGATTGGATGATATTATTAAGGAATCCAAGGGAAAGGACTCCTCCTTACCCCAGTCCAAACCTAAGAGACCTCAGCAAAGAAAAATCCAATCGAGGTTTCGGTCCTTTCGTCCCTCCGCCAAGCCACATTCTTCTTCGTCCAACAGGCCGGAGAAAGGCCAGAGGAACTCATATGCGAGGCGTCCCACGTCACGACCCCAAAAGGCCGCAGGGGGCACTGCCTCCAAAACGGCCTCCTCATGGCTCTCGGCTTACCCTAGCGCATCCCCGGTCGGTGGCAGGCTCTCCCGCTTTGGCGGCGCCTGGTGGCCACAAGTTCAAGACCGATGGGTGAGAGACAGTCTGTCTCATGGTTACAGGATAGAGTTCAGTTCTCGTCCTGCGGCTCGTTTCTTCACCTCTGGGCCCCTTCTCAGGTGGCGTGTCAACAAAGCCTTGCCGTCGCTCTGGCGACTCTCCAGGGACAAACGGCTTTCTCTGCAATCGGGGGTGCAATCACTTCTTCGGAGTCAGTCACACCCCTTAAGGCGCCTCATGCACTTCCTGGGGAAGATGGTTGCAGCTATGGAGGCAGTTCCGTTCGCAAACCAAGGCGGAACTTGCAGTCGTCAAGCCTTCCAGGAAGTCCGGCGGATTCTGCAGTGGGTGGAAACCACAGGCTCCACCATCTCCGCAGTTCACATCCCGGGCGTAGAAAACTGGGAAGCAGATTTTCTCAGTCATCAGGGCATGGACGCGGGGGAATGGTCTCTGCACCCAGAAGTGCTTCGAGAGATCCATCGCCCCTGAGGAACGCAGGACGTCGATCTCTCAAGGTCCCGGCCTTCATGGCACGGTCTCAGGATCACAGACCTCTGGCAGCGGACGCTTTAGTCCAGGATTGGTCGCAGTTTCGACTGCCTTATGTGTTTCCCCCTCTGGCGATGCTGCCCAGGGTACTACGCAGGATCAGGTCCGACTGCTGTCGCACCATTCTCGTTGCTCCAGACTGGCCGAGACGGTCGTGGTATCCGGATCTGTGGCATCTCACGGTGGGTCAACCGTGGGCACTTCCAGACCGCCCAGACTTGCTGTCACAAGGCCCGTTTTTTCCATCTGAATTCTGTGGCCCTCAACTTGACTAGGTGGCCATTGGTCCCTGACTCCTAGAGTCTTCAGGGTTATCTCAGGATGTCATTGCCACCACTAGACAAGCCAGGAAGCCAACTTCCGCCAAGATCTATTACAAGTCTTGGCAAGTCTTTCTATCCTGGTGCGCTGATAACGGCTTTCCTCCATGGCCGTTTGCCTTACCCACTTTCCTTTAATTCCTACAATTTGGAATGGACAAGGGTTTGTCCCTCGACTCTCTCTCTAGGGCCAAGTATCCACGCTCTCCGTGTTTTTCTTTCAAAAGAGTCTAGCCAGGCTTCCGCAGGTCCGCACGTTCCTGCAGGGGGTCTGCCACATGGTCCCACCTTACAAACGTCCGTTGGAACCCTGGGATCTTAGCAGAGTCCTGACGGCTCTTCAAAAGCCGCCTTTTGAGCTGCTGCGGGATGTCTCTCGCTCCCGTCTTTCGCAGAAGG